>NW_017802602.1:2736502-2792244 GCF_001625305.1 Branchiostoma belcheri
AAAAAGAAAAAAAAAGAAAGATCGTACCGATGCGTGCCACTGTGAAGACGGGGTCCGGCCGTCCACGACCACGGTCGGCGCCGAGAAGATCTTGTCGTACAACTCCGGGTTGAACCCGGAATCACCCGAGAACCCCAGGATCAGTTCGTCCTTGTAATAAAGCAAAAATCCTGGAATATCAGGAAAAGAAATTTATTCTTTAATTACATAATTTGTATAAGGCCTATATATACATATACGATAATAATTTTGGGATATACGTGAATCTGGGCTGTCTTCCCCCATACAGACCTATGATTAGCTCCCGACCAGATTCTGAGACCGGTCATTCCGCCTGTCAATCTTCACCCTTCCACCCACGTGTTCTCAACATATACTCTGTCCAGACAGACGCATTTATACACAAGCCCACAAATTGCTACTCTCCAAGCAGAGGTTGTGGGGAATGATCGTTACCTTTTTTATATATGGCCGTTTTTTTTTGTCCTGATCCCCCCTCCGGGTTTTGTATTGTTACCTCCATGAAATGTGTCATGGAGGTTATATTTTCAGTTGCGTTTATCTGTCCGTCCGTCCGTCTGTCTGTTGGTCAACAAGATAACTCAAGAACGCCTGGATGGATGGGTTTCATACTTGGTGTGTTGGTAGGGTGTGACGAAAACTGGAAATGATGAGATTTTGGTCCCCCTAGTGGCTTCCCTTGGTACTGCAGCGCAACTTCCGGTTTTGATATCTCACGATCTGGACATGCTAGGGTCATGAAATTTTGATGGAAGGTAGCTCTCGTGCTTGGGAAGAAGTCATATGAGTTTGGGCCCCCTAGCGGCTTGTTATGGAACTGCAGGGCACTTTCTGGTGAAATGTTTAAAAGCCAATAAGTCCAGACAGGAACAACATATTTTCATTATTTTTGGTGTGTAGGTAGCTGAGAGAGAGATGTACATAATTAAATGTAAATTATGCAAATGAGGACTTAATTTGCATAATTAATGAGGAAATTCTATAATTACAGTGTTTTACATTATACTACGTTACATACATGTAATGTATGTAACCTATGGCAGGCGGACCTTCAACAGATACTAATTATGCAAATGATGACCTAATTTGCATAATTAATGCGAAAATTATATGATTTCGTAATGGTGAATGATGAGAATGTCTTCATTATTTTTGGTGTGTAGGTAGCTGAGAGAGAGATGTACATAATTAAATGTAAATTATGCAAATGAGGACTTAATTTGCATAATTAATGAGGAAATTCTATAATTACAGTGTTTTACATTATACTACTTACATACATGTAACCTATGGCAGGCGGAACTTCAACAGATACTAATTATGCAAATGATGACCTAATTTGCATAATTAATGTGAAAATTCTATGATTTCGTAATGGTGAATGATGAGAATGTCATACTTGGGACATCTGTAAATTAATCAAAAGTTAACATACATCACGATGCATATATCATGTTAATGCAGAGGTCATTTGAACAATTAAAGAAGAAATTTACATTTACATATCAAGATCATATTTCATGGAGGTATGAAATCTCGGAATTCTAGTTACAATTTAAAATCAAATGTACAAATAAAATCAAAATCAGAGGCTTTATACATCAACTCTAACAGTGCCCGTCGGTGGCTAATGGAGCTTCTCTGGCTAATGGATACTGTCTGGCCAATTTGATACTGTCTTTTTGCCTCCGAGAGGGATCTGCTTGGAGATTAACAAATTGCCCTATTGTGGTGACGAGTCTGTTTCATTTCAGATAAAACAGAATGATAAAGTCTCCATATACCGTAGCATGGTATGTCGTGCTGGCTCTCGACTGCCTGGAGTTTGAAATTCTTGACGTCATCAAGATAGATGGGGTCACCCTCGGGGTCACAGATCAGCCAATCAGCAGCGTCATCCTATAAACATTGATGGGGAGATACAATAATACTAATATGAAGATATTAGCTATTCAAAAGTGGTAAATGTATATCCAGGAATGCATACAAATAATTTGTGCAGCGTCATTTTGTCTTCAGCAAAATATATTGCACTGTGATCAAATGTAAGACATTACACTGGAAGGCTTTCAGCACCGAGGACAGCAATAAAGGGACGATTGGAACGGGCAATAAATCAATGACAAGATATTATTACTAATTGGATCGTCATATACCTCAAGTAAAGAATTCACATGCTTCCTTTAGCGTTCCAGCATTGGTACGGAAGTACTGAAAATGTAACGTTAACAGGAGTGGAAGGCGTTTAGCACCAAGGAACGTGGACATACAACTATATGCTATCATTTCCCATACCGTCGGTTTGGTAGGTGTGGACTTACAGGTTTCATCTGATATGCCATCTCGCTCAAACGATGGATTTTGAGGGGTTCCAGAACCTTCGGTCCGCAGAGGAGCTTGACTCTCGGCTTGCCGGCCAGCAGACGCCGCTGGGCGGTTCCTCCCAGCACCAGGGGCAGCTCTCCCGCGTGGTCACTGTGGTTGTGCGTCACGAACATCGCGTCTGGGAACTTCTCAGGAGCTGTGGAGAAACAAGATGATTGGTTCATTATAAAACAAGTTTGAACTGCAAGTTCCAATACAATAAATTGGACTTACCCAAATTTTCGACGGTACATTTCCAGTGTGCTTTGTCAGGGAATGAGAAATCCATCGCTTCCGTGACGTTCCCTCACAAAGACTGGAATTGTACAGTCGAAAATTTGGGTACGTTCAATTTCTTGTGTTGGAAATTGCAGTTCAAACTGTGTTACTTCTACCAACACAGATGAACTTGCAATATATGATTAGTTCATGTTGCAACTGGACTTTTTTGATACTGCTACAAATGGTAGAACTTATATTATTTCTCAGGATGTGTTAGGAAATGTTGAAATAAGTTGATTGGTTCATGTTGAAAACTTTTTTATACTACTAAAAATGGTAAAAGAAAACTACCTAAAATCACCCATTTGTTTCCAACGTTCAATCAAGAAGAGAAAAAGTCTGAAAAAGGCCTATCCTTTCCCGTTCAAAGTATGATGCCCCGGCACAGTGAGACAAGTAACGTTCTTTCAAAGCTGGTTGGCCGATAGGCGAGGGCACAACGGACAGCAAGAAACAAGACAGTATGGAGGACAATGACGGCCCACCTTGATGTTCTACATTCAATTTAACATGTGGCAATGATGATTACGATGACTTTCGAAAAGAAGGGCATCTAAAACATAGGCAAACATCAGATCCGGTGAAATCTATATAAGATTTAGAATGGAGAAATGTCCTCTTGAACAAGTGAAAAACCATCCTTACCTACGGAGTGCAGAAGGGACTGAGTGACTCCCAGCCCCACGTCCACCAGCAGTACAGGTCTGGAGTTGTGCAGAACCACCATAGAGGAGCTGGGTTCTCCCGTCAGAACGGCTGGTGGGAGGTTACACTCAGGGTAAGTTGTCTATATTCGGTAAACATGCTGTTTTTGCTACATTTCCTCTTCTTCGTCTTCTCCAAAAAGGTCAATGACCTGAACCATACTGTCTGTTACCATGGTACCCAGCTAGTGTTGGATTACATCATGTTGCAATTTCATAGCAGGAGGGATTTAGACTCCTGTCTGACCATATGAATGTGTTTGAGAGCAGGCCATATGCGAAGGAAACATTTGTTTTGCAAATGTTACATTTCTAGTTCTACATTACTTTGTGATGTCGAACATCCAAGCAGCTATATGCCTTCCACTACCGTGCCCTAGACACAGTGGACCATATCACATCACTGCCCCAACAGCCGTAAAAATGTATGAAACTGACTACCTACACCTAACTTTCATATACCTTATATAGTATCTAGATCTGTATCTGCACTAGTCAACTGGTTTTAAGTCCAATTACACACTTCACTATACAGTATATAAATCAGAAGGTTAGAATTATAGATAGAAAAATAGAAATGGAAGCAATGTACCTGTAGTACCCTTGCCGGTTCCGAGACAGAGTAGTTGGATGACGTCACATCCAGGAGTATTGTCCCCTCCCTGTTTCACATCTGTGTTTGCCTTAGTAGTCTTTGGTACGGTCTATAATAAAATGTGTTTATCATAGTAAAACCGTATGCAACATAAAGAAATACTCAGGCTAACAACGTTAACATTGATCCTACCTTGGCGCAAACTAGGGTGTATCTCTCGTGTTGCAGCCCCTTGGTGGAAGGCGTTCAGCACCAAGGACAGTTATCATGTACATGTACTGTACACGCTATCATTTCGCTATCATTAGGGCGTGGTGTACCAAAAACCTGCAGGATGTATCCGATACACCATCGCGCTCGATCAAATGATGGATTTTTAAGAGGTTCCAGAACTTTTGTAGCCTGGGTACTGCTATTTGTATTTGGAAAGAGTTTGACTTTCGGCTTGCCGGTCAGCAGATGTGCACATCTGGGTTTAGAACACCATGAAGTGGAATTCCGAAGTCTATTAGTGCTTCTCAGTAGAAGCCAATTACATTTCTACTTGGTTTAATTTTTTTTTATTCGTTTATCAAAGAAATGTACATACAGCGAAAAAACAGTGTGGCAAGCCCCCCTTAATACGAATATAATAATACACAGAATACATGTTTGAGGTGTGACATTTTACGAAGAATGTTTGTCTCGAATATCATGAAAACAATGCATTACAGAAATAAGGTTTGTTATTCGATGATGTACTCTTATAGATGTCATATTTTGCATAAAGTAAACAGTGATTCAGGTGTCTATTCTTTTCCAGCTTTTCAATTTTACCATACAATATATCGGTTTTCGTTAGTGCAATATGTTCAGAAAAAGTGCCGAGCCACCATAAGCGAATTGCAAAGTCATTCCAAAATTTAGTAACATAACAACAATCCACAAATAAGTGGCTTAGATCTTGTTTACTATCACAGAATGGACATTTGTCCGAGTCTATAACTCTAATTTTCTTTAAATAGCAATTTGTCGGCAAAAATCTACTTGGTTTAAATGTTGTAAAACTATTGTACGACAGAGTGCGTACCATGTCGGTGGGTGGCAGCAGAGGTTTGGCGCTCGGGTTGAGGAGCTGGGCCAGAGACGGGAGGTCCAGTTCCACGTGCAGAACAGACAGGCTTCCCCGCTCCTCCACACCACGCTGCCGGGCAGGCACTACTACAAAATGTCTTGTCTGTGAGAAAAATACAAACTTGTATCAGTTGTTTGATAGACTAAGCTGCCATATAGAAAAGCACGCAGAACTTTAGAGAGTAGATTAATACAGGAATAGAGCTTTATGTTGCTAAACATATAAATTTTAGCCTAATTTTAGTAGGTTATCATTACGATCTATATATATTTGTTGTTGATTGACAAAGTCGGCTGTTGGCTACTTGTAGGTATCTTACCCAATCCAACCAGAGGTTTGGTCTTCGGCTTTTTTGGCGTGTTTTAAGCGTTTTTATCGGGCTCGCTTTTTGTACTGGTATCTTTTTTTTACGCCAACCCAATTCAGGATGGCCAATGGTAAATGTCTAGTTTGATACTGACTTTGTAGCCACCCAAACGATCCGCTTGGAGATTATACATGTCTTGTGATTGTAAATGGCTTTCCACCTTGGAGTTTTCAGCAAACCGCTGGAGGGCGCTGCTGTACAGGGGCTGGTCAGGGTCGCAGCCGAGGAACAGGACGGAGCGCTCGTTAAACAGCTGTTCGAAGAACCGGGCTTCCTCCCCATCAGACCTGCACAGCTCTTCCATCCGCTGTTTGGTCGCCACCTGGAAAGGAAATCATCATCATCATCATGCCTCCGGATAATCGGCAAGGTACATTTAATACATTTAAGGTACGTCATTTTCTCTAATTCCACCAAAAATGCAATTATGGCATGCGCTTTATACGAGAAATAATTCAAAACAATAGTTGACCAGTTTGTCGATAGAACTTGTTGGAAATATTACATCGAGGAAGGGGGGTGGTCTTACGTCATATCCGTGACCGTTACTAGGCATTATGGGAAGTGTGAAATTGGTGAATACCGTTGCCCTTGCGTGAAGACTGGAATCCCCGAAACACTTAACGATGACGTCATGGTGCAAATTCGGCCATGCTGAAGCCAACAGGTTCAACTGTAGATACAGGTGAGAAGAAAAGAAACAACTGACTTTTTTTTTTAATAAATAGTTACTGTGCAAGAATACAGAGAATTTGACATACCAAAACGTACACAATGCTTTTAGATGCAAGTGATAGATTATGTCTTCCACTAGCAACATTATAAAGCACTAGAAAGATACGGGGAAAACGTTTAAGCTCTGACAAAGTATATCAAATGCTAAAGTTCAAACTTTTGACCCAACACAATAAAGTTCTCTCACCTAGAGCTTTCAACCAGTCAGTGGTCTTCCTCAGTAGCCACGTGACAAGTCTCACTGGGTCAGTCTACTGAGGAAGACCATAGTGACTGGTCGAAAGCTCTAGGTGAAAGAACTCTATTGTGTTGGATCAAAAGTTTTAACTTTAAACATGTATCTACCAACACAGATGAACCTTCGTGATAGTACGTCAAATGCTAGTTGACCTGGTCTATCCTGAGCGCTTCCCCCACAATGCCTTGCGGTGCCCAGACCAGCCGCTCCACCAGACAGTCCATGTTGGTGGTCAGGATCAGAGGAAACCTTCCCAGGGTCCTCAGCGCGACATGAGGCAGTGACGGCCGGTCCTCTAGTCGCTGAAGGTAGTCTTCTTCTAGTTTCTTCAGTTTTTCCGGGTTTACGTCGGATTCATCCTAAGACAGAAGATAAAAGCATGATTTCGTATCTTGTTTAACGCTTGAAAGTTTTAGTTGAGCACTTCATATTCCCATTTCAAGCACCATACGGTGCACAGGTGGTTTGCTACACCTGTTACCATGGTCTTTCTTTTAAAGATAGCACAAGATTCCTTGCAACTTTTAACTTTTGTAACGTCTAACTTTTGTTTCTTTTTGGACTTTAAAAAATTGTCTTCACTTATTTACATATCAATCAATACTTTGTGATTATAAACCTGCATTTCTCCTCTTGTCTCTCAGTCACTGACGAAAGCTAGCGGATACTAGCTGAAACGTCTGACCGTTTCCAAAATCATACCCAGTTGCTTGAGTAATTGCTTTTTGGCGTATCGTATTACCTGGATGTCTAACCTTCATCGGCGTATTCCTTGTAACTGCATATACAGTCACTGCCGCTAGTCGGCGTTGCTGACCCGTGAACAAACGTGCAATTTGAACCCGGAAGTTACATATCTGTGCAGTTGTGAACTTTGGGGCGTGATATCGTACTGTGGAGACTTTTACGGAGTCAAATCACGCAGTACAAAATGTCTTAACGAGACTTTTGTCTGAGCTGTAATCAGACTGGACATATTTTATTCCACTGAGGAAGCTTATTTACGCACATTTACGAGAAAACCTAAGCAGATCCTGCTTACCTGAACGCTTGTCCACCAGTCACCGAGCGTCGCCGGTTGTGGCAGAGCCGAAATCTTTTCTCCGAGGAACAGGACCAGTTTCTCCTCCTTAAGGGCTTCTCTTAAGACTCGGAGGGCCGCCAGAAGACCCTGGTTCACCTGGCCAGGTGAGCTCATGATGTTAAGGGCTCCAGTTCTGCCCGTTGATACTATCTACTGCACGGACCAGTCGCTAAACAAATATCGATAGGATTGTGAACTCTGTAGCGGGTTGGACAGTCCAAATATCCTTTTTATGGGGGTGTAGCTACGGCTTTATTTGTCCTGTCATTAAACATTGCATTGGTAATTACTTCAGTGCAGGATAAAATAAACATTTAAATAATTAAACTGCCCTTTCCCTATATTTTATGAAAAAAATGTAATACTATTTTTTCTAAACTCTACTGTCAAAATATGTACTTCGGCTATAGATATATTTTCTCTTGTTTATCATTCTTCACCACTTGTTTACTTATTGTACGTTAATGACCAAGAACACAGCTATATAGCATGTTGTGGGTGTCCGAGTGTCTACCCCTTCCCCCAGCAACAATGATTTGTCCCCGTGAAAGCCATGATTGTTTTCGACTGAATGGTTCCAGAGGGACTTTCCACACGTTGGACGCCCCCTCATTCCACTGCGCTGACTCACACTCGTACGGGGGTAAGGTTTCACAATCGCGCACCTGCGTGCCGTCTCAGAAACGGCGTGTCGAGGTTTCGTTCGTGGAACTGTTGACAGAGCCGCAGGGCAGGGTACGACGTTTGGGCGGCTGTTTACAAGTCGTCACGGGGGCTAGGCAACTGTTCGTGGGTTAAGGTACCTTTTGCCCTCAGTCTCCTTACTTATCGTAAAGCGTAATCGAGAGTCTTCCGTAAAGCTTAGTCAGCTCTGAAGAGCGAGTCGGGACCCTCCATGCAGGCCCCCTTAAAGCAGATCTTTAGCCGGGAGGGATTAGATACATCGTGATGCCTCGTTTTGTTACAGTTGATCCTTGCAACTAAAATGGGAGGGGGGTTAAATTTAGAGGACGACCTATAAATTATGATCCTCCCACAACACCAGCTTGAATATAACGTCGTCATGATTACATCCAAGTGTCTTACAACATGTTTGTTATGTTCATGAATATTACTACCGGGATCCAAATCTGTATTTTGACACACTATTCATTTATGTGGGCGTAAATTCAGTAAATAGATTTATAACCTAACTTAACCTGTTCTTAGGGTTGATCAAAGGGACCGTTAGGTTCTAACACTTCCGTTTTCCACGAAATAATCATTTGAAAACGGTGCGACCAGCCGCCCATTCGGTTATGATGTAATATCCTGTCACATACATCTATATATGCATACGATGTCATCATTTGGCACTTTCACAACTTCCGCTTTTCGGTCGGGATAAAAATTACCGACGTGGTTTTTAGTTGCACGTCAGTCAATCCAGTCTGAAAGGGGTATTCGAAAGGGACATCTCAGCAATTGTTAAGAGTGTTTAGTTTTGTCGGCGGTGTAAGGTAAGGGCTTGTGGTGCGTTCCACGCTTGTAGTCAGTTGTAGTTGCATACTAGTATGTAGTTGTATTTGCTGTGTGTATATACAGGTACACGCAGTCGTATCTTAGAGCAGCTAATGTCTTGGTGTGAAAATTTTATTCCACTAACTTGAAGGTATAAAAAAGCACATGAAATCTCGCCATTTGTCACCAGATAGTAGCGCGCAGTAGTTATCAACGTCAATGTAATGTCACGGGGAAATAATTGCAAAGTAATATTCAAAATATCACGCTATGGAATTGACAATGTCTAAATGTGAAACTATAACCGTGTTTTTTTTTTAATCACGCACATGACTTGTTTGTGTTCATGCCAACCGTGCAAGGCCATACATGCGGGGGAAAAGTGTTATTCTTGCCAACAATGGGTTGTAACGTACACAAAAGCATGCTCTGTTCACAAGTCATGCTTCATTGAAACCTATTATGTAATATAACGGTGACCAATAATAAGTCTTCCTTTCATTCATTCAAGAAATTTTAAAAAGAGAGAAAAGGCTGGAACTGAAGCGTGCATGTTTTCCAAGGGTTGAAACATGCTAATCTCTACAAGCCCCCCTAAGACAAAGAGTGACATGTATATAATTTTATGTATTATGATGGTGATGATCAGACTTTCACGTACATGTTGTTTATTTAGTGAGTAATTCACCATGCCTCATATATGCTGTCAGTTGTCACCATCCTCCCATAGCCGCTGTCCCTGCCATGGGAGGATGGTTGTCACAAGCGTCCTTGTCTATTTCTCGCACCAGTCTGGACACCTAGCCTCTATCAGGCTTCGGGAGGCGGCTGAAAAGAGTAGAAATTGGCCAAATAGAGAGATAACATGCCAGGGGAGTTGGTCCGCTAGAGAGTACAGCAGACCGTACTCTCTAGCGAACCAACTCCCCTGGCATGTTATCTCTCTATTTGGCCGATTTCTACTCTTTTCAGCCGCCTCCCGAAGCCTGATAGAGGCCACTGAACACCTGTCAATATTCGTATAGCTGAGATACCAAACTACGTCCCTCCCCGGAAATGGGTTCGCCCTGCCTGACCCAGAAAAACGGCACCTGTTGGTGATGTCCGTGTACGTGGGACAGACTAGGGAGCGTTTGGTTGTCACAATTTTGAAAAAAAAAAATTATGGATGAGTATTTTCAAAAGCTAAAGAAAATGTACCAATTACCGTTTGTGCACAGTATACTAGTACATTATCTTTATCTGCAGTGACTGACACAGTGCTTGCTAAAAGGGCTTAAAGGGTTTAGAACGGATGTTATGTCTGAAAGTGAATTAAAACAACGACTTCCTGACATCGACCAGTGTCAGCAAGGGACTGCCCATTGTCAACCACAAAGGGATTACCATTAATGCAAACTGCAGTAAAGAATTAGATTTACCCATTATGATTACACCACCCTTTAGTAACCCCTCAGATATTAAAAAATACCAAACAGCTGTAACATATACATGTATCACCCACTCAGGTCGTGGGGGCAGTCTGTCTGTCTGTCCATAAATGTTACAGACAAAGACAATGTAATCTCAGTGCTGAATGAAACCTGAGCGCTTTTGAAATATTACATGGCTTGTTTGCCTTATATAATTACCCACAGTGACAGACGATGGACCCTGCAATGGCAGACATGTTTAAGGGTCTCATACAGACGTGCTTCGGTGAGTACAGCGCCAAGTACAGGAGAACAGAAGAGGGCCTTAGGCGGGTACTCCAGACAAAATACAGTGACAACGTCGACGAATTCAGACAGCGATTTGCAGAGCCAACATTGCAGCTGTTGACAACATTGCGGAACCAGGTAATAAGTCTTTAGCTTATATGAATATGCAACATTCGAAGCCGTCTTCTACTTTGTTCTCGTTTCAAACAAAATATATCTAGACATTTAGTAAGATAGCCTGGGTGCCAGACGCTTGCCAGGGACAGTAAACAGGCTAGCTCCAGACTTGTCCCCTAGGAAGTAGCCTGGTTACCAGACCTATTTTAGCTCCCGAATCGTTATCCTCTCCAAAGACTCAGGGGCTAAGATAGGTCTGGTAACCAGGCTAGCTTCTCAGGGTCTAACTACGGACTGGTCTGTGTATTGACCCTGGGAAAAGTCTGGCATCCAAGTTACTGGTAAGATGAAGCTGTTTTCAAATTCTCTCATGCTTTCCTTTGCTCAGGGGTTCCCTCTTTCCACGTCAAAGTACCGACTGGTTCACCTGGTTTCTCCCGATGTACCTTGCGAGGCAGGGGACATGTTCTTCCAGGTAAGCCAAGGCAGTTTTCTCTCTGACAGATTTGACACACAATACGTGGTTCTCACGCCCAATTAAGTGGTAAGTCATGAACACAGTACTACTACGTATACACCATAGAGCCTCCGATCAAATGTCAATTTTCCTCCTGTAACTATTCTGTTCCATTCAGTACCCAATAACATACAATTTACCTAAAGTGAAAAAAAGAAAGCTACTTTTGAGTTCCCAGGTCGGAGAACCTTTCATACTACGTGCATGATTGTGGCAATGATATAAGTATAGATTGCCGGGGAGGAATCACGTTCAATGTTTGGGTGGCTAGAAGTAATTTGCTCATTTGCCTCAGGGTTCAGATGGCTAAGTTACACCGATCGACTTGTTTTACATAGCCCTGGGCTGTTGCAACGTTTTCCCCTAGCGTTAGCAAAAATATAGTCCGATTCAACTCACCAAGGTGAACATTTATCCCTAGAGTCACACTCTCCACATACCAAAGCCCCCGGCCAGCTTTTTTCTAAAACCATTTCTAGAATCTGATAACACTGCTGTATAATTATGAAAAACTTAAACTGTTCTCCAACTCAAAATTTGACTCACCAGAAATTTTCGACTGAATCACTCAGTCTTCCTAAGCTATCTGACCCAAATGCTGTGGACACGTGATTTTTCCCACGTGTGACGTCAGCAAAGGGTCAAAGGTTGTCTGAAGTCGATATCGCCCCCGTGTCCACAGCATTTGGGTCAGATAGCTGAAGACTGAGCGATTCAGTCGAAAATTTCTGGTGAGTCAAATTTTGAGTTGGAGAACATTTTAAGTTTTTCATAATGTAATTTACCAACTCAGATGAACGTTCATGCTAACACTGCTGTATGTTTTTTTGCAGGTGGGGCAATCCAATCCCGGAACCCTGTCCTTGAAGTTCACCAAATACGACAACGTTCAAAACGTCATCAGACTGAAGAACTCCCACGTGCCTGAGAGGGACTACCGGACGGCGTTTACCGACCAGTACTTCCGGGACCTGAGGACGCTGGCCAGCCAGACTGGCAACATCGGAGACGTGCTGATGAGGACGTGCATCGTCGTCACCGGAGACGGGACGGTGGCGAGAGTTGGAACATCGACTGTCATGGAAGAGGTGGGCTATTGTTGTATGCCGCCATACCTTTTACATTTCTACTCCAACTGCTAAGACTCATGTAAGCCTACAGAATTTGTAAAATGCAATCATTAAAACGTTTTTCCTTGCAACTTTGAAAGAACTTTATTGCACGACAATTGCACATGGTACAATGTATGGCAAACTACATAAAGAGAGTAACAACAATAGAATAAGTGTGTTGAATAAGACCTAATGTCGAATAAAACCTAACATATCTATATCATAATCATTCAAATAGTAAGGGATATCACAAGTCTTTGATAAAGTGTTACAATCGAGTGGGCTAATCACAAGTTTCGGTATTTTTTCTAATAGCAAAACATTCCTTTATATATCTACCTACTAGTATTTTTGCGTTGTGGGGACCGTTACATGTAAAGATATATTCAAATCTGTCTCCAACATCGAGACTCTTAAAATCTATGGTACTTGATTCGAGAAATGTAAATAGCTTGTTACGTATAACATCATATTTGGTACATTCCATAACAAAATGAAATTCATTTTCTATATGCTTTGGACAAAATGGACAGTGGCTATATTGTAATATCTACCTGTTTCAATATTCAATTTATGGCTACTGATTCTTAATTGAGTTATTGCTTTACGAATTTCAAAGTTCAAAGAAATCAGCAGGGGTTTACAAGACTGTTGTCTTCACTAACTCACTCCGCTCACACATTCGATAGTTTAGATTTATTCATTACACACTCACTTCAGTGTGTAGATATGAAATAAAAGGTCTGCAATGCAAGCTTGGTTCTTTCTCTCTTTTAGATAAATATGAACGTGATCAGCAGCATGACCCCGGAGCAGAAACAAGCCATCGCCGACAAACTGGACAGGGACCCGGTGCTGAGAACATCGGGCAGTCGGGACGACTGGCAGGCTCTAGCCGGCAGACTGGAGGCAGAAGGAACCTTAGAGGAAGGATTCGCAGCGGTAAGTTTTCTATTGCATGAAGGAAGATCTTGTATTTGCCTTATGTGTAGTATTTTAAGTTTTACAGTTGCTTTCTTATTTATTTGTTTATGCTTCGTACGTTAATTAAACCTTTGTTTATCTATGTTTTATGTAAGGTGTAACGACACCGATTAGTTAATCAATTTATTTATTTAAAATCTGTTATGCCCATACTACTCTCTTGTTGTGGTCATACTAATTTTACTACATGCTCAATTTTATACATGCTCATTTTACTATTTATATGCAAATAAAACAAATAAGCAAGCAAACTTTTACTTTCAGTGTATAGAGAACGGGATCAGAATGTTGAACAGACAATTTATTCCATCTGGTTGACCGCTCAGTCATATTCAAAGACAAATCAAACTCTACTACTGGATAATTAACGGAGATAACTTCCGGACGTTTCTTCAGCGTCACTATTAAAATGAACTGAGAACACAAGTCAACATCAATCACATGTAAAGGAACTGTAAAACATTTGAACATGACAAAGACTCGTGATTGTCACTGTGAATGAGTTGCCTTGTACTTTCTAAGTTAATTTATTTGTTCTCAAATTGTATTATGTGATTTGATTACTTTTTGTATTGTTTTGTCATTTTATTGCTATGGCGGCTTTGAAAAGGTGTTTCATGTCAGAAACACCCGTTTCGCCATGCCATCCACAGTGCATATTGTACGTAGTAAAACTTAATAAATAAATAAATAAATGAGGATAGGGTAGTTCCTATGGTAAGACAAACGACCGCTCAGCCAGGACTTTTTGTCAGGACTTTCTTTGTCGAAAGTCCTGACAATTTATTCACCTGAATATTCACCTGAATCCAGGCCATTAGGTACCCTTACTGGGTAATGAGGCCGTCTTCGTGGTGTAGACAGTTTGGGCATTCAGTAGGAGAAGACGTATCCGTATCTATCAGGGTGATCCTTCCACTCTATAGCCAACTTGGTCTTGAATACATTTACTGAGCTGCTGTTTACTGTGGCTGGTGACAGTTTATTCCAAATTGGGGTTGTTCTTGCAGGGAAGAAGTTAGACCTGGGTCCATTTGATTTTTGTACCTGGTACTTGTAGGCATGTCCTCTAGTCTTTTTCGATAAACTGGGCATGAACATTGACCTGTTACAGAGGTTACAGTGATTTTCTGTCCGCAGTTTATCAAATCCATGTGAGATCTTGTACAACTCAATTTTGGCTGTTCTTCTTCTCTAACTTTTCTTCCTTTTCTCACAAGAAACTGAATGCGTGCGTGGCACAAGGCAGCCCTACGATGAAGCTTCTTGAGATGCTGTGCAGGAGTGACCCGAACTACCCCACAGCACGTCTCGTGGAACATCTAAGGCAGCTCAAGAGAAACGACGCTGTCGAGGCGTTCAACCATTCAAACGAAGCGAAAAGAAGAAAAGGTAAATTTTTATTTTAACCCTTGTCCTGCTGGCAATTTTTACACAATATTTTCAAATAATTTCATGTCTTAATCAGGTCACAGACCCTTGACTTTTTTTGCCCTGCGGCGGCGTAGTTACTTCCGCATTCGTTGCGTTTTGCTGCGGTGTGATGCGTTGCACGAGAAACACCCCCAAATCGCACATATACAGGGCACTACATAGATGGTACCCGCTAATATTATGGCGGAAGTGCAAGGTACATGTAGGTCTGGATTGTGTTGGTTGTTGTAACCTGTGATTTTAGAACATGTTGTATGCATAACTATTGGTGCTATGTACATCTAATTACAAAATAATACTATACACATAACTGTTGACTCTATGCCTTCTGTTTTGTGTTTTGTCACAGACTTTCAGAAAAACCGCGCACATACAGTCAACTTGGTAAGTCGAAGCAAAACGTTCTTTCGCGGCTTTTATATACATAAAATGTTTATAGGTAAAAGTTCTAAAACATCTCTTGAAATGAAAGAGAATATACAGTTACAATCACCAGGAAACATGCTGAAGGACCATTTCATTTAAGTTTTTAACATTGATAGATATGATTGAATCAGGGGTGAGTGAATATGCCTGGTAGCAAAATCAGACAAAGTGCTGTTAGTTCCTTATTAGTATATAGCCGGGCGACGTCGACCAATGAGAAGCTTCCATTTTTCATTGGTTAGGCCACACTGACTTAATTTTATGGATGACATCCGCGCGCGCATTGATTTTCGCCTGTCGCCCTCAAAAAAAAATATATCACGTCCACCGAGGCTCTGGCCTGGCTCTAGGCCTGGGTAGTTCATGGTAGTCAGCGACAATACGGAGCCGAGCACACAGGCTATCGAATTCGAAGCTCCGCGACTCAAGAACTCAGTACATAAGTACAGTACCGATTCATAAATGCCGCAAAAAGCCAGCATGTCGTATACGTTGCTAAGTACTGCCGCAAATTCACAATACCAGCTTTGTATTCCTGTGATTTAGTAGCATTTTTATTTTTGGCCGGAATTTTTTTTATTCGCCCGCGCGCACTAGTTTGGGGGTCTTCAGAGGATGTCATCCTTAAAATTAAGTCGGTGTGGCCTTATCAGGTCGTAACATCATAAGTGGTGAATAATGAAAAAGTGGTCAGTTATTAGAAAAATTATGTTCATTTTTTTATTCCTTCATGCGTTTTATACCATAGGGCGAGCTGGCCATGGGACTGCCCAACACGAAGCTGTCCAGGGAGGAGTCTGGTTCAGACCCGTGTCTACCGGACAGCGCAGACAAGCTGCACTCCGATGCCGAGGGAAACTTGGCGGGAGAGCTCCTCAGCCGGTCCTGTCCACACGGTGTTCTCCAGCGGAGCAACACGGTTCCTACAACACCACTACAAGAACGACAGCCAACAAGTGTGCCGGTACAGCCAGTGTCCGGGGTGCAAGAGCAGACAAAAGTGCCAGTGCAGGCTGTGGACCAACCCAAAGAACTTTCGTCTCCTCAGCAGGCAAGTCAACAGCAAGAGGACGCGAGCGAACCCGTCACAATCGACCTTCACGTAGGCAAGATGGTGACCAATGACCTACAGGCTACTCCTGAGTACCCACTCGACCACCCCGACAATCCTGCGTATCCAGAAGTTCAGGCAGCCGTCACCAGCTCTCAAAGAACATTCCAAAATCCACAACCCATGGCCGCCCACGAAAACTGGGCAGTTAAGTCACACAATGGTCAAACCCTGGAGCATGAGAACAATCCAAGCTACCCGCCTGTCAGTGAAGCAGTCACTGGTCCCACGGCTTCTGATCAGGTACCGGTGGCAACGGGGAATTCAAATGGCAGCATCGGCACGGGATTGGTGAGTCAGACGGCGACGTTAACCAATCAGGAGTACCCGTCTGTGGAACGTGCGGTTCAGGCAAACTAAAGGACTTGGACAGAAGAAAAATATTGTATAGCTTGACATGTTGAAAATCGTCTACAGGAAAATGATATGCCTATGTGGTATATTGTTTTGTATGTGTAAGATTATGAATTGTGTAAATATGCATGTGCAACATTTATTGTTTTTTTTGCCTGGCTTTTACCACTTGCTAAGGATGTTGTCAGCTAATTTGGTTCCTATATGGGGATTCAATAGATGGATTGATGTCAGAAGTGTACATATATGTACAGAATGCTGAGCAGCTACATGAAGGTAAAAGTTGATTTTGGGAATTTTTTAACAATACGTTGTTACGTTTACATTATAGAAATAGTGGTTTCATTTTGTATATCTTGCCATTGATGTGCCAAATTGTAAGCCCTGTATAATAGGGCGTGCAATTTGCCATTGAACTTGGAGACTTGGCATATCCCGTTATTTCTGAGACGCCTTACGTCACTTGTTCACGTGTTATTTCATAGTTTGTGTGAGACGTACATGTTTTTTTTTGTGTGTGTGTGTATTTTTATGCTTACACTTAGACTTAGCCTGGGTGCCATCCTATTTGTATGCCGGGGCTCCCATACTCGCTTCCTTAAAATATTTTTTCGCGAGGGAGTACGGGAGCCCCAGCATACAAATAGGATGGCACCCATACTATATAAACAAAGACTAGCTATTTCTGATCCATTCTTTTTGATCGGTGGCATGTTGTTTCATGTTTGCGGCACTGAATTCTGGACAGGTGTTTTATATCCGGTAAAGCACGCTGTGGATAAACATTCCCATGTCGATCGTTATACATATGTCGAGTTCACATAAGTGTACACGACATGTCAAAGCTATTGATTAACAAAGTGTTTATTTGAAGAAATGAATTCCGAGATCTAGAAGTGTGAAGCACGTGTTTGGTTTCTACTTAGGCCACAGCAAGTAATTTTTATGGATGACATCAGTGCGCGCATTAATTTTCGCCTGATTTTGGAAAAAAAAAAAACAGATTTTGTTCCCTTCTGACAGTGATCAACATACCGAAAATGGGCAAAGATGTTGTTACAATGCCGGAAGGTGGATGGCAGATAACTATGAAGAGAGGAGACAAGAAAGGCTCTGATTTAATGTTTTGTTTTTCACTTTGATGCAGTGATATGTGATGCTGTCTGTGTATATATGATGTTCCCACTGAATCAATGATTGAGTCAAAATTTAAAAATGTCGGAACCTTGTTTTTTTTTTTCGCCTCGTCTTGTTTTTTTTTGCCCGCTCGCATTAGATTTGGAGTCTGCGGAGGATGTCATCCATAAGATTTACTTGCTGTGGCCTTACAAAGGCCGACTAGCTCTGACTTGCCCATATTGATTGGCGGCATTTTGTATTTTATGTTTACAACATTGAATTGTGAACAATTGTTACATAATCTAAATTTAGTTTATTCCGCCCAACCTTGTAGAAGTGACATCACGGTGACCTTCTCCAATTGCGTTGGTTGTACAATGTGAAATCAGACAGTGTAAAAAGATAGTTGCGTAGTGATAACACATTCAAGTAGAAACAGAACAAAAGTACTAAAGAACAAGACTTAGTCCAAATGAGTCTGGATTTTGTGGCTGTAGAGGTGGACTGTGTGATGTAGGAGTGACTTGCGTAGTCTACTAGTCCGTTTGTTTGGCACAGTGATGCCTACATAGTTATGGATAAACATTTACATATTGATTGTAACAGAGATAGAGCTGGTAGATAGACAAGGGCTTTGTCCTAACCTGTGTAAGGCCATGTTGATTTGATTATATGGATGACATCCGCGCGCATGAATTTTCGGCCGTTTCCACAAAAAATGTTTTCAACCATACTGTACATCGTGCAAAACAGTTGCTAAATGAGCAAAAATATACCATAAGTTGCAAGGAAAACATTTAGAAACGAATGTCGTAGAATGCCAAAATCAAAGGAAAAAAGACAAAAATGTAAAGAAATGAATTCGAAGAGTAGATTATTCGCCATAACATATTCTGTGCCATTTGTTCAACCTTCATGACCACGTACTAGATTTCATAGTGAAATCAACTTTTTTTTTTGCAAAACTTTTTTTTATTCGCACGCGCGCATCAGTTTTGGGGTTCCCAGATGATGTCATCCATATAATCAAATCAACATGGCCTAATTGGTGAAGTATGATGTGTGGACGATCTTAGCAAGAAACTCGAGTGCTAATTATAAAGTTCACAATAAAAGACGATATTTATAAAACCATCCCTTTGTTACGTAAAGCCTGTTTTACTCAACACGGTTTGTACGCTTGTACTCGTAGTCGAGTACGTATATTGTTGTAAAACTACAGCTCTCATTCCAACTGTTCCGGGGGTAAGGGTACACAATCGCTAATCTCCAAGCAGATCCCTCTCGGTGGCAAAAAGACAGTATTAAATTGGCCAGGCAGTATCCGTTAGCCAGAGAAGGTCCGCGGCCACCGGACCGGGATGGTGGGGATCAGGACAAAAAAAAAACGGCCATATAAAAAGGTAACGATCATTCCCCCACAACCTCTGCTTGGAGAGTACACAATCGCGCACCTGCGTGCCGTCTCAGAAACGGCGTGTCGAGGTTTCGTTCGTGGAACTGTATGTTGTTGTTGACAGAGTTGCGGGCAGGGTACGACGTTTGGGCGGCTGTTTACAAGCCCTGGGCCTCTGGTTGTGGGTTAAGGGACGTCGGTAACGTTCTTATTAAAGCTAGGTAGGGAAGATCGTGAGCCCAGTGCCCAGTTTTCGTTGGCAACTGATCCTCGTAAGGCCACACCGATTTAATTTTATGGATGACATCCTCTGAAGACCCCCAAACTAGTGCGCGCGGGCGAAAAAAATAAAAATCCGGCCAAAAATAAAAATGCTACAAAACCACAGGAATACAAACCTGGTATTGTGAATTTGGCGCATTACATAGCGACGTATACGACAGGCCGACACATGCTGGATTTTTGCGGAATATATGAATCGACACTGCTGTACGTATGTACTGAGTTCTTGAGTCTTGGAGCTTCGGTAGCCTGGCTGCCGTTAACTAGTTATCACCACCATGCACTACCCAGGCCTAAAGCCAGGCCAGAGCCTCGGAATACGTGATCTTTTTTTTTTTTTTTTTTGAGATCGGGCGAAAATCAATGCGCGCGCGGATGTCATCCATAAAATTAAATCGGTGTGGCCTAACCAACAAATGGAGGGAAGGGGGATTTAGATTACGTCGCGTTATTCCCCCAACACGAAGATTACGTCATCATAAATACATCCGATTGTCTAGCATTTTGATTTATTACGGCTTGAGTGAATCTATGTTGTAGCCCGCCCTATTTTATATTAGGCCATGTACAATAAGTAAACTGGTTTATGACCCAACCTAACGTGTTTTAATTAAGGTGTTACCAATTAAGCGGACCGCTAAGTTATAATATAACTGCAGTTTTCCCCGAATTGATTACATAAAAAAAGCACAGACGGCCACGTTGACCAATCAGGAGTACCCATCTGTGGAACGTGCAGTTCAGGCAAACTAGATGGAAGAGATGCCTTTGGGGGTATATTATGTCCAAGATTATGGGAATCAGATTGGATTGTGTAAAATATGCATATGCAACATTTCTTACTTTTTGTTGCCTAGCTTTTACCACTTGTCAAATATTGTCAGCTAATTTGCTACCTACATGGGTTCAATAGATGGATAAATGTACATATATGCGGATGATGTAGAGACACAACATGAAGATAAGGAGTTAATTTTGCATTGGGAACGTTTGTATATCTTTCCTTTTTTCATTTTTGAACAAAAACAATACAAGGAAATGGCAACTGGGGCTGCACTGATGTTGTACACTTATTTTAACAGCCCCACTTGACATTTAACACTTATTTTTCCTTTGTATTCTTCAAGCAAAATGTTGTGACTTTTACATGATGGAAAGAGTAGTCTTATTTTATGTATCTTGCCATTCATGTGCCCATCTGTAAACCCAAATGCAAGTTGGACTTAGAGACAATAGCCTGGCCGGTGCCGTAAACTCATACAGGCACCGGGGGGCGCCAGGCTCAGGCAAAATTCTGAGAAGTGTTTGTTTTTTATGCGACAAAGGTCGACTATTCCTGACCTGCCGGCGGCATTTTGTTTTATGTCAGCAAAACGTTCGTATCCGGCATACAAAGCGTGTCATGAATGGACATTTTTAGATGTAACGAGTTGATATGGCCGTTCATGACCAGTCAAAAGAACTGATACACTAGGTTTAAGTATACAGAGGATGTTTGTTTTCTGTTAACAAAGGCCGACTAGCCATGACTTGCCCATATTGATTGCCACCGTTTTGTTTTATGTCAGCAACATTTGAGTTGTGGACAACAGTTAGATAACTTCAACTTACAAACCTTGCAGACCCGACATTATGCTCACCTTCTGAATCACGTCGATTTTTTTTTTTACAATCAAGAAAATGATTGTGTAAAATGATAATTAGACAATTATTGATTAATCTGGAGTGTACGGTTGTACAAGCGGATGGTGTTATGTAGGAACATGTTTAGGAACAGTGATACTTTCTGAGTCACGTATACATGTACACTGTGATTAAAATAAACATACACATGCTGATTGTAAGTCTTGTAACAGAGAGCTGGCCTATATGTTGATAGAAAATTGCACGTGTTCATAACCAGTCAAAGCTACTGATGCATAAAGTTCAAGAAATGTGTGATTGTACCCAAGGTGTTAAATAGCTTTAGAACCCCTGAGACGCTTTATATTGTATACAAGACGAAGTAGGATCTGTTAACGTAGCAAGGAGTCCCATTGTTCATCACAATGGCTTTAACTTCGGCAGGCTCAAAATAAAAGCCTATTGTACATATATATCAAAAATCTCGTTTTTATTTCAAACTTTTTAGTGTTCAAACTGTTATTCTGGCCTGATGTCCCTTATCAGGATCAGTTAGCCGATTTGTAGTCCAGCGTGGCAGCTATACAACTAGAAAATCCGAAAGACCTAACACAGTGAGTATTACCCTGCCATATGGAAACATAACCAGTATCCGAAATACGAGTATATGGTTTCCGAGAAGCCCCACAAACCTGTGGAGACTGCATCACGAGTGGTCATGTGTTCCGTCAACAAATTTAGGCTCGTAGGGTTTGTCGATTTAAGTGGAATTGTGTTAATATAATGACGTCGCATTTTTCCTCGATTTGAAGTACATCCACCGTAGTTGTTTGCGATCAGATTAGATAAGAGTTCGTTGCTCACTGATCCATGTAAATAATCAACCCGGGAGGGGCTTGTGGTTTTCACAGTGACGTAGCGCCGCCACACCCGTTAAAGTTGAAGAGGTCAACCAGCCGTGTGGTGCTTCAAGCCCCAGAGATTTGTATCGACCATGGGGAGCTCTGCAGTCCTTACTACACTTCTGTTCTGTGCCCTAGCTGTACACTGCAGCGCTGACGGTTTGTGCACTCGTTTATCTACTGTTTCTCTCTTGAAATTTGTCTGAGACTGATACTGATACCTGTATCTAGCAGTCGAATTCAATGCTCTGGATTGATGTGTTGAAAGAGGGAATTGTTCAGATATAAATATGAATGTTTGATGTGAATTGTTGGTCATATGGTGTGGCTCTTTCCACCCAAGTAAACCTGTTATCGAACACGGTATCGTTCAACACCTGAAGGCTGACGTTGGGCGTATTGGGGAGGGGTAAAGTAGCAAGGTGAAGCACTACATAGGAACGCACGGGGAATCCCATTTGAACTCAATGACGTCATAGGTAGGGTTCGAAGGGATAGAACATTAATGATACTGGGTTTGTATGATGTCGTAAATTAGGCCTTAAAATGCCGGATATGCAAAAATGTGGCTAGTAATGTTTAAGATTCAATTTCAGACATTTTGATGATGTAATCGTAAGTGAATAGACATTGCATGTTTGGAGACGCGAGGCATTGTGGGTAGCGCAATGATAGCATCATTTTTCAAGTTGGCAACATTGACCCAGTACGCGTGCGCAACACGTGTTGTCATGGAAACAATTTTGTTTTGTTTACCCTTCGAAATTACCCATAGTGCACCGCATCTTCCAGCATGCACTGAGAATCTTGAAAAAAGATTATAAATTACTAGTATCATTGATCCCAACTATCGCCATGTAGGATCGTGTGGCGTAACGGTAAAGTGTTCGTCTATCTCGGAACCAAGAGGTCCCGGGTTCGAACCCTGCCGTGCCACCGGTCTTGTGCTCTTGGGAAAGGCACTGCCCTCACGTATAATGTATTGTCCCCTGTGTTGGTGGCGGCATAAAAATAAGTTTTAAAAAACTTGAGTGTGCCGTCCCCACGTCTTGTGACTACATGTTGGAATATAAAAGAAAACTAGAAAGGCAACATTTGCAAGGCAAATGCATAATGTTAACCTTCGCATATGGTCTGCTCTGATAATTCGTACTCAAACACAACCACATATATGGTCAGACAGGAGTCTAAATCCCTCCTGCTATAAAATTGCAACATGATGTAACCCAACACTAGTTGCCATGGTAACAGACACAAAATTGGTTCAGGTCATTGGGGTCACTGTTTGGAGAAGAAGAGGAAACTGAGCAAAAACAATATGTTTTCCTTCGGTAAACAAAAAAACTCTCGCCACAGGCGTCTTCTGGCACGTGACTGACTTCCACTATGACTTCACCTACCTGAACGGCGCGGAGGGCGGGAAAATCTGCGACTCCCAGACAGCGGGCCAGCCGACACCGAGCGATCCCGGCAGCTGGGGAGACTATCTCTGTGACGCCCCCTGGCGACTCATCAACGACACTGTACACGCCATGAAGGACATCGAACCCAACCCTGACTTCATCATCTGGACAGGGTACGTTCATTGAAACTTCTTATAAAACTTTCAATAGAAATAACGTATCATGGCCATTGCATTGCACTTCTCACCTGTTGCTTTGTATTCCTTTACTTTACTTTACTTTACTTTACTTTACTTTACTTTACTTTACTTTACTTTACTTTACTTTACTCTACTCTACTCTACTCTACTCTACTCTACTCTACTCTACTCTACTCTACTCTACTCTACTCTACCCTACTCTACCGTCTACTCTACTCTACTCTACTCTACTCTACTCTACTCTACCCTACTCTACCGTCTACTCTACTCTACTCTACTCTACTCTTCTCTACTCTACTCTACTCAAGTTCTAAGTTATAAATTCCAATTTTTCTGTTTCTTAAAATTAGACTAGTAATTCTCCGCTATTTGCACACGGTCCTTTTGATCATCTTAACTGTTATTTTATAGAGACGACACTCCCCACATCTATAACAATAAGATGAACACAGGCGTGGTGCTGACTATCATAGGGAACCTGACCGACCTACTTCGAACCGTCTTCCCAAACACACAGGTATGACTGTATAGGTTACAGTTAGTAGAATATTCATCTATCAGTGACTGTTTTTGAAAGGTAGAAAAGTACCTCCAAATTTGTTTGCCGAACCCCTGGTATGTTATCTCTCTCTATTTGGTCAATTTCTACTCTTTCCAGACGCCTCCTGAAACCTGGTAGAGGCTAGCATTTTGTCTAAAAACAATACCAGATTAAGAATAATTCCTCTGATCATTATTTGAACTTACTTACTACTTATATGTATACATGAACATGGCAACATGGCGTCGTTACACCAACATGGCGTCGCTACACCAACATGGCGTCGTTACACCAATATGGCGTCGTCGTATAACGTTACTTCATCACTCCGATGACGTGTTTCCCAGGTTTACCCGGTGTTCGGTAACCATGACTACCACCCCAAACACCAGATGCCGCCCGAGCCCAACACTGTGTACAACGCCACCTGGAGCATGTGGAACGTGCCCAATTGGCTGTCAGATGATGTGAAGAACACCTTCGTCAACGGTATGCACGGATTGCTCCTGAGCCGTTTGCTACCAACGAGGTTACATGTTTGCCAGCGTATGATAAGTTAGGGACGCATTTTGACCGTTCCTCTTCGTGTGTAAACCATGACCAAATGAATGTGAACCTGTTTCATTGCCTTTTTAACTACAGCCTTGCTATTTTTTTAAACGACGAAACATTTCCGTCTTTTTCACCACTACAGGTGCTTACTACACGATGCCGATTAGCCCCGGCCTCAGGCTTGTTGGGCTGAACACCGTGTACTACTACACTAACGACAGGGTGACTGCGCCTACTGATGATAATACGGACCCAGCCGGGCAGTTTTCCTGGCTAGAGGGAGTTCTGCAACAGGCAGCAACCGACAATGAGAAGGTCCGTGTAGTGTATTCTTCCTAACTGTATCTGTATGTACACTCTAACTGTATCTGTATGTACACTCTAACTGTATCTGTATGTACACTCTAACTGTATCTGTGTGTACACTCTAACTGTATCTGTATGTACACTCTAACTGTATCTGTATGTACACTCTAACTGTATCTGTATGTACACTCTAACTGTATCTGTATGTACACTCTAACTGTATCTGTGTGTACACTCTAACTGTATCTGTATGTACACTCTAACTGTATCTGTATGTACACTCTAACTGTATCTGTATGTACACTCTACTCACATTGACACAGAAAATGTAGCACTTAAAACTTTAGCTAGCAGGTGGTCCTTGTCCTTAACATATAGCAGAAAATGCCTGTTCAGCTGTGTCCACTTACGACTGGACCCTCCCCTGAGGCGTCGCCAAAAATATGTGCTTCAATAAAAGCGCTCTTTTCTGTAGGTGTTCCTGATTGGTCACGTGCCTCCAGGGTTCTTCGAACGATCCAAGGGCAAGAGTTGGTTCTACCCAGAATACAACAGGCGCTACCTGCAGGTCGTCACCAGACATGCTGACGTCATCAGGGGCCAGTTCTTTGCCCATCAACACTGCGACAGCTTCAAGCTTTTCTATGACGATGAAGGTAACAACACGACAATAATGCAGGTTATATTAGATGTGTACTCATCTTTTATTTGCAGTTTGGGCCCGCATCCCCCATCGTTTAGTGCTTCAAAATGACGTACAAATTGTGTAAAGATACGTACACAATAATAATTCTAACAAGAGCTACAGTGTATGTGTGTATGTATTACGCTTGGGTTAGCAGTACAGCGTATATATAGTAAACCAATGATAATTACCGTGATAATGGAGATGACAGACGGTCATCATAAATTCAGCTCTCGTTAAAAAGCGAATAAACAACTTTGTTATTCATCCATTCACAAACATAATGAAATTATTGACGGAAGAATGATTCTAATAGGAAATAGTGTTATGAAGATATACAAGTCCTTACACAAGTACATATTTTGTTGGTTTGCTAGGTAGGGCCGTGAACATGGACTTTTCCTATCACCAACGAATAAACGACCGAGTCCACGAAAAACGCGTGTTCCACCAGCGGCCATTGGAACAGAACTCGTGTTCCATTTTGGGCCACTCATAGTCATTGGAACAGAACTCGCGTTCCATTTGCGGCCACCCATGGTCATTGGAACAGAACGAGTGTTCCATTTGTGTTATAAAGATATGCAAGTCCTGACACAAGTACATATTTTGTTGGTTTGCCAGGCAGGGCCGTGAACTCCATGCTGCTGGCCCCGGCCGTGACCCCGTGGACCACTACACTGGACGGAGTTGGCGGGAACAACCCGGGAATCCGACTGGTCAGTTACAACAAGAACACCGGAGATCTAACGGTCAGTGTCGTCAGCTGGACAACTCATTCGTTCGGTACTTCTTTGATGCCAAATTTAAAAAAACAGGCGATTTTTACACTTTGCATATCAGAGCTTTAATGTGCACGATTTGTTGCATCTTT
Organism: Branchiostoma belcheri; assembly: GCF_001625305.1. Classification (NCBI taxonomy): domain Eukaryota; kingdom Metazoa; phylum Chordata; class Leptocardii; order Amphioxiformes; family Branchiostomatidae; genus Branchiostoma; species Branchiostoma belcheri. The sequence goes on from NW_017802602.1 coordinate 2,763,145, forward strand.
TGTTTCTGTTTGTTTATGTGGATTTTGCCACGTTGTCCTTGGTTTCTTTAATTGCTCTATTCAAAACCACTTTCATATTTGGTTCAAAGAAGTTATCATGGAAGCATGTCGTGTCACCTCAATTTAAAACATTGGCAGCTCTGACATTTTTATAGTGAAAGGGTAACGATTTGGTACTTTGTTTTCAGTATGTCGTTGACAAAAATAATAATTTGCGACTGGTCACGAATAACACAGTACTTCCCTCCCCCACTATAGGATGTAGCCCAGTATTTCTCCAACCTGGCCCTGGCGAACATGCAGGGTTCCCCGCTGTGGGCACGCGAGTACAGCCTCAAGGATACCTTCAACCTGGCCGACGCCTCACCGGCATCACTTCAGAACCTCCTGGACAGCTTCAGCGACCGTTCATCCGACAACTTCGAGAAGTACTACCTGTACAACTCGGTTAGCCTCGACCGGTCTACATGTGACGAGGACTGCAAAGTGGCACAACTGTGTGCCATCAAGGAAGTCGACTATGACAAGTATGCAGACTGTACAAACGCGCCCGGGAGTGGTGCAGATACCGCTCAAGTCTCGACGCTAACCAGCTTTGGAATGTTCCTTCTTTTTGTCATGGCAGCTTTTGGTCTTTCTGCCTGACAGCAACATTACCGTTGGGGCATGTTGTAGTGATGTGCAAAGAATTATCTAAAAGTGCTCCAGAAAAGCAACTAAGGAAAGTAGTTCAGTTTGATGCTTATGCTTCATAGTTTTGAATGTCGCAAAAGCTTTGAATAAATACCACTGATATAAAAAGTGAAAGAAATGGAATGTATTTAGCTTGAAATAAGTTTGTACTAAATTTTTTATGTTTAAAGTTTTTAATATTGTTAAAGATCTTGGTGAAAACAATGCGTACTGTGAAGTTTCTTTTAACGTTGTTGCAAATGCTGGGGTTAGAACAAGGTACCAAAGAATTAAGGATTGCTTTCATCATAAATAAATGTTACTCTTGACTAGATTTCAATTTTTCTTCTTCGTAGTAGCTCTTTTGTTTGAAATAAAGCTATGACCAACATGTTTCATTTAGTAACGATAGTAATCCTGGTAGCGGTTTTGACAGGCTATGCTATATCATCTAAATGACAATGCTATATTAAAGTCAGTCCAGTACTACCTCATGGTATGTCGAAGTATATCATTTACGTTAAAACAAATTTTAAATTTACGCCTTCTTACGAATTTACACCATCATTAAAACTATTTATGGAAAGCGTCTTCAGAGGAATTCTTAAGACGTCACGGCGTCTTGGATACTCGGATACACGTCGTCAGTTTGGTCTTGGTGGTTGTCTTTGTGATCAGTCGTGGTGAGTAGATACTCAGGAGAACCACTTTCCTCTGGCCCGTCTCTCTCCCCCGGGCCCTCTTCAACAACCGTTACGACCTTGGCGTATTGTGTTATGTCGCCTGAGTCACTCTCAGCGATCGGTGCGAGATCACCACCACTGACAGTGACGTTACCATGGTCTGCTGTGCTAGTGGAAACCACCAGTGGTACGATTTCACCGCGCTCGAGGAAGCGGAGGTTAGGTGCTTGTTCTTTCACCTTCTCTGTCTTCGCACAGGAGCCGATCACATACACGTTATCGCCAACCTGTGACGGATGGAACATTGATGTTTGGTCACTCAGTAACAGGGCAGAAGGTGCATATTATAAGCCTGTAACGTCTGTAGGAATTTGGCCAAGAAGACCGGGTCACCCTTATCCTTATCAATAGGTGTGTTGGGATATCTAACACACACGTAGGCCATTGAATAAATCATAAACGAACAGGTAAAACACTCACCTGTCCAAAGTCTGTCAATGTTTTGCCTGCTTCTACTACAGTCACCACCTCATGGTCAGTATCAAGGGTACTGACTTTTTCAGATCCTCTGTACACCAGGTAACGCAGTACAGGACGCTCATTGTTGTACAGCACAAAACCTTAGGATTATAAAAGTATGATATGAAACATTAGAATTGACCCATACAAATATAATTTGTGAATGATGAAGTTACTAACATCCTGCTACAGAATGATGATAGTAACGTTAAGAGTATATTATTTTTATCACCAAAATACGGTATTTGACATAGCATGAATAAATTGTATACATTGCAAATACAGGATATAAAGAAGTGTAATATGTCATTCATATGTAAGTAAGCTTACTGACCAGCATTCTTATGAGAACTGGGAAGTCTCCTAACTCCCAGTCTTCCTGCAAAGGTGTTCACCTCGTACGTTTTGTCTTGTTCACAGGAAATCCACATGGCCTGTAAACAAAGCATCACATCCGACAGTTATTACATCCGACAGTTCTTTACAACAGTTTTTCATTGCTGATACTGGGAAAATAATTATACAAATCATAAAGGAACTTTTGTAAAAGGAAAATGTGTTTATGTCGACAAAGGTCAGACATCAAGGTAACTAGATACGACAAAACAGTTACTCAAGCAACTGGTTATGATTTAAAAATGATATCCAGTTGCTTGAAGAACTGTTTTTTATTTCTTGGAGAAGATGTGTATACCGTGTCGTCACAATTGTCATCCTGGCATCGCTGCTGTAGTGAAGTTATGGCGTGATCCGGACAGAGGATCGTCAGCTGGGCATCATTGTTTTCTTTTTCTCCTTGAGGAAGGACCTTCTGATTCACCAGGGTAGATAGCTCACCAGCGTGGTCAGAATGGCGCGAGGATACGAACACCAGGTTTGGCAGCTGCCCTGTAGAGGATATGTTTTCAGTGGCAGGTTGGATTCATTCAGTTCATTGGTATTGGTTTGGCTAGTTCAACCCTCCCAGCCAGGGCAGCTCACCTAGCCAGTGACTAGTACAATTAGGTTGCCTTGCTGACAAGACATGATAAAACATTGCAGCAACATATAAGGAGACTTATTTTTCCACAAAGGTATCATTTATCTAATTTGACTCATCAGAATGGCCTTCATACAAAGTTAGAAGTAAGACAGATACAGTATGATATGATGTAATCAATTTAAGATACGCATTGATAAAATAAACCCACCTGCAAGCTCCTGGCAGGACCTGAGAACTCCCAGTCCGACATTTAAGAGCATAACCGGGGAACCGTTGAACATGACCGTCACTGAAGAGCTAGGGCTTCCCTCAAAAGCAGCTGTAGAATAGATAATGAAATGAGACGTCCAATGACGTTAAATGTGGTAGTAGATTTTATGTATCTCTGTGTGACAAAATAACTAATTGAACTGTAAATATTTTGTAATGTGTTAATATATTTTAGGGGTTATTAGATTTTATCCACTTGATTGATTCTGTAACGTCTGACGCTAATTCAGTCTGCCGACTGCTCTGTCAGATTGTGTTGAATTCCTTCTAATATACCAATCATCGTCATCATCATCATCATGACAGACAATGTATGTATTACATGTTAAGAACAACAGGAAGAGTGGCTTAACAGAAATACCAAGCGAATTGTGGATCACAAGTCATTGTCATTGTAATAATTAGTTATGATTTCAATCTATAGTAGATTAGTGTACACGTGGCTTGTCAAGCAATATTCAACTTTACACCACGTAAGAAAGTTTCTAAAGTTTTCACGACGTACCAGCTGTGGCATCTCTGGTGCCCAGGCAAAGAAGCTCCAGGTGCCCTGTGTCAGTCTTCACAGGAGCAGAACCAAACAGCATCTGCATCACCTGGTAGGAAGGTAATCTCACTTAACGTTTGTTTGTTTGTTGGTTGGTTTGTTTGTTTCGCATTTAATGTAACCGGTAAACCGCCTTTTTAGGCGTAACACGCCAGTTTTGTACTGGTAAGTACAAGCTGCATAAGATCATTTAAGAACACTTACAGGGGAAGGACCCCTATTCTTTTTTAAAAGTGCAGTGGGTTCTTTAACGTGCGTGGGGTGTGGCTTTTCCCAAACTCGGACCTCCATTTAACATCCTATCCGAGGGACGTCCTTAACCGAAGCTAGGTACTCATTTACACCTGAGTGAAGTGAGGAAAGTCGTGTAAAGTGCCTTTCCCAAGGGCACAAGATCGGTGGTATGGCAGGATTCGAACCCGGGACCTCTTGGGTCTGAGTCGAACACGCCACCGTTACACCACACGACCACACGACGAGCACGTTGAGCCTACGGATATTTCACAATGAGACCACAAAATAAAAATATAAAACAAGATTTACAATGACTGTACATTTTACCTTAGTCATGGACGGCCGCTGTGCTTCAGCCCTCAGACATCGTTCAATTGTTGGTTTCATCCTCGGCCCATACTCATCGCAGGTTTTCTATAAAAAGATACGCATAATGTAGAGTTATTTATTGCAAGTTCATGCCCGAAGGCAAATTGCAAACAGGCATTGACAAGAACAATGAGTACAGAATGTATTGAGGAGTGGTATAAAACTATATGCTAACATGAAGTTTTACGATCTACTAATCTAACTCTATAATGATAATAGTCAGTTGTGCCATTTCATCTCTTGGGAACTGGGGCACCTTAGTGGATATCATTATATTGACATTGGCATGATGTAAATCCTTACCGGGATGTCAGGCAGCCCCCCGCGTAGCTTTTCATCCATCGCATGCTTGTGTATGGCGATGTTGCTGAAGACCATCTCTCCACCAATCAGCTCGATCAAGCATAAAGCTGCAAAAAGAGGCAACGCACTTAGAAAACTTAAGAACTAAAAAAAAAACTACATAACTACTTCAACTACTCAGAACCAATTCTGAGACACTTTTTATTGAAGGTTTTTTCTGTACCAACTAAGTTAGAGTTGGAGTAAAGAATTGCACCTACCATAACTGTACACGTCTGCCTTCTTGGAGTAGTGCCCGCGGGATGACATCACTTCCGGGGCCATGTAGCGGTAGGACCCGATGATGGTCTTGGTCTGCCGTGTGCCCTCAGTCACTTTGGCGAGCCCGAAGTCACCCAACTTGAAGATGCTGTGGTCCTCTGAAATCTGTACATTTTGGACATAATGATTCTGTATCTGTATCTGTATAGCCAGTATAACTGGCGTAACACACCAGCTTCGCAAACACATGCCCCGGCAACAGCTAGCTATATTACACCGAAAACACCCAACATTATCAATCATAGTATCTCTAAGCAGAACAAAGAGGACATATAATTATCGTTATCTTATATTGTCTGCTAGCTTAATGGTATTGGGGTGGGAAAACTGCATATAGAAGGACCAAGTGCGACAATTAGCGATAACGGAAGACAGATGTTCACACGCTTCGCATAACTAGGTAGTGCATAGACTTACGAAGACGTTTTCTGGTTTGACATCCCTGTGCATGACGTCCTTTCCGTGCAGGTACTCCAGTGCGAGACCGATCTGTTTGGCGAATCGCAGCACGAAGTCCTTCTCCTGAGCTCCCGACTTCCTGAGGTGGTCCCGGAGGTTTCCCCCGTCCACAAACTCCATGATGATGCCCAGTCTGTTGTCCTGCACGATGCAGTCCACCACTTGGACGATGTTGTCGTGTTGCATATCTCTGTGGAGAACAAGAATGAAAAAAAAAACATAACTAGGTAACATTTGCAAAGAAAACGCATAAAGTTTACCTTTTTAGCATAGGTCTGCTCTGCTAATTCTTACTCAAACACATTCATATATATGGTCAGACAGGAGTCTAAATCCCTCCTGCTATAAACTTGCAACATGATGTAACCGACGCTAGTTACCATATGCATAGCCACAGCCATCTGGTTCAGGTCATTGACCTTTTTGGTTTGGAGAAGAAGAAGACGAAACTGAGCAAAAACAATGTTTTCCTTTGGTAAGCATGATGACAAATTAACTGTTATCAAAAGAACTTGACTGGCTGGAATTTTGCAACCGAATCTCTCGGTCTTCATCAGCTATCCGACCAAAGTGTTGTAGACACGTGATTTTGTCGGACGTGTCACTGGCTCAAAGTTCGTCGGAAGTCTGTACCCGCCCCCCCCCCCCCGTCCCGGTTGAGAACAAATCATTATTGCAGCCAGTTCAAGATGTGCCTTAGTGTAACTGACATCTTGATGAGGCTGGTTACACCTAGCGTGCTTATTATTACAACAGCAATTTTGCGCTACATAAAGTCGATAGGTTCAATGTCAATAAGTACCTTAGAAGTTTGAATTCATCTTGGAAGGCCTTCAGGTCTTTTGTGTTTTTGACTTCATTTAGAATCTTTACGGCCACTGGTCGCCCCTGTCGTGTAGCCCTGTGCACCGTGCTAAAGCTGCCGCTGCCGATCTGTAAAAATGAAGGTTTATCATGACTTCCCATATCAGCATCTGGTTATCAACCAACTTTTTTCACTTCTTCCTTCGTCTTCTCAATGCCTGTTGCAAAACAAAAAATGCCTAAATCTTTTATCATGATATCTTAAGGTATTAACGCCTAAATCAGTGCAAAGTAGAGATTTCATGACGAAGGCAACTTTTTTTGCCAAACTTATTTTAGTCGCACGCGCGCATCAGTTTTGGGGTTCCCAGAGGATGTCATCCATATAATCAAATCAACATGACCCTGGTAATGATATTCCTGAAGATTCACCTTGATGAAGTCGCTTCCTTGGTCCAGCTTCTTGTTGGTCAGAAGATGGATTTCACTCATGTACAGTAGCTTCTCCAGGTCCTCTTTCTGAACAAGATAGAAAAAAAGTCGCCTAAATCAATCATCACCATTAGATACCTTTTATCATCATTGGTAAATCTCCTATTCCATGCAGCACCATACCTTGATAGCAGACATGTGCTCGCCGTGCCTGTCCACCAGGTCCCTGTTGGCGCTGAGCACCTCCTGCAGCAGACGTCTGACCGAATCCTCGGCGCTCCACGACCTCTCGCGAGACTTCTCGTATATCTTCCGCTTCCGCGCGGTCTCCTCTCCGTTGATGGCAATCAGCTGCACGGCGAAAGCCTTCTTGCCGGCTGTCGCCGGGTGGCCGTGGAAAATAGCTTCGTCTTCGCCTCCTAGATATAAGAAAAGGGGTATTGTTCAGCTTCCTACAGCATTCTTTGAATGGTTTACGAATTGAAAGCTAATCTGTGCTCAGGTAGAGCATATAACAAGACTTAAGTCTAGAAACTATCTTTCCAAGTTTCTCACGTAACAGAACCCACGTACCAATTTCTGAACGGAATATTCAACCTTGTTCAGGAATACTGATCCACTCTCATCCGTCACGTGACATTATGGAAACGTGACGTCAGGAGTGGGTCAAAGTGTATCTTTTGATCATTTTGTCTGACGTACCTTTAAGTCTAGCCAAGCCAAACTTCTCCTTGTCGATCTCCCTGATCTCTGCCGGGTCTGTCCAGTCGACGATGCGGATTTCCAGGGAGCTCTTGCTGGAGACGAAGGTCTGGCACAGGTTGATGACTTCCACATACTTCTTGATGGCCATCTGTCGCTCCCTGGGGTCCGGGACTCTGTCGGGGTCGAGCTCGGCCTTCAGTCCGTGGTAGAAGAACAACGTCACAACTTTGGTTCCTTCGCGGATTTTCTGTATTACAAAAAAAAGTGAAGTCGGTAAATAAAGTCATTTTTCCACTGGTAAATTTGTAAATCTATTGTAGGTTACCGTTATTGTAAGTAAGATTACCATTTCGCTCTAGAATTTCTCGACAACCAACCGTAATGGATATTGTACTTCCCAAAAGATACTATTTACCAGTTTAATAAATATCCACTTCTTTCAATTTCAAAAGCAGATAAAATAGTGAACAAAATCTCAATCAGATATGAGATGTAACATTGATATAACCGGCTATATCTGAATAAATCTTGTAGTTGGTTCCGTAAAAGGCTAATATCACTGTATCACTAGTCCCGAGTGCAAATGTGGGCATCCAAATGAGACACCAGAGCACTATTTATTACACTGCAAATGTTATAATACTGAAAGGACCAAAATGTTGTTATCTATATCTTGCCTTCATCTTGAAAACATACTTCCTTCCGACCCACTCAACGCAAACGACTCCTCGTTATGTACTTTACTTCTTATAGGCAGCCCCTCCCTCCCATACTCTACTAACTGCAGCCGTATCTTTGATATTGTGCTTAACTATATCCACCACTCTGGAAGATTGGACCAATCTCATTAATGTTATGCTATAGGTATTGGTGCGCCAGCCACTTTCATTTTATGTTTATGTTATACTTTATGTCATCTTTATGTTAACATTTGTATTATGTTTTATGAGCAGCGGATTCACATAAGCACAACAAGTGCTTCCTATCCAATGCTCAAAAATCCATGTGAATAAAATAAAAAATAAAAGGCTAAAATACCTTGATTAGGTTATCCCGTCTGGCTTTCATTGCGTCCAGGGCCCTAGTCACGTGCTCTTCTGTGAATACTCCTGATAAATTTAAAATCAAAATCATGAAATCGAGGTCAAGTCATATCGTACCGTTACACTTGGAATTCGCAATACTTGTAGATATTTCATCTTTGCTGTGTGACGAGCCCTGTCCTATCTAGGTAATTCTATGCCAAAGTGGATTAGGGTTTAATAGAATCAGGCATGGTTCTGGATAGTCTCCGCGTATCCAAGAACGAAGCTTTGCTCTCAGGCACGCTTCTGGCTGGATAAGTGTGGGCTATCCAAGACCTTGCCTTAGTGGTTCAGAATATATAACACAGTGGTTCAGAGCACAGTGCCTCAAAATATAGCATGGTTCTGAAGACAACATGTACAGGGCCCTTACCGAACGGGTCGCTGCGTGTCTTGTAGTACCCGTTTGGAGATGAACACATGCCCGACTATATTCATCTAAAAAAGAACTCAGTTTTGCAATCGTACACCTAAACTCCAGGCAAGCGTACTACTCCACTGAGCAAAGACACTAGTATTTGGCGCGATACCGTGCCCTTACCGAAGGGGTCACTGCGGTAGATGTCTTGTAGCGCCGGTTTAGAGATGAACTCCAGGGCCTCGTCCGTGGCCAGCGCGTTCGTGATGCTGGACGTGTGGAAGACGATCTCCGAGGCCTGCTTCTCCAGAGCCAGCTGCTGCAGGAGGTACTCTTCCCGCTGCGTGCCCAGATAGGACTTCTCATACACCTGTGGGAATGTATATTGAAGACATAGATAGATTTAAACAATGTTTAGAGTTAGATGTTCCAAAGTTAGGTGTAACAAGTCGATCCGTGTAGTGTAGCTAGCTGCCGCCGCGTCGCGTGCCTGCGAAGCTGGTGTATGTGTTACACCGAAGGGCGGTTATCCTGGCTATACCGATACAGATACATATGTCATGTAGGTCATAGCAAAATACATGTGCAAAGATTTGTAGCTATACAAACCTTAGGTAGAGTGCTCATAGAAAATTCAAAATCTTCTACTGGATAAATTACGGATATAATTCCGAACGCTTTGAGCGACATCCATCACTCTTCTTCAGCGTCACTAAAGAACGATCTCCGTAATTTATCCAGACGTACTTGCAGTCTGAATTTTCTATGAGTATTGTTTACCCGGATTTCTAACCTTCATCAGTTCTCCTTTGGCGATGGACAGTCAGATATTTAGGACATTTTGTTAATAATTTCAACCAATGAAACAAGAACCCATGACAGATTTTTTGTCTCAAAGTGTTCCAGTTTTATTACCTGTCCCGGCTGTATATTCTCCTCCATCCTCCCGGTACTGAGGTACTGAACAAACTCCCAGAGTTCCAGGTTGGCCTTGAGGGTCACCAGGCTGCCGTGGCGGGGACAGCCCCGGATCTCAGACGACTCAAACGTGTAGTGGTCAATCTGGGGTAGGGGGTGTACGGTGAATAGTACATTGTACAACTATGTACGACTGCTACCTCAAGTTGGCTTGAATAGCAGCTGCTACTCACTCACTCGCTCACTCACTCACTCACTCACTCACTCATCCACCCACTCGCTCGCTCGCTCGCTCGCTCACTCACTCACTCGCTCGCTCACTCACTCACTCACTCACTCACTCACTCACTCACTCATCCACCCACTCGCTCGCTCGCTCGCTCACTCACTCACTCACTCACTCACTCACTCACTCACTCACTCACTCACTCACTCCTCACTCACTCACTCATTCTCTCCCATAGCTAATAGTCAGCCGTTGGGGCAGCATGATGGTTGGCAAAGGTTTTCACTGCTGACGATCCTCTTCCAGTCTGGCCATCTCTTTGGCTTGCAATATGATTGTTGGTTGCAGCGATGAGCTATGATGATGATGATTTCCACATTATGATTACAGGTATACCACAAAAAAGGTAATTTTGCGTATCCTTAAAGCATGGAGTACTAATGTACAAATCATTTCCTAGTTCCACGCTTGACGACAAAAAGCCTTCACACTATGTGTCTTTGTGCACATTGTACGTGTATTATGAAATATAACACTGACATGAATCCTGTGTTGTTGTGTTGCTGAGACCAAAGACAATTCATACCGGAGCATTTGTGACGAATCTCGCCAGGAGGCGCTTGTAGAAGTCGTGTTGTAAGTCGCAGCCCAGAAACAGGACCGGCCTTTCCTGGAACACTTTGGCAAGAAACTCCGCAGCTGCAACCTCACGGCCAGGTTCACCACGCAGGATGTCATCAAGGAACTGCCGAGATTCTTCCTGTTGTGGTATATAACATCTTTTCATCAATCATCTCATAATTGCGTCGAATGACTAACTGGCTATGACTAACTCCTTAAGAAAGCCACTTCAAGTTCAAGACTTTTTCCTCACTCCACCCTGGTGTAAAATGGATACCTGACTTAATGTAGTGTAATTAAAGCAGTGAAAGGAGAGGGAATGGGCCCAGGCTAGCTTCCAGATACAGTAGATCAACAACCCACTCTCCCTATTGTTGTTCTTATCTGTCTTCTGACTCTATACAAAATAACTCTTATCATTCCACTAACACTTTTAAAGGTACCGATACGAATGGAAGGATACTTCTTTCTTGTAGGTAGGTAGGAAAGGGAGGAAGGAAGGAAGGAAGGAAGGAAGGAAGGAAGGAAGGAAGGATGGAAGGAAGGAAGGAAGGAAAAAAGGAAGGAAGGAAGGATACTAAAGTATTATAAAAAGCACGGGAGACAGACGTACGCTGCAGCGGGCCGTGTAGCTGGTGTCCCCGAACAGTTTGACGATCAGGTGCCTGTGGAGCGCCGGCCAGTCCTTCATCACCTGCCCTACCTGGATCAAGGAAGACTTTCACATCTAAGACACCTTAACCTAATCTCCGAGCAGATCTTTTGGTGGAGGTAAGACAGTATCAAATTGGCCAGTCTGTAACCATTTCCCCACCATTTTTGAAAAGAAGTGCTCCTGCCTGTGCGAGTACCGGCAGATCTTCGCTGGGGAAATGGTTACAGACTGGCCAATTCCCCACCATTTGGGTTACAGACTGGCCAATTTGATACTGTCTTACCCCCACCAAAAGATCTGCTTGGAGATTAACATTAACCATGTTGTAGTTTTTAGAAAATATTTACGAAGAAAATAATTTTCCAATTTTCCCCCCTTTTACATCGTACTATATAGGCTAGTTAAGGATAGACAGTTATAGGTTGTAATTATTCCAAGTGTTATGATAAGTGTACATACGTTTAATATGTGTTAATAGGTTTGTAATGATATGTATTTGTAACTTTTATGACTCCAGGATGAATAGTGCAGTGTATGGAGATCTATCAAATAAACAATCAAATCCAATTCTGATTCTACTTATTTCTGAGAAGAGGCAAAATATTGATCATTTAATATCATCATCTTCATTACTCCGTGAAGGAGGTCAGGACCTCCGGACGTGACGGAGTGCTGTGAAGAGTCGTTTTTTTCATGTTTGCAGTCAAAACACTGGGTTCTCTTTGTGTAATCGGCATGCAATTTTATACGCCGTCTGCGGGCATGCCCGTGTTGATGCACGAATGTGTATTTTTGCCGTTGCTGCTTTCGCGTACAATGTAATATTGCAGATGCACCCCTACAATTATGAGGCAAATTGGAATGGTCCAAAAAAACCCGTTGTTTGGAATAGCGGTGGGGGGGTGGAACTTCAGGCAGAACTGTCAGGGGCCGATAAGTGGTACCACGGCAGCAACACTCGCGGTGCTGGCCGCAACTGTTGCTGGAATTTGCCAGTCGCGCTTAATAAGTAACAGGCACGGACGGTGGGGCTGTCTTTGTTACTAGTGACACGACCATGATAGTCCGATCTTTATGTGAATGTAATTAAAATGAACTTCGAACTTGAAGCACAGTATCTTTACACGCCCTGAGAGCAGTAATGGATTTAGGTCTTTTTATGTTTTATGCTTGTGACGCGCCCTCATTGTATTAACCATTGCCTTATGTCTGCACAGTAGGTCTGGCGTTGACGCTTGGGATTATTTTTGTTGCAAAATATAAAACTTCACGGAGGATTGTCACCTATGGCTTCTTGTTTATTAATTCAATCTGTAAATACCTGGTCGAGTCGAATTTTCTCTCCCAATGCAAAGCCCAGACTCCCTCGTCCCCAGAGCAGCCTCTCCAGAAGTTCGTCCTGATTGGTCGTGAGGATAAGCGGGAACGTTCCCAGGGTGCGGAGGACGTTGTGCACCTTGGCCGGCCGTTGGGGAAGGTTTGTCATGAAGTCGGACTCAAGTTGGGCCAGACCACTGATGCCGTTCTGAGCGGAGGGGGTAGTCAGAAATGAACAAACATCAAAAGAAAAAAAAATGCCCCATAGTTAATTATTTAGAACAATCATTATCATAATAAAAAGCTAAAAAAATGACTTGTTATGAATTTGTTGTTTTCTTCATTGCACATATAGCTGTTTACGTCTATGCATTTTCTCACTGCCATTCATATACAGGCTAGCAAATTTGATACTGTCTTTCCCCCACCGAAAGATCTGCTTGGAGATTTTTAATACGTAGAGGCTAATTTAAACAAACCTGTATTCGCCACCAGTGGTCCAGCCTAGCGGGCGACGGGAGTACTGACAGTTGTTCGCCGACGAACAGCACGAGCCTCCCGCTGCCGATGTGCTGCCGGAGACGCGTGAGGGCGTCGTACATGTCCTGTCTGGGGTCCGCCATCTTCAACCGTCAAACTCGCTATTCTAACAACCTAGAACTCCAGCGATGTAGAACTGAAAGATACAGAAACAGCGCTGTCCCGTACATGACGCGCTTGATTAACAACTAATTGTACATTGACATGACTAACGATGCCTTCCTCACTCTATTATTGCAATTTTTAGTTTTTGCTAGAGTTTACATGTCCTTTATAGTTACCTTCATTTTACATTTGTATTGAGAGTTGTTTTTAATATGTGAGATTTACATCTATTTTAATATATGATATGATGCCTTAAATTCCGATATTCTAGTACGTGTTTTAAAACCTGAGCTTCGTTTTGTAAATGTTAACACCCCAATTCAGCCTATGGGCCGCGAGATGTGTTTGACATGTTAGTTTATGTACATGTATGTATGTATGTATGAACAAATAAACCATTACTATCTTCGTCTTCAATACCGTGTCACTCTGTCAGAGACGTTTTTTATAAGGGGCACGGCAAATAATTCAAGACCTTTATGAAAATTCAAGTTTTATTGGGAAAGGGACTCACGGGCCTGGTTAGGCCGAGTTGCGCCCTTGTAACATACAATATGCATTATGAAAATTAGAGAGACACTATAAAATCTACATATTCCGGTAAATATTAAAAGTCGTCTTCATATTAGTACGTTTATCACAAAGGAAAGCCATTGTCAAAGTATGACATGTCTGCACACGTTTACTAGAAATCAATAAATCATATCTCTGAGTAGACGTCGGCACCCGAACGCCTCTCACTATAATCAAGAAGTACATACATATTACTTATATATATTATATATGCGCGAAAACACGCAGAACGAATTATTTGTGAAATTCCCCTTTGATTTTAATTGTGACCTCCATTATATCTAAAACCATCTTATCTCACCCTTGGCTTTTCATACGGTTACTATGTATAGTATTACACGGCACAGAAGTTAACGTACCGTCCCTTTCCTTTCGGCGAGCGCCGCGTAACAACAGACAAATTCAATACGCCTATCGTATGTGTGTTTTACTCTGCAAACAGGTGGGCTAAAGTAATCATGACTCAACCATTGTTTCCCACAGAAGGGTGCTTCTGAGAAATGGCCAACTCAGAACCGCTCACAAATCAATCCATACAAAGTACACCATGTCTACTTCAATACAGACTGAACCTAGTAGTAAGATCGTAACAGTAGTATCATGTCAACTGTAGAATCAAGTACTAGTATTTGGATTGTCCATACTTGTTTGGTGGTCATGATCCAAGCATTTCAATAGTACGTACGAGTTCTATACCAAGATCAACCAGGTGAGACTGTTGCTGCGGACGTAAACTAACCAGGATGGTACCCTAGCCGTGGACGACTCTGTAACCCTTTTTGCATGATTATCATGCAAAAAGGGTTACAGAGTAACAAACAAACCCTCCCACCGGCCCACCGACCCTTAGAGTACAATAAAGAACACCTACCCGCCTGTAGGTCCAGTCTAACCCCCAGGTGACAGGAAGATTTACTAGCCTCCCTTACAGCCTTATAGGTGTGTAAAGGCTGCCTGGCAAGGCGACGAAACGTCCGCTCTTGCGATCTGTTCGACACAACTGCCGCACACTGGGAGGAACCCGCAAGTTTCGATCATTTCGAATGCGGAAGTGATGACGCCGGGGAATCCCCCATGGAAAACACCTATGACAGGATCATGTTCTTTTCAATAGCAATGAATATTGACACCAGAAGGTATATTTACATGTCAAATGTTGTTCTACACCTCATCTGTATCCTTGTTTTTAAATATGAAAGGCTTTTAAGACGATGTTTTGGAGACGCTCGTGCGCTGAAATCCGCCGTTCATAGCAGCAAATGACAATGACGCCACCTTGCGACTTCATGTTGTACGACACGAGACCGTGGCTGCGTGTTTGGCATACAGTATTCACCAATAGCCTGCACCAGGCCTTTCTACGGGAATACGGATCGTAGAATTCGGCAAAAAAGAGAGTAAAATTGGCCAAGGGAGTCCGGCCGCGGGAAAGTAGTTTCTTTCCCTTCTAACTGCGCGGCCAGTCCAACTATAAGGCGGCCAAACTCCCATAGCAAATATTCTCCTATATATAGCCAGCAGAGGTAGTCTGGTAGAGAATTCGCCAATACTACGTCTGGAAACATACTTCACTTCGGTTACTTCTGTGAAGCGCCGCGTGCCCTTGAGCACTACCCCAACCTTGATATTCAGCGAAAGGGTTACTGAGATGAAAGTCAAACATAGAACAAAAACTGCAAAGCTGAACCGTATGCCGTTTGGATCTGCTAAACCCTTTATTCTCGGTCCAACGAATTCGTCAGCTTCACTCAGACCACAGATTAGGGTAAAGTACTGAAAAACATCGGAACAACAAAATGCTCATGAATTATTCCGAGTGTTACTTCCACATCGTGAGTGAAAGATTAAAGCGCTCTTTTGGAACGGGTCATTCATGACCAGTGGAGCGAACACTGAAGATCTTCACGGCTGCATCGACAACAAGTCTGCAAGTAACGGTCAGAACCAGACGTGTTTTCAGTCAAGCAAGCAGGCCTTTCCTTCATTTCCTTGAGTCAATGAAGGATCTGTAGAGCGGAAAGCGAATCGAAGGTTAGTGTCTTTTTTAACACGTCTGTCTTGTCATTTTCTGTATGTAACGTTAATCATCTAACTTAAAACAACACGTTTCTATAATCTACGGAGAAAGAATACGACTAGATTAATATTGCGGTGAAAAGAATACTGAAAAATTTCCCCGTAAGTCATGGAATTATCATGGAAGTCCATGTGTGTTGGTAGTAATCATAGTATAATTCTGAACTTTATGCCAACACAAGGGCGCATAAGGATCAAAATTTCAACGAACCTGGCCTGGTGAAGGAGACTGTGGTACGTCGTTCAGCATTGTACTAATCTTGGTGAGGAGTCAACCTCCAAACACGCGACCTTAAAATCGCCGCTCAAATATTACAAAATTTAAAATTCCAAGAAGGATCTTAGATAACTGATTACAACTATATATTTCAGGCAACCTTTGAGAAGTGAACGTGAACAGACAAACAGAGTTAGAGATGTCTGTTGTCCACCAAGTGTTGGACCTCCTGGACAGCCGCACCAGCCTGGCCCTCCTGTTGGTCAGTCTGCTCACGTACTGGTACTTCAGACGGCCCAACAACGTTAACCTCCCGCCAGGCCCGATGTGCTGGCCCGTCATTGGAAGTCTGCCCAGTATCGCTAAGGTACGGAACAGATGTAGCCTGACTACATCATGATTCTAGGCGTCCTGCTAGCGCTTGATCTTGAAAAGATCTTGAAAAGTTACGGGAGTGCGCTGTGCCCTTATTGTTTCCTCATCAGGTGCAGTAGTTCGGCTTCCTTGAACTTGTCAGGCTCTGATATTTCTGTTCTGACCTGAGGAAACCGTTCCAATCTCTGACAGTCTGAGGAAAATCTTGATCTTGAAAAGTATTTTCATTGGTACCATGCTCAGACACGGTTTGGAACAGTCCATTGTTACAATTGTCAGGCCACCAGAAGCTTGGTGACCAACATCATGACGGTCTAGATCTTCAGCTAAGTAGAGAGCATCTTAATCCTGTTGATTGATTTATGCACGTGTGGACCAATTATTGAACCTGTGTATGCCAGTATGGTTCTGGATATATAGTGCAGTTCCTGATATAACACGTACTATAGCACCTGCATCCAGGATTAAGTGTACAGTCCTTTTACCATGTTAAGGTTCGCTAATCCTCCCTGAATATACATTGCAATATCCAAAGTTTCAACGAAATGGTAGAAAGAAAAATCGTACTAACGTTTCTGTGATCGCCCTTACGTAGACCGACGACCTCCACCTGAAATTCCTGGACTGGCAGAAGGAATATGGACCTGTCACGTACTTCCGTATGGGGATGCTGGTGAGCTCTATAGTGTTTTGTTTTCAGAAATACAGTTGTTAGAGGACGTGAAAATGGAACGACGCATAGATTTTTTTTGTTACAAAAGCGCTAGTATGATTGTTCTATACTGCTGTTGGTGTAGATATTTTGTGAGAGAGAAAGCCAGCACTGGCACTGATGTTGTGTAATATTGTTTTTGCTGTCTTGTTGACCTTAATTAGAATTTCTTTTGCAAACGCCAGAACAAAGTATTCAAGTGCATTGTAAAGTGGCACATACCGTGACATACTTTAACTATGGGAGCCATTTACTGAAAATATTTAGGCCATACTAATGGCCCATACATACAATGCCAGTATCTGCGGTAATGCGGATCCAGTCTTAATATGATGAAAAAAAGTTCCATTCTATATATACGGTTATAGGATGCCGTGGTGCTCGGTGGTTATGACGTGATCTACCAAGCCCTGGTGAAGCAGGCTGAGGCGTTCTCCAGCAGACCCGTCCACCTAGCGATTGTCAGCAAGATTTCAAAGAACAAAGGTGGGATTTCCCTTCTCAGGAAGCTAAGAGCAGATGAAAGTGACCAGTTTTTGCTAGCCTGGTTACCAAACCTATAGCTTCCGAGTCCTACATTCTCTCCGACACGATATAGGACACGGGAGCTAATAGGTTTGGTAAACCAGGCTACAGTTTTGCCTAACTCTCATCATTTTTGGCGACGCCTAAGAGTGAGCCTATCAATAGCAGAGTATGTAATCTACCAATTCCTGAGAAATTTGTACTAATTCCACGCGTGTGTAGTGAACCTCTGTCTTACTCAAAAGCATTGCAATAGGAATTAATTAATGGCTCCTTAGCTTCAGATCTGGCCAGGAAAGATGTCGTATGTGTCAACCACAAGAATACTGGGTCACGCAGGATTACCTCTGTACCCGTGAGCTCTATAAGCTAAAGGACCATCTTGGTTTGGCAACATATAATAACGAAACAAACTGCAATACCGTATATATATATTTATTTTTACATCACCACATGCAATTAACATACAATCGTCGCTATGGCAATAGTCTTTATGATCTTCCTTGTTAATTCTCCAATAACAGGTATAGCCATGATCCCGTCCGGTCCGCTGTGGAAGGAGCACCGTAAGTTCGCCTTACTAACTCTGAGGAGCTTCGGCTTCGGGAAGCGAGGTGCGGAGGCCAAAATCCTGGAAGAGTCTGCCGTCTTGTGCCAAGAGATCCTCAACACGGGCGGCAAACCGTTCAGCATCACCAGGCTAGTGCTACTGTATATCTGCTACTTAAAGGATCATCTTTACTTTCATCTAATGTTAACTCTCAAATACTGACATTATTGCACAGCTATATCTCTCTGAAACTAAGCGATTTAACAACTGATTTATATTTCTGTATTCATTTATAATATCTTGATAATAACTAAATTCTGTTCTCTTGTTACCTGGACGATACCCATGTTTTGTGATGTAATTTTTATTTCATGTCTAGTGGTGACGCGAATATAAGCATATTGCTTGAGTGCGTAACCACTATGTATTGTATTTTTTTGCATGTTGAAATAATAAAAAAATCACCAGGCTGGTACAGAAGGCTACCACCAACGTCATCTGTTCGCTGGTCTTCGCGCATCGCTTCGAGTATGAAGACCCGCAGTTTTTGCGGATCATGGAAGACTTCGACACCATTGCCGGGACCAACTTCATCAACATGCCCGAGAACATCTTTCCTTTCCTTAGGCATGTGATGAACAGTGCGGACAAGGTAAGATAAATATTATACGTTAACTTGGGCAAAACACTAAATCAACTGTGATTTTTACTCTGTGAAAGAGATCAAAATCATATCCAGTTGCTTGAGTAACTGCTTTTTGGCGTATTGTATTACCTGGATGTCTAACCTTCATCGACAGATCAGTATGAGTCTGGTCTGTACGTTCTCAGCTGCAACTCACGATCCCCTTTGCTGTATTGGCACTCTGTAGTTTGGAATGTCGTCTGCTAGTATGCGCGAGATGATGCGCGTTGTTTTTTTACATACCGTAGCAGTTTTCATAGGTCATATAGTATTTCAGAAAACACCCCTACTTTGATGGACTTGTGTAACAGGTCATTAATTCGTCAGCCTAGTTGTGCTAACGGTGCCTATCCCAAGGGCACAAGGTTGATAACACAGCAGGATTCGAACCCGGGACCTCTTGGTTCTGGTCCGAATGCTCTGCCGTTACGCCACACGACCCCAATGACCCCCCATGTTATATAACAAACTATTATATAACCCCCGTTTCTCATTTTCTTTTCTTTCACAGCTGCTGAAGGCAACCGCCCTCCCTATGGACTACATCCGGTCACAGATGAGGGAACATCAAGAGACCTTCGACAGGAACGACATCCGGGATTTTATCGACGCGTTCCTGTTGGAAATGAAGACCCAGGACCCGAGTACCAGCACCTTCACCGAGGACCAACTGGTGGCTACGGTGTTTGACCTGTTCATAGGAGGCACGGAATCCACATCGACTGCTCTGCGATGGGTCAGCCTTCTTATGATGGCGAATCCGGATATACAACGAAAGGTATGGGACCTTTATCCATCGACTATATAGCACTATAGAAACTCAATTGACTCTGCCAACTTAACAAAACAGAGTTGTTTCTCGAAAATGGCTAATTGTCCTGTTCTACGCTCTTGGGTTACCTAGCTAAAGGTTTAGCAGAGGCCCTGACAAATGTACATGTATACCGGTTAAAGGTTAAACAAAAGGATGACTTGGAAGAGGACGGTCATGCCAGACCTTGCAGAGATTGGTTGCAGATGAAGGGGATGCAAAAGACAGCAACAACCAGAAGACTGTGGAGGATCATGACGGCCCGCCTCAGTGCCAAGCACTAAAATGCGGCGACGATGATAATGGGCGGTCTTCTTGGACAAGTTTGACTGTACCTTTACTTGCCCCTACAGGGACAGGAAGAGATAGACAGTGTTTTAGGCCCGGACCAGCCCCCATGTCTCACCGTGCCCAGCTGCCCTACACACAGGCCGTCCTGGCTTTACCACCGGCCATGGGTGGTCATCTTGGACAGGTTTGACTGTACCTTTACTTCCCTCTGTAGGTACAAGAAGAGATAGACAGCGTGCTAGGTCCGGACCAGCCCCCGACCATGTCTCACCGTGCCCAGCTGCCCTACACACAGGCTGTCCTGACTGAGGTGTTCCGCTTCGCCTGTATCGTCGCTGTGATCGTGCCCCACACCACGACGCAAGACACTAACCTCAACGGGTAAGGACTGTTGTGTTCAAAACATGGCCTCTACCAGGCTTCGGGAAGCGACTGGAAAGATTAGAAATCGGCCAGAAAGACTGAGAACATATACAAGGGGAGTCGGTCCGTGCCGAGAGAACATAATTATGTTCTCTATTCTGAACCGTGCCTGTTTAGTTTCTTTTGGCCTGAATAGGTTGGGGTTAGGATCAGACACGGTTTTGAATAGTCTCCTTGTATCCAAGAACATAGATTTGTCACAGTCCTGGATATTGATAAAGTAATGGTTTGTTTACGACAGCAAATTGAGTCATATAAGCAGATGTGTCATACGACATTCAGCTGTTTTGTGACGATTTCAGAAGGCTGTCATGGATCGTTAATAAGATATGTGCCAAATAGACACAGAAGATCACATTTGTTAGCTACGAGTCATGTCCAACTGTTTGACAGAAACATCGTGTCATGTTCCAGATACCACATTCCAAATCAGACCATGGTCCTCCCCAACCCCTGGTCGGTTCACTACGATGATAAACAAGCTATGTACCAACGAGGGGGTTTAAAGAGACGGCCTTCTCCATCTGTTTGACAGAAATATCGTGCTATGTTCCAGATACCACATTCCGAATCAGACCATGGTCCTCCCCAACCTGTGGTCGGTTCACTACGGCGATAAACAAGCTATGTACATGTACCAACGAGGGGGTTTAAAGAGAAAGCCTTCTCTTTAAACCTCCTTTGTACCAATAGACATAGAAGAACACATTTGTTAGCTACGAGTTATGTCCAACTGTTTGACAGAAACATCGTGTTATGTTCCAGATACCACATTCCAAATCAGACCATGGTCCTCCCCAACCTGTGGTCAGTTCACTACGACGAGAAGCTGTTTCCTGATCCGTACAACTTTTCTCCAACTCAAAAATTGACTCACCAGAAATTTTCGACTGAATGACGGGGGGCGATATCGACTTCAGACAACCTTTGACCCTTTGCTGACGTCACACGTGGGAAAAATCACGTGTCCACAGCATTTGAGTCAGATAGCTAAGGAAGACTCGAAAATTTCTGGTGAGTCAATTTTTGAGTTGGAGAAAAGTTTAAGTTTTTTCATAATGTAATATACCAACTCAGATGAACTTTCATGCTGATGTGGTATATATTTCAGATACCACATTCCAAATCAGACGATGGTCCTCCCCAACCTGTGGTCGGTTCACTACGATGAGAAGCTGTTTCCAGACCCGTACAAGTTTGACCCCACCCGCTTCCTGGACGGGAGGGGGCAGTACAAGAAGGACGAGCACGTCATGCCTTTTTCTGCAGGTTTGTTCAACTATCTGCTTCAGACCACTTTTTCCAGTCCGGTCCCTGTTCAGGGGTTACAAGTCCGGACCCTACCTTGCTTCTCTAATCTTTATTGAGCACTTTGCCATACTGTACAGTACAAGAAGGACGAACACGCCATGCCTTTTTCTGCAGGTTTGTTCAATCATGTGCCATCAGACAACTTCTTCCACCCCGGGCCCTGTTAAGGGGTTACCAATTCAGACTGGACCGCTTTTTCCACCAACCCCTTTTACAGCAAATTTGTGTGTTCCTTCTTAATTTAGCACTTTGTCACAGTATACAATTTACCAGGAACATGACCATAACCAAATGAAAAATGAGCATTCTGTATAACTTTTTTTCTGTAGAAACTTGGCTGCTCTTTGTTGAGATTCCTGTACCATACTTGATGCACAGATTATTTGCACATTTGCCTTGATAGCTTTTCACTGCTGCATAACAAATGGTCTTCATCAACAAATTGATCATGAAAGTGTAGTGGGAATTTCCACTTATAGGTGAAAGGGTTTGATCAGTCCCATTGCTTATGATAAGTACCTATGTGTAGCTTTATGATTCTGTAATGTGTCTTTTTTCCCCACAGGACCGCGGATGTGTCTTGGTGAGCAGCTGGCTCGCATGGAACTCTTCCTGTTCTTCACTTCACTCATGCAGCACTTCACCTTCAAACTGCCAGATGGCGCTTCTGTGTCACCGCATGAGGGGATCACTGCAGGCATACGTGCTCCCAAACCTTTTGATATGATAGCCGTGGCCAGGAACTAAACAATCAGCACCATGAGGGGTATCATGGCGTAGCGGCAGAGTGCTCGACTCGTAACCAAGAGGTCGCGGGTTTGAGTCCTGACCTGCCACCGATCTTGTGCCCTTGGGAAAGGCACTTTACACGACTTTCCTCACTTCGCTCAGGTGTAAATGAGTACAATGTATTGTAATGTCCCCTGTGTTGGTGGCGGCATTAATATAAGTTGAAAAAACTTGAGTGTGCCATCACCACGTCTTGCGATTACATGTTCGAATATAAAAAAAAAAATCAGCACCATCAAAACAATGATGGATATCTTAGTACATCTACGTGTTAAGGAAATGATGGGGAAAAGTTACTAACTTGATTTTGATGAGTTGGAATACGCCCTGGACTTAAGGAACAGGTGGTTACATTTTTGGTCTAGATTCAAATAATGAATTTTTTTTAATCTTTTTTTCTGTTGATTTGATAATCCTAAACACATGAGGATCATGAAATGTTACACTTCTGTTATTACTATATATCTATATCTATGTTATAAGTTATTACTAATACATTGTATTATAATTAATTAATAGTGCATGTTTATAAACATAAGAGATAATGTGCTAGGGAGGACAGAAACATATCTAGCTTGTAGTACTATAGTAGGTCCTCCACCACGATCTAACAAAGTATAGACCTAACTGTTGAAGACTCTTACTGCAAAATCAGGACACCATGAAATTCAATATAGGTCTTGTATTTCTATTGTACATTGTTGTTCACCAGTTAACAACTCAGTGCATGTAGCTATTTCTGATCAACAGTATCTCTTCCACCCAACTCCTGAAAAAAATATTAAAGATATTAGTACAGTAAACCAAATAATGTTGAGCCCGTAAAACCTGATAGTATGTTGGATCCTGTAATGTTTTCCAATGAAGAAATATGGTATACTTCTTACTAGCACATGTAACATTACATATAATACACAAATAGTAGTGAAATGGTGACTCCATGATTTTTTTAAATGCGTAAATGTGAATGTTAGCGCTGCCCCCTACCTGCTGAAGTGTGTTCTGCAGCAGCATCAGAGTCTGCACGGCCAGTTTCTGGCATTCTGCATCTGTGTCCTTCTCCAACACATCTGGAGAAAGAAGGGAACATTAAGACTTACATGTACAATTGGATGTATATGACTCTTCTTGATCATGACTAGCCTCTACCAAGCTTCGCGAAGTGGCTGGCGGCTGCAACTCTCCTGGCATATCATCTGTCTATTTGGCCAATTTGTACTCTTTCCAGTTGCTTCCCGAAGCCTGGTAGCTAGATCACAACATCAATACTATATGCAACAGCAACAATGAATACAGCATTTTATCTTTAATTTGAAAGAATGGGGATTGTAAATAAAGAAACAGTCAGAGTTATATAGTGTTTAATATTTGACATCTTGGGCATCTTTTCACACCTTGTAACCACTGCTGCCCTTCGACTATCTCCTCCTGGAGGTCAGAGGTCAGGACATGGGCGGGGACACTCAGGATCACCATGGAGACAGCAAACAACAAAGACTGACGCACATACCTGGACAAGAAAAAGAAAAAGAAAAATAAAATATTTAAACTTTTTTACACAGACTTAAGGTACCCTATAATAATATCATCCATTATCAATGAAACATGGGTGTGGTTACCCTTGGCAACATGTCTATCAGAATCCTTCCTCTATTTGCAGGCATCTGTAAAAATACTGCAAATATACAGTACTACAACTCACGGTTCCGTGTGGAAGCGTAGCACCCAGACAAACTCCAGCAGGGACTTGGCCATTTGTCTTGCAACCTGGTGTAAAGAAAACAGCAATCTACATGTTTGTGTTATCTTCGTTAAAAAGAGAACTTTGAGATACACAAAAACTTAACTTAAGGCAACTCAAGAGTCTCAGAAAAGTCATGAAACACAAAAAACTGAAAAGCAAAAGATTATAAATTTACAAACCTACCATAGTGTTTGCAGCAGCATACAGTATCGCCCCTAGTGAGTACACCAGCCTGCCCAACACCAGGGCATCCTCTCCTAACATGTCCAGGGTGTTCTGACGACTGTTGTACAAGCAAAAACAGAAACAGACGTTATTTTTACTTTTTTCATAGTAATCACTAATGTGCAAGTCAACAGAGATGGTTCAAATATTAGTCCTTGGAAGGCCGGTTCAAATTTTCTTTACACTGTGTGTTGAGTCTTTCTTACATCTTCTTAACTTAAAGCTTGTGTCACTGTGATTTTTTCATACCATTCAATCATCATCATCATCATTAATCATCCTCCGAGGAGGTGTAGCATACAAAGTTAGACCTCCAGAACTTTCTGTCCTTTCAATATTGTGTTGTATTAAATCATTGAATCAAGGTATTACCTAGTACACATGTAAGAACTTATAGAAAGTCTTCCATAGAACTTTCACCTGTCATAGTTCTTGAGAAGTGGGAAGAAGAAGTGCCCGGCCACGTGGTGAAACTTGTTGGGTACTGGGGTTGGATCTGGTTTGCTGGCTCCCTAAAACACAAGACATTACAAGATTGCCTTGTTGATTATGATTATGTCCAAGCACAATGATTCAGTACAAATATACATACATGTACTTCTTTGATGATATTTACAAATTTAGTAACTTTTTAAGTTACTATACATGGCAGTTACCAGTCTTCCAACAAAATAAAGAAAATTAAATTGAATAGCAAAGTTCTTTATTCACAACCACTTGTTTCACAAGAGCCATGTGTCATTTTCATCAGGGCAATTATGACACACATGCACTGAAGCTGTTACTGGTTATGGTAGACTATGCACTGAAGCTAGATGTTACTGCTAACAATGCAGTCCCAAACATAATGCTCTTGCTAAATAAGTGTTCACAAATAAATACAATGTAATTTGCATTCACCAACCTTACGGAATTTATCTTGGGTGCAAACGATTTGTAATGACAGATGGCACCCAGACTAGACGAAATTATACATGGAAAGAAAACTCATTGAATCTCCAGCCAAGTCTTCTACAAAATTGAAAGACCGATCACTGTCTTAGACAGCTACCTTAGCAAATCTCCTGGTCTTCTTCTCAATCCTCCTCTGTACAACCTCCCTCCAGTGTCGGGGTTCCCCAGCCTGTTCAGCAGGGGCAGGGAGAGGCTGCACCAGAGGTTCTGGTCTCGTGTCCTTCTTCTGTTCCACTGGCTGGGAAAGTTCCTGAGCGGCTCCTACTAAAACCTGCAGGGAGCAGAGAGGAGAAAACTTTTTTTAAATTTTTATCACTAGAAAACAAGCAGAAATCGGAAAAATGTAAGAAATGTAGGATAAATGTAAGGAATGAAGGATAAGTAACTGCATTTATTGAGTGGTTTATTGCTGTGCATTCTTTGTTTGTTTGTTTGTTTGTTTGCTTGTTTGTTTGTTTCTTTGTTTGTTTGTTTGAAAATGACTGACCTCCAACATGTCCAGCCTTTGCATTATAGTGTAGTTTGGTGCATAGAACTCAGTAGTCAGATACTGAGAAATCTGTAAACAAAAAAACAAGTTAATGTTGACTGACAAAGTACAAATATATATACAAAGTCATGTAACATAATGTCATGTCTTTCCTGTGAATCTTTTTTTCTCTTTCAGATTTCAGATTAAAATGAAGTATGGCACTACATGTAACGTTACATACTATACTAGCAAACATACATTATGTACTGTACAATATTCAACATGAAATAATAAGTAAACCTTTTCAGAAATTTAAAGACATATAAACCTGCAGAGGACAGAAGACTGCTGTGGCCAACATGGCTTCTCTTCTGAGCCTGGTGAATTCTGGGATAGCATAGCTGTTCTGTAGATGCAGCAGAATTTTCACCAGCTCCACACAGACCTGTGAATTTTGGGATGAATAAATATACAATGCTTGCAAATAGGTAACATTACTATTGGCGAAATACAATCTCTTCAAGCAAAAAAATTATGTGCGAAAAAAAGCAAAAGAATCAAAATTCACAAACTGTCACTGTATTGCAACTACATTTACTGTGTGCTTAATGCCATCTTAACATACATGTACTGTACATATAGTTTATGCCTTTGCGCTTTTGCTAGTTCTCACCTCTTCTAAGTTGTCTGGTTGTCTTCTCACTAGTTGCTCACAAACACCCAGACAGGCCTCTACTCTATCCCCATCCTCATCAGCTATGAGACCTAAACAAAAAAATCAATTCTCAATAGAAATTTAAAGTACAAAACCTGTTCTTGAAGTGATACTACCGGTACTAGTACAATGTCATTGTCATATGTCATTGTCAATTGTCATATGTCATTGTCAATTGTCATATGTCATTGTCAATTGTCATATGTTATTGTCAATTGTCATATGTCATTGCTACCGAATGTAACTTAAATCTATAGTGAGGACAGCTTAAACAGACACCTCAAGTGCTTAACCAACAGTTAAGTCTTCATACTACACATTACAAGTTTCTCACCATCAAGACAGTCCCTGATGTAGACAGGTGGCTTGACCTTGGACATTTTGACGTCTTCCGGCATGTCATATGGCTCAAGGTCATCATCACTGAAAAAGAGTTCACAATTTTTCAGTAAAATCTAAACCAGGAAAGCATCACATCTGTCAACCATTCAGGTCAAATGAATCCAATCTGTCAGCCAATAAGGAGACAGAATTCAATCATATCTGTCAGCCAATCAGGAGACACGGTTCAACCACATCTGTCAGCCAATCAGGAGCACAGTTCAATCCTATCTGTCAACCAATCACAAGAAATCATTTGAGCAAATACAAATCTGATTGGTCACATGTATACCTGTCTAGCTCAGAGTCAGAACCCTCCTTGTTTTGAGGTGACGTCACCTTCCCTTCCTGAGCATCTGAGGAGGTTTTGGTAGAGTCCTCCTTCTGTGGCAGTGGTGTTTTCTTCAGAAAGACTGTTTCTGTTTCCTGCTCAACTTCAGGTTCATCTCCAGGATCAGGGGGAGGTGTGAGGAGCGAAATCAGCCTTGTAGTTTCTTCATCCTCCTCATACTGAAGAACAAACAGAATAAAATTTGTAATTTATCAATTGTGGAAGCGTAGTAAGGGTTAATATAGCACAAAAAGTTTTCAAGAGACAGTACTAGTGTCCTTTAGCCTGGAGTCCAGTCTTAGCTTTATTCTGATACGCCACCAACAATAGGCTCAGGCTAACAAGGCTGGACTCCAGGCTAAGTGTCCCTGGAAACAATATCATTCAGCAGGTCTAGGCTGAACAAACTATATTGCAAATATCTGTTTTAGTACCTCAAACTTGAGTGTCTGTCCATCAGGGTCTACTGTCTTGGTTACACTCTCTGCTACAATCATGCCAAGACGACGGATCTAGATAAAAATATGGAAAAGAGTGAAATTAGAGAATATATTAACTGTTCTGCATGACAAATACAATACTACCGGACCTACTACCGACCCAGGTATGTCAACTGCTTTGATGCATACAGGTGTATGTGCTTCATACCTTAACGACAGGACTGTCTATGTGATGTTGAACTCCCTCCAGTAGTCTTCTAATCAAGTCTGTAAGAATGAAAACAACAAATGTTATACCAATAAAAAACACTCCTAAGACAAAAAAACGATACACAGATTAAAATAGGTGATACTCTTTTGGCTAATATTCAGCCCACAAGTTTACATGTACAACATGTATTATGCAGCAAGATTAAACTGTAATTTCCGACATAAGAAATTGGACTCACCCAAATTTTTGACTCTACAACTCCAGTCTTTGTCAAGGAATGAGCAATCCACCGCTTCCGTGACGTCACTTGTGTTGGAAATTACAGTTTAATCTTGCTGCATAATGACTTCTACCAACACAGATGAACTTTCAAGATATGTACAACATGTAGTTGGTTACTCGTGCTGACTGAGAAACAGACATCTCATGACAACACTGCTTACCATACTACCATGAAAAATGTTTTACCTTGCTTGTGTTCCTGTTTGTCCTTGCTGTTGAGATGTGCGAGCCCAGCCAGGATGGCTTTAGACAGGTAAGCATGCTGGTCGTATGAGGTGTGTTTAATGGCACTGGAGTCACTCCATACTTCCAACAGTCTCAGGAGTGTCTGGGGGAAGAGGTTTACTAAAGATTATTACAATATTTTCACAGTGGATAGGAACCTTCCAATGAACTGTGATATTGTAGGGTGATCATGAATGCATGTGAGGAAACTGCTAGTAAGTCTAAAACTTCCAAATGATGGCAAGACACTCACTTACTCACTACCCGGGTTATTGTTACTAAGATAACAACTTGACCAAGAGCCAAAGCAATGCTTGTACACCTGCCTACAGAAATGGACTAACACCTGAAATGGACATGGGTGCCACCCTATACACAATGTGTTGTGGGAAGGACTTATAATATGATAGTCAAAACAAACTCATAAAGATTTAGACAGAATTTTTAGCTAGTCACATTATAGACTACAGTCTCCGGCAACACACAAATCACGTCTGGGAGCACTACAAATAGATAGAAGAGGTTATTTAGAAAAAAGTGGTAACATCTGTGTCCATAATATCACCAGGGTCCATAATATCACCACCTTAAGAAATAGTGTGCTTAAAGATATTTTTACTGCAACATACCCTAGGTATGTACATTTGATGTGTGAAG
>NW_017802602.1:2792376-2901910 GCF_001625305.1 Branchiostoma belcheri
ACTACGTGGGTATGTTGCAGTAAAAATATCTTTAAGCACACTGTTTCTCAAGGTGGTGATATTATGGACCCTGGTGATATTATGGACACAGATGTTACCCAAGCCTTCATCATTCATACCTGAATTAGAAGAGGTCTTCTGGTTGGGGAGTCGGCCAGGTAGCCCATAATATTCTGCACCACACAATCCTGTCATGAAAGATGTGACGTTACAAGTTTTGTTCAGAAAATTGGACTTCCTACACCAAACCATTGAGTCATTATCACATATACTGCTCAGAAGCATAAGTAGGGGCATCCTCATATATAGCTTTAACAATGTTAAGGTCTAGATGTTCAAAGGTTAGGTGTAACAAGTCGTTTGGTGTAAAATAGCCAGCTGCTGCTGTGCCACGTGCCTGCAAAGCTGGTGTGTTATGCTGAAGGGTGGTTATACTGGCTATACAGATACAGAAGCTGGTGTGTTACACTGAAGGGCAGTTATACTGGCTATACAGACACAGAAGCTGGTGTGTTATGCGGTTATGCACTTGTAACCATGAGCCTGCAATACTGGTGTGTTTTGCTAGAGGGTGCTCATGTACTGGTTGATACAGACACAGACACAGCACCTGTTCATAGTGCCTGATGAGTAGACACTTGTGTGTGAGGATGTACTTCAGCTTCGGACTCCTGAGAACTCCGTCCCCCAACAGTCGGGACAGGACACCATACCTGGAATTATGGTGGAAAAGTATTAAAACCAATAATTACATTTAAAAAAAAACTATGTAAAACTATGTGAATTCTAATATCATCTGCTTGAATGTACTGTACATGTACACAAGCTTTTAGTGTCATCTTTCAGGTGCATACACACATTATCATTACAGCAAGACTTTTTATCCTCTGTCATTCTATCATTTTAGTACTGTGTCAAATGAACATATTCTTTTTTGCCACAATATCAGTTCAGTGTCAGTGCAGTGCTGTTTTCTTTATACACAGTGTCTTGCAGGTTTGGCACACCTGTCTACTCACCATGACACCTGCATGACCAGGTGAGACACCAGGCTCTCCACACACCTGTCCTGCACACCTGTGAGCAGCAGACAGCTGACTCGCTGCCACACAAAGTCCTGCCGGGTCCATCTTCTTAGTCTGGGCAGCAGGACTCTCAAAACTGGACCTACAGGAACAAAAAACAAAGTACTAAACTAGAAAATTATATTTGCAAAGCAAATGCATCATGTTTACCTTCGGATATGGTCTGCTCTGTTAATTCTGTAATACTCAAACACATTCACATATATGTACATGTACATGTACATGATGACATGTATATGGTGACAGGAGCCTAAATGCCTACTATGAAATTGCAACATTGTATGTAACCCAACACCAGTTACTATGGTGACAGACGTCAACAAAAGAGGCCATTGGCCAGGTCAAAGGTTAGTGTTTGGAACAGAAGAAGAAGAAGAAATGGAGTAAAAACAATATGTTTTCCTTCAGTAAACATAATTATTGGCATCTAGGTCACAGACAAACAAGCTTACATGTACATACACACTGAGTATGATTGCGAAAAAAAGGGATACAAGAAGGACAATGTTGTGTATCCTACTCTCTAAGCAGAGGTTGGTGGGGAAGATTGTTACCTTTCTGCATTTGCTTGTTTTTTTCTGTCGCTTCCCCCACCAATTATGGGGTAGTGACAGAAAAAATTTGGCATATAAATAGAAAGGTAACGATCTTGCCCACAAACCTCTGCTTGGAGAGTAGTGTATCCCAAAACTAACCTGCATGTCCCTGGATACACAGTTTCCCCAACAACAGCTGTAGAAAGGCCATGGAACAGTCCTTGGAGGCTGTGAAAAAAGTAGGAGGTACAGTGATATAGTGGCGTCGGGTGGTGTAGTGGTTAGAGCAATCGACTGTGAACCGGGAGACCCGGGTTCGATTCCAAGTCGTACCCGGGACACGTCTGAACATGCGCCCCGACGTTGTGCCCTTGGGAAAGGCACTTTACACGAATTTCCTCACTCCACCCAGGTGTGAATGGGTACCTAATTTCGGTTGGGGAAAGTCGTATTGAGGTCACCTTGTGGCGCCGAATGGCAGCCGCACAGACCCTTGCGACAGTTCCACAAAAATGATTGTGGAACAAATATGTGTATTATTTGTATTATTTGATTGTTACCTTCGCCAAGAAGGTTATGTTTTCGTAGGCGTTCATGTGTCTGTGTGTGTGTGTGTGTGTGTGTGTGTGTGTGTCAGCACGATAACTCAAGAAGGCTAAGATGGATTATCTTGATATTTGGTAAGTGGGTAGGTCTTCATGAGACGTGGAACTGATTAGATTTTGGGCCCCCTAGCGGCTTGTTATGGTATTGCAGCTGAACTTCCGGTTTTGATATCTCGTGATCTGGACATGCTAGGGTCATGAAATTTAGATGGTAGATAGCTCTTGTGCTGTAAAGGAAGTGACATGAGTTTGAGCCCCCTAGCTGCTTGCTTTGGAACTGCAGGGGCGGTAGTTGAAAAATGTTTAAAGGCGGATAACTCAAGAACCGATTGATGGATCGTCGTGATTTTTGGCATGTAGGTAGCTGAAGTGATGCTTGACATAATAATATTACAATTATGCAAATATTAATGTAGTTTGCATAATTAATGAGGAAATTCTATAAATCAGCTGCATTCCATGATAGGACTATTCAAGCTTGTGACATGTAATTAAGAACGGCAGAAATACAGGCAGATATCGATTATGCAAGTGAAGACTTAATTTGCATAATTAATGAGAAAATGTTATAATTATATAGTGGTAGCTGCCTGGAATTTCATACTTGGGATATTTGAAAGTTGTGTGAAGGTGAACATAATTAAACATAACGTATTCAAATAAGGACCTCATTTGCATAATTTATGAGGAAATGCTATAATGGCATTCTTTGATAAGATAAGACTGTCTTCTGGTTTAGAATATTATCAACAGATATAATTGTTGCAATATAGGATCCTATTTGCACAATCAGGGGGATTAATCTATAATTTCTTAGTCATAAAGGCTAACACCATTTGGCGAAGGTATGAGATCGTGGAACTCTAGTTGTAATTGTTATGATTTGTATTGATTATTATGTGATACCCTGCACCAATTCAGCCGTATAAAGGCTGCGACTGCACGGGTACTGTTTGGACAATAAAAACCATTTATATACATTGAAACAAACATGTTTGGTACAAGTTGAGTGTAGAGGCATTACACAAATACATGTACATCACTACCATTTTCTACAATTCTTTTGAAGAAAGTTCTTTTCAACTTTGCAATGGCATAAATGGTAGTTTGTATGAGTTTTTGTGTGATTATTCTCACCTTTGATTGCACCGTGAACCTTCTCTAAAGTCTCCCACATGCTCATAGCCAGAGACTGGAAGTACTGCTCTGGATAAAAGGCAGCACTGGAAAAAACAGTTCAGAGGTCTTAAGTACCTACTTTTTAAAAAGGAAACATTTTTGCACTTTTTTTAATTAAGCAATAAGTATGCTTTTTCTGACAAGGTTGTAGGTGCAGGGTATAACATGCCAATTTTGGTATTATGTGTAAAAGAACATAAAAGATTTCAAGCATATCCTGATTCCATAAAATTTAAAAGTTTAATAACCAACCGATTTCTGTGCTGTAATTTGTTGGCCATCCTGTCAGGAATCGTTGCCAAAATCGTCACCAGCTCTTCCCACAATGCATTGTGTACCCTTGGCTGCCTCCTGTTCGAATTCTCTGATTGGTTGGTCTGGATCATGTGACCGGTTGCTAGGTTACTGCACTGCTCCCAGAACATGTCTGTCAGCTTGTTCTGTGTGAGAAACTGCTCCAGGAGGGAGACACACTTGTCCTGCTTGTAGCTCGGGCTGAGGAAATAGTAAGACATTGTAATTAGTACCAAGAAGTGTCTTGAGAAAGTAGAAATTGGCCAAATAGATATAAAACATGCCAGGGCAGTTGGTCTGCTAACAGAAGTTTAGGAGTAGTGGCAAACAACTCCTTTAGCGGGCCAGCTCCCCTGTATGTTGTCTTTCTAATGGACCAATTTCTACTCTTTCCAGCCATTTCTGACATGTTCAATGCCTGGTATCCTAGAGGCACGCCCCTTCAACTTTTCATCATAAGTGTCTAACCACCCCAGTATTGTAAGTATAATACCTGCATGCAGACTGCTTTTGATATTTTAAGACAGTTATATAATTTCTATTTGTTCTATGAAACAGATTTGAACTACATGTAGTATGACAAGAAACCTATTCCTGTGCATTTCACATACCTGGACTTCTGAACAGCAGAGCAGAGTACGATGAAAGCATCCTGGTGAACTCCATCCAGAAAGTACCCATCCAGTAACTCTCTTCTTCTCTCCTCTCCCAACCTTCCTAGCCAGTCAACCGACAGCTTACTGATCAAAAACTCCAGGAATGGCACATAGTGGTGCTGAGAAAACTCTTTCTTGGCTTCTGAGAGTCTCGAGTCTGGAAAGTCTTGGCTTTTGGAAGTCTTGTGGTGCGGAAGAAGCACTGAAAGTCTTAGGAGAGCCTCTGACACTTCTGAGGGATTCTTAGATGTAGAAAGAGTGTTCTGGACTTCCCAGACAAGCTGCCTGACTCGAACTTTGGTGTCCCCGGACATTTAGAAGCTTTCCTTTTCAGTTGGTTAGGAGGCAGAAACACGCTAGATCCTGAAAGAAATATGATGCTGAATGTCATAGTTGACTTTTGAATGACAAGAAATGTATACTAGTATATTCTATATTTAAAAAATAAAATGAAAAAGGACAGTGCTTTAATTTGGTGGCCGGCTCTCTGCATATTTTGCATCATGTTCGCAACAATAGCTAGTAACATACACATGTAACGTTAACTATACTAGTAACTTACATAGAGTGAAGTAAAGCATGGAGGTAAGGTTCTGCCCCCCTCCCCACCCGACTACCAATGTTGTTGTTGTTGTCTCTATTCTTCCGCTCATCTTCGTCGGATGTTAGTCTCATGTGCATTTCCTCTTCCTTCTCGTGTGCGTTGGTTCTCTCTGTGCTGCTCTCTTGTTGCTTTTTTCCATCGGCTGGGCGTGACAGTGGTGTCTCTTCTTTTCTTCTTCTAGTTGTTCTTTTTCTTGGTTTCAGCTTACATATTTACACATCTTCCTGCCACAGTCTTCTGTACTCATCTTCTCCACACAATCTCTGCGGCACTCTTCTCCCTCTGTTCCAGCTGTACTCGTCTTCCTGCCACAGTCTCTGTGTTCTCCCTCTGTCGAAGCTGTACTCATCTTCTCAACACAGTCTCTGCGGCTCTCTTCTCCCTCTGTTCCAGCTGTACTCGTCTTCCTGTCCACAGTCTCTGTGTTCTCCCTCTGTCAAAGCTGTACTCATCTTCTCAACACAGTCTCTGCGGCACTCTTCTCCCTCTGTTCCAGCTGTACACATCTTCTTGTCACAGTCTCTGTGTTCTCCCTCTGTCAAAGCTATACTCATCTTCTCAACACAGTCTCTGTGGCACTCTTCTCTCTGCGGCTCTCTTCTCCCTCTGTCATAGCTGTACTCATCTTCTCAACACCGTCTCTGCGGCACTCTTCTCCTCAGTTCCAGCTGTACTCGTCATTCCTGCCACAGTCTCTGTGTTCTCCTTCTGTCAGGCTGTACTCATCTTCTCAACACAGTCTCTGCGGCACTCTTCTCCCTCTGTTCCAGCTGTACCCGTCTTCCTGCCACAGTCTCTGTGTTCTCCCTCTGTCAAA
Organism: Branchiostoma belcheri; assembly: GCF_001625305.1. Taxonomy (NCBI): domain Eukaryota; kingdom Metazoa; phylum Chordata; class Leptocardii; order Amphioxiformes; family Branchiostomatidae; genus Branchiostoma; species Branchiostoma belcheri. The sequence continues at coordinate 2,798,153 of NW_017802602.1, forward strand.
GTTGTACTCATCTTCTCAACACAGTCTCTGTGGCACTCTTCTCCCTATGTTCCAGCTGTATACATCTTCATGTCACAGTCTCTGTGTTCTCCCTCTGTCAGGCTGTACTCATCTTCTCAACACAGTCTCTGCGGCACTCTTCTCCTCTGTTCCAGCCTGTACTCGTCTTCCTGCCACAGTCTCGAGCTCTGTGTTCTCCCTCTGTCCACAGCTGCACTCATACTTCCTCAACACAGTCTCTGCGGCACTCTTCTCCCTCTGTTCCAGCTGTTCTCGTCTTCCTGCCACAGTCTCTGTGTTCTCCCTCTGTCAAAGCTGTACTCATCTTCTCAACACAGTCTCTGCGGCACTCTTCTCCCTCTGTTCCAGCTGTACTCGTCTTCTTGTCACAGTCTCTGTGTTCTCCTCTGTCAAGCTATACTCATCTTCTCAACACAGTCTCTGTGGCACTCTTCTCTCTGCGCTCTCTTCTCCTCTGTCATAGCTGTACTCATCTTCTCGAACACCGTCTCTGCGGCACTCTTCTCCTCAGTTCCAGCTGTACTCGTCTTCCTGCCACAGTCTCGAGCTCTGTGTTCTCCCTCTGTCACAGCTGCACTCATCTTCTCAACACAGTCTCTGCGGCACTCTTCTCCTCTGTTCCAGCTGTTCTCGTCTTCCTGCCACAGTCTCTGTGTTTTCTCTCTGTCACAGCTGAACTCATCTTCTCAGCACAGTCTCTGTGGCACTCTTCTCCCTCTATACTCGTCTTCCTGCCACAGTCTCTGTGTTCTCCCTCTGTCAAGCTGTACTCCTCTTCTCAACACAGTCTCTGCGGCACTCTTCTCCTCTATTCCAGCTGTACTCGTCTTCCTGCCATAGTCTCTGTGTTGTCTCTCTGTCACAGCTGTACTCATCTTCTCAACACAGTCTCTGTGGCACTCTTCTCCCTCTGTACTCGTCTTCCTGCCACAGTCTCTGTGTTCTCCCTCTGTCAAAGCTGTACCCCTCTTCTCAACACAGTCTCTGCGGCACTCTTCTCCTCTGTTCCAGCTGTACTCGTCTTCCTGTCACAGTCTCTGTGTTCTCCCTCTGTCACAGCTGTACTCATCTCCTCAACACAGTCTCTGCGGCACTCTTCTCCCTTTGTTCCAGCTGTACCCGTCTTCCTGCCACAGTCTCTGTGTTCTCCCTTTGTTGCATCTATACTCGTCTTCTTTTTCTTGGTTTAACATATTTACATATTTACATGTCCACAGTTCTATTCAAATCTCTTTGTTGCCATTAAGTACTCAATAAGGGCTCTCTGTAGTTTGATGTTGCCCTCATGGCTGATGTCTTCCAGAGCACCTGTGTATAGCTCTAATCTACCAAACGTATAATTATAAACTGTGAGACGTTTAGAGAACGAAACAACACAAAAATACCTCAAAGGTACTCTGCAGCCCTCTCCATACATTTGGTTACGTCTACAATAACGTACTCAAAGTGGTTCTGCCGTTGGCGCCTTACTATTCGTGAAGTTTCGACTCGCGCGCCGGCCGCTTTACTTCCGGGTTACGTTGGACGAAACCATTACAAACCAAGGGTGGCTGTACAAAATATCTGTTGCCATTGCTCCAGCGTTACAGTTATAATTTTCAAAAAAGAATGTATATAAACGTCATACAAGATATTCTCACATTGATTTACAGACTTTATTTCGCTGTAAGAAAAGTTACATAGGTTTTATTTTATATGGAATTTATACCTATTTATTGTAATCGTACCGCCCGGTTTGATGACAACCTGATACACCAAATATTGTCTATATCAGTTAGTTATATCTGTCATGACGTGTGTACTTACAAACCTAATTAGAATGAAGACTAAAATTACTGAGAACTCGTGAGAAGTCATGCGGAATAGCATAAACAAAATTTAGGCTAACAGAAACGTTCATATGTAATATGTTGGTGAAGGTTACTCATCCAGGAATACGATAAATTGTGCCCATGTCACATTTGCACATTAAATTTCCAATTATCCAGTTGAAAAAGACTTAACAACTTTATCTATTCATATGTAATGTTATAAACAAAAGCACTGCGTCTCCCTTTTATTGAGCAATTTTGTGGCAACATTGTGTTCATGTCACATCTGCATTCATCATCGAGTCATTCATTCATTTTCTTTCTTTCTTTCTTTCTTTCTTTCTTTCTTTCTTTCTTTCTTTCTTTCTTCCTTCCTTCCTTCCTTCCTTCCTCCCTCCCTCCCTCCCTCTTTCTTTCTTTCTTTCTTTCTTTCTTTCTTTCTTTCTTTCTTTCTTTCATATGCAATTATTCATTCACTCACCGTACAGTATACAAGATACACGTATAATCCCTGGGACCAACACTGGCAAACACATACACGTACACTAATAAGGCTAATAAACAAACGAGTCAAGACAAAGACAATCTGCATGATGTTCACCAACTTTAATGCATGGATGGCCGACATAGACCAGGCCGGTACACCTCTCCTGACAGCCCTAACCCTCACACCCACTTCTCTGGACTCTACCATCCTCCATGGGTGATGTCATTGGCCGAACTGCCCGCCATATAGTGTCATCTCCGTCCCTCTCTTACTGCCATGTAATGCATTGTTACAGTAGTCCTTCTTTGCAACAAAATATTAATACTGTTTAAAAGTAAAATAACATCAGCAAACGCAATATGTTTTATTGTTTTAAGGTTCTTATTGTTGGCATTTTACGACGTCACATGGAGTCCTTGCCAACTTGAATGTTGTTTTGAATTTTTTTAATTATCTATTGTTACCACTCAACAGTGACCTCTTCAATTTTCAGCCGTCAATTTATTTTCATACTTTTGTTAATTTATGTGTTGATATTTTGCTTTACATTCGTTTTACTCTTCAGCTGCCATGATCAGAGACTTGTATGTATAATACTTTCTCAAATGGAAACACCAACAACAAAGCACACAGAACACACGAGCCAGGTGCTTTTTTTCTACAGCACCAACAGGCAAATGGCGCCGAACAAGACGGCAGCCAGTCCAGCGGTCAGCTTTCCAGCGCTGCTCCTCAGGTCATCAGCACTGAAGTTGTTGCAGTCGTCCTCGGCACAGCACTTTTCGTATTCTTTTCCGCCTGTACTTGTATCTTGAGAGAAGACACTATTGTCGTTGTCGGTGTTGCAGCCTGCGGTATCACACTCCCTATCAAGGCTCACGAGGTTACCGGCATCATCGTCCTCGAGCTTAACCTGTGTACAAAGCATCAATATTTCCTTTCCTATATCATATTAAGGTTTCCCTACTAGCGAGTAGTTACTTAGTTGTAGTATAAGAGATTACCTTGGGGAAAATATAAACACAAAAATTATATAGTACGTGGTTAAGTTACTGAGCTCAAAATGCATTCAGTTACTTGTATGTAATAGTATGTACATAATGTTGATGAACTGGTGCATTATTTCCCGACAATTTTCTAACTAAAGTTAAAATTGCAACAACAAAAAATACGCGAGTATACTTACGATGCAGGCTCCAGTACATGAAGTGCCAGACCCAGTCGTAGCGCTAGCACAGGCATCATTAGTGACGTTTGTGCTACACACATAACAGTCTACCTGTGGAAAATACATACAACAGCAATATCAGCTTCCTATCGAACCTACATCGGAAGTGTATGACGTACGTGACTTTGGAGGTATGTGGACAAAAACTGCACATTACTAGTCATGATAACATGTCGATTTGCAGTGAAACGTTAGACCATGTCTATGCCATGGCAACTTATTGCATGAAAATAAAAATCGTCCGCCGCCCGTATTAAGTCTCATCGAGTCTTAGTTGATTGAGTATTGATTATTCTCATTAGACGTGTCAAAATATGATAATCAAATTTGGCAGCTAGCGCAAGAGTCAATTGCAAAGTAACCTACAGATGGCGGTGGTGTAGCACCGGGAGGAAGAGTGCCGCCAGCAGCAGTTGTACCGGCAACGGTTGAACCTGTTCGAAAGAAAGAAGGACTAGTATCATCACAGGGGCTGTTACAAGTTTAGACAAGAGGTCATGTCTAGAAAACATTTGGAAATTGGTATCAATTAAAAATATCAAATGTTAAACATAAGAGTATTGTACTCATCGCTCTGACCATTGTTTTCATGAAACAATTGTAGTGACTGAGGTATAAAATCATTGATTTGTATGTACATGTATCATGAAAATCAGTTGAGACGTCGTTTTAGATTCTTACCTTGGCCTTCAACCAGGCAGCTATGCAGCAGCAGACAGACCACAGCCAACATCACAGAGAGCTTCATTTTCTGTGGAAAAAACACAGAAAACCATCTTCATCATTACATACTTGTACATGTAGTTTGGCGTGTTACAACGACTAAGAATAGCTTTTTTTATCATTTCTCAATACTCGTTTGCAATGGGCAAGTAGAGAGAAAAATTACCATACATATTGTCCAGTAACTTTCAAGTGCATCACAACTTTCGATGGGGATTAGATATGGCACTCTTATCAAAATGATGCTTCTCACACTATCTTGCCGACGCTTACGCGGCAACCTCACGATGTGCTGTAACGAACAATGCTTACAAATAAAACATTAGTTTTTTTAGATACATCATGACAAGTAGGGCAGGCTGATTTGACACCTTTATCACCCTTAGAACTGGACCATTTAAACACCAACCGCCATACCTTTACGTGCGGCGTGCTTACAATGGATATAAATGGGATTACCATTGTTTGACCGTTTCAATGGGGCTGAAAAGATGCAGAAGTATTTGTTGGTTTTGTACTCCGTAGATACGGTCAGGCGGCAGGTAACGTAGTAATGATGGGTGGCCACAATGCGAAGGACGGTTCGGAATTGAATGGTAGGAGAATGTGTTTTAGCTGTTACCATTGGTAACACCAATACAGTCGGCTCCTTCATTTAATGAAAATAGCAACACCGTCTAGTTGCTATGGCGTTGCTAGGGGTTACCATGTAGTACGTGTGGGCTTGGGACATTCTGTAAGTTAAAGGTACTGCACATATGGTGCATATTTGTACATATGGTGCATATTTGTACCAACTTCTAGTCTCTACTAGGCTTTGGGAGCGGCTGAAAAGAGTAGAAATTGGCCACAGATAACATGACGAGTTAGTTGGTCCGCTAAAAGAGTACAGTTTGTTGCTTCAAGGAACAAGGCGACCCCCGACTGGCGTCGGGAGCGGCAAACTGTACTCCTTTAGCGGACCAACTCCCCGGGCATCCTATCTGTCCATTTGGCCAATTTCTACTCTTTCCAGTCGCTTCCGAAAAGTGATAGACCCCAGGGAATTTCAAGCTTAGATCGGTAAGATGTTCCTTAGGATTTTTCCATGTCAACTTCCCGTTCCTAAGACATCAGCGTCATATCTGAACGAAAGTTAAACGTAGCTGACCACCTGCGCACCTACTTCGGCATATTTTTCCATGCAACGGAAATAAACTGCCCTTAGAATTGCAATTTGCTTCATGAGTTTATTCTGAAAATGATATTGCTACAGATTGAGAAACTAGTCTTTCCATTCACGAATGCTTTGGAAACGTTCGAGTAGCCGCTCAAAAGTCCGTTGGTGCTGAAGACGTTACAAGCCTTTCTTACCTTCAAACATATCTAAAGAATACTACAATCTATCAAAACTAAGGATAGTATATAACAGAGTCATGATACGTTTTGAGACGTACGTTAGAATACGCGTAGCACTAGCAGAGGGGGAAATGTCCGTGTATCAGACTCAAAATATCTTCAGTAACATCAGACGAATGCACTTCAGTCTGCCGACCTTGTTCTACTTACAAGAAAGTTAAGGTTTTTATGGTAAATCTGTATTTTAAACTTACAGCACTTGGTGGGATACGTTTTTCTTTCCCAAAGAAACACTATTCTTATAACCAGGAACAAAGGATACATAAGAAGTAACACGTACCTGTTTTTGCGTGCTTCCTCTTTTCTTGAACTCGGGAAACGTTGCTCAGACGCAACGACCTTGTAACAACTGTGGCTTTATATCGGCAACACTTCCCTAAATTCAAAAGTTTACGGGCCATGCCAACATATTAAGAGGGGGAATCTCTCACTCAATGAAGATGTGGAAAAATACACCAACGTTGCATCTGCCATTGGAGCAACTTTGATAGACAATACATTTTGTATACAAGTCCCTTTGGCTTTTTGATTAAATGTTGGCTGATCGCGCATTGATAATCTGTAGATATAACACTTTTAAAAAGCAGATGCACCCCGAAATCAGGATGAAACCTTCCATATTTAAAGTCTTTAAAGGGAATGGTTGCGTAATGGGACCATTGAAGGGTTTTGGAGAAAACCACTTTTAGTTACCAAGTACCATTTTCTTAAGCATTGTGTTTATCATAAATACATGTCCCTTGCAATTAATGAGTTCAAGTTGTCACAATTTCCTACACTATTTTGTACTCGTGCCACGAGAACTTAAGGGATTTTATTTCGACATCCGATGCTCGATAAAACCACTAGCAGATCCTCAAACACCCAAACCGTCGTTGCGTCATTAAGATGCGTGGCAAATAAATGGCTCCATAATGACCGTGTCGCTACAAACAGTCGCACAAAACACGCACAAACACGCGCAAACACGCGACCGTTGCTACACTGTCTAACGATGTTCACATAAACATCGCAGTTAGTTTGATAGACAATTGTATTAAGACTATACGTGTGTACCAAACCACACAGAACGCACACAAACACGCTACCGTTGCTACATTTATAACGGTATTACCATAAAGACGCGTTTAATTACATAGACAATTGTATTAAGACTATATATACCGAACCACACAGAACGCATACAAACATGCGGCCGTTGCTACATGCATTTATAACGATATTACTATAAAGAAAGACGCGTTTAATTGCATAGACAATTGTATTAAGACTATACATATAACTTAAAAGACCGAACCAATCAGGACGCACACAAACATGCAACCGTTGCTACATGCATGCATTTATAACGATATTACTATAAAGAAAGACGCGTTAAATCATATAGACAATTGTATAAAGACAGTACAGCTTTGCAGGATCCAAATCACACAGAACGCATAAAACAATCATGGCGACCATTGCTACACGTCGTTGCTACACGATGTTGCCACAAACAAGCATTTATTTAGATACACATTGTTCCTATGTAACTGTACAGTGGAACTTGGATTCAACACTAAAAACATGCTGAAATAGGTCCATTGAAATTTCAGAACCTTTACGGATACTCTAAGGTATGCACATGCAGTAAACATTGGAAGTATGTATCCTAGCTTATACACACTTCCTTGGCAAGTAATCCATTGACAATGTAGTAAGCCATGGTCAAATTTCAAATGGGAGAGCTCTACATACCTTTGGATGAAAGCACTTTAAGATTTTTGTTGACCAAGCAAATGTTGATTGAGGCTTTTGGTTTCCAAAGATACTTAAGGAAATATTATAACAAGGATAAGTGTGTAAGTGTTAAACACACACCGTGGCACATTGTTTGCATAGATACTGTCAAACAATAACGTGACAAAATAGCAGAAGACAGGCATACAGACGGGCGGACGGACAGACGAACAAACAGACAGAACTAGAGAGAGAGGGAGAAAGACAAGGATGAGAGAAAGAGGGGAGAATTCGAAAGAGGGGAAAAATCACATTCACATCTGAATAACCGCCGATACTACAACATGTACACTGACACGCATTTTCACACAGCCGTGCGTAGCGCGTAGTGTCGACGTCGCTCGGGCTACCATCCCTGTTTGCGTTGGTGCGAAGTTCTGTTGCCAACGGCGGAATGTCAACTAATTTTTGGCCCAAGCTCTGACACATATCGTGATTCTACTACCAGATTAACGGTGTGTTTTACCTACATAACGAAGTAATTGAGTTGTTTGGACAGTTTGTATATCTTGTAGGCAAACTTTAACGATTTCGGTGCCATTATCTTGTGTTATGACTCCGTGTCAACTGTATTATACAGTGTATTGTATAATATTTTTATGTTTACCGAAGGAAAACATATTGTTTTTGGTCAGTTTTCTTCCTCTTCTTCTTCTCTAAACAGTGACCTCTGACCTGACCAATGGCATGGTTTGTTGACGTCTGTCACCATGGTGACTGGTGTTGGGTTACATAATTTTGCAATTTCATGGTCTGCTCTGCTCATGTCAGTAGTACATGTATGTGAATGTGTTTGAGTAAGAATTAACAGAGCAGACCATGTCCGAAGGTAAACATTATGCATTTGCTGTGCAAATGTTACTTCTCTAGTTTTACTGCTTTGTGTGTATTACCTAGACGATCAAACAACATCAATTTGTGCAACTAATGGATATCCCAATAAGGTATCAAGTATCATAATTACATCTTTGAGTGGATTACTGCTACGTTTTTCCGTTGGCGGTCAAGGCGGGGTTTTCTAATTCGAAGACACTTTTCTTGTGGATTGGAGCGACCTCGACCTTCTTATTAGAACTCTTCATCTCCTTGGAGGAAATCTTCTTGCAAAGAATGGCGAAAAGATCGGCGAAGATCTCCACTACTTCCATAGCTGAGAGGAGGGACATGCCGACCCACAGGCCCAGCTGACCACCCAGGTCACCCAGTAAATTCTCCACCTGCGGATGTGAAATTAAAAAAAATAGGATGTTAACTGTTTGTATGAGGGGTACAGGCCATTCCCACAAGGAGGAAATTGTCCGAACCAAGCCGGATCGAGCCATATCGAAGCCGGATCAAAGCGAATTCGGCTCGATCCGGACAATTTTATCCTAGTAGTGGGAATGGGGCCACAGTCTGACCCACAAACCCAACTGGCCATCCAGGACACCCAGTAAGTTCTACACCTGGGGAAGTGAGATGAGAGGCTTGTTGGCTTCAGCAGGGTAACAGACATTGCATTTGAAGGCAGAAAATGAGGAAACCTTAAAGTGGTCTTGTACACTGATGAACAGTATTACCATTAAAAAAAAGAAACTCCAAACTCAGTATATCGCCAACTGTGTAACAAACAAAATGTTACCTCATATCCGGGAGACTCGCTGATTTGTTCATAGTTCAGGGCTTCATAGTAGATGTTCAGTTTTAACAGATTTCTCCTGTAGGGGGAATAATAAATGCAGTATCTGTTAGTTTTACACTTTTTTTCTGTCCACGCAAAGAGCAAAATTTACAAAATGTAGCATCCAAGGTATCCACAGCAATGATTTAAACATTTTCTTCTTACCTTCTTTGCATTTATGCGGGGAGTATGGATTTTTCCTGAGAATTCACATGTACTCTAGCTCAAAATAATATAATTATGATAATAACTGTCTGTTTAAAACGTTACCCATCCAAGAATTAATACATCGTCATACGCTTACCTGAACCGGTCGGTATCTGCCAAAACGGCTGCTCCCGGACCGCGTCCGGCTCTTTTGGTCCCAAGCTTGCCCAGCAGCTTCGACTGAAACGACAGAGGTCAATACATTATGTCATAGCAACTTAACAAGGACTATAATTAGATACAAGATAAAGCAAAATGAACACAGCTTTGCAACTGAATTCGCCAGTCACTGACGATCGCGCGAAAGCTAGTGGGTACTACATTGTAGCTGAAACGTCTGATATCCAGTTGTTTGAATAACTGCTTTTTGGCGTATCGTATTACCTGGATGTCTAACCTTCATCGCCGAACACAGCTTTGGTATACAATTGACCTATAGTCAACTGACAATTGACCTAGAAGCCAACTCTGGGATCGAGGGAGGCGGCTTTCCCAGGACGTAGGGAGTATCGCGTCGCTCGCGGCCTGGCACCCAGACTAGTACTCGTAGCTCTCGTAGCTACTTGGATGATGACCCATACAATACTTACCAAATAGGAGTCGGCAGGCCACTCCGATAGTCCTATCGCCTTTCCGTACACCTTGTCCCTGTGTGAACAGTAAGAGTTGTCAGCATACTGTTTATGTCTGACTCATTTCTACCCGAGCGAACTCTTCATAAACCATGCTATGTGTGGCCTAGTAGTTGTTCCATAGTATATAAAAGAGTGGACCGGATTGAAGCCATGAGAGCGGCTGAGGACAGAGTTATTAAAATGAAGAAGGATAGTGGAGTCATGCTAGTCAAGCTAGTTAAGTCATGGTGCTCCAACGACCCTCAACGAGGTCAAGGGATAGGTGAGGTGAGTTGTTTCAATTTAAATCTTATTTTCAGATCAACAGACCAGTAGTACTATGGTTTGCTAACTTACGAGCAGCTTGCTGGACACGCACACGACAGCACGCCAGTCGCGATTTGCCGAGTCACTCTCTCCTTACACGCCACTGGAACAGCAAATTATTTATTAAACACAAAAACATAAGTGTCGTGATCATATTTAAATGAAGCATGTAATACACATTTGTGAAATCTAAAGTTTAAAGTACTATAATACGAAATCATAATACCAAATCTGTTGCAGACATTATATACCCTTGTGCACAAATGTTTTGATAGTGGTCTTATACCATCTGTCTGGTACAAATCAATAATCAAACCCATCCCATGTAGCGCTATTTTAAAAGCATGGAAGTATATACATGTGCTATCACGGTAAATCTTCAAGAGTTTAATTTTGAGCTATACTGATTTCAGTTACATTTCTATGTTATGTTTCTATCAGTATCCTTTTATACAAATTGTATTATGTTATGTTTCCCTTGGCCCCCTCGGAACTTATTGTTGAAGTCTACTTCAGGTGTTGTTTAACAGATGAAATAAATACTAAGTCTACTAGATCAAACCATACTACACCGTGTGTGAAAGGGAAATTAATATATATGACTGACCGTTGGTGGAAGTAACGGCGCAGATGGTCGTGTTGTCCGGAACCTTCTGACTGGGATCCGCACAGCCGCACTCACTGACCATGTGCCCCTGGTAGCAGGTGACCAGGCAGTTCTGGAAGCCAAATGTTCAAAGTAAACTTCAAACTTTTATGGTTTACATGGAACCACATATCTTACTATTGTTGTAACAGACCATATGCATGTCACAATTACTTTTAAATTACGTTTGCGACCGCATAGTTAGCAGTAACGTTAACACCTAGCTCCAGTGGACAGTGAACCAGTCATATTTGCCCTGATGCGATGAAGATGAAAGACGGTCATCGAAACTTCGGATCTTGTTAAACAAAGTACAATTGGTTATAAAGAAAGGACTTTTCCATCTAATAACGTTAACCCGATATTGTTCTTCTGATACTTACAGTTTGAGTATAAGTCCCCGGGTACAGAAGCTCGTAGCCTTCCCCGTCTGTGCACTCGCTGTACCGTTCACCTAGACGAGTGATGGAGGTCTGCAAAAATTGAGAAACATCGGATTCCATGGCTTACTCGAAGGAAGGAGGGCGGGGGGGGGGGTATCGGGGGCAATATAAGGGGGCCTCTATATTACATGATTGTATGCAATACCTAATATCAGTATTATATGAGACTTCTGAGCGTAATACGCGCCGTAGCCAGCGTCTGTCTTTCCGTCATTTGACGGAATTTTGCCTCTCATGACAGACATAAATTTTGCCCAATCTGTCATCGTTGACGACAAAAGTCGACGTGTAAAGATATAGATAGAGCTTAAATTTTGATAGCCTCCATAGCATGCCAAAACGGGGGGTTTGGGGGGTCTTCAGGGTCTTTGGGAGCTTTTATGTGCTATTTTCTGATTGCATATAGACAACATAGCCGGCCTGGTTGAATTACCCCCGTTTTTTGCTGGGGTCATCAGAAAACAGCCGAAGACCACCAAACCCCCAGTTCTGTTACGGAGGCTAGTTTACTATCATCGTTTTGTTTCATACTTAATATGCAAATCAACTGTAGATTTTTTTTAATATTAAAAATAAAACGTACCAGTCTGAGTCCAGCCGAGGTGAGAAAACCCGGGGCCGCGTCGAACCCTTCGAACTCCGGAAACGGCCACCTGCTGGGGGAGTGCACGACTACTCGCGCCCCGGCTTTCTCCGTTAGGGAGGGGATATACTCCTCCTGCTCTATGTACAGGATCAGGGAAAGGCCTGGAATCACATGAAACAAGCTTTTAAAAAGAGTCTACCAAGCTTCAGGGGTTGCTTGAAACAGTATAAAATGGTACAGGATCTGGGGAAGGCCTGAGGCGACATGAAACAAGTGTGACTACATGTACAAAGCTAGTCTCTACCAGTTCAGGGGTTGCTCGAAAGAGTAGAAATTGGTACAGGGTCAGGGAAGGGCCTGGAACGACATGAAACAAGCGGTGACTACATGTACAAAGCTAGCCTCTACCAGGCTTTAGATGCGACTGGAAATAGTAGAGATTGATCGAATAGCTATATATAGACAGATAACATACCAGGATAGTTAGTCCGCTGAAGTCACAGTTTGAGGCTAGTACAAAGCAGCAAATGCATAGGTGACAGACTACAAATTTGCTCCCGGGCCACCGATTTTGTTGAGCCCAGCCATTGACCCATTTACCCTCGCAATGTACTTTCTTCCTGTTTATGTAACTGAATTAGTCTCATGTTTACCTTTACAGAGAAGGTTAGGTTTCCATTGACGTACTTTTCACAGGTCAACAAAATGTCAACAAAATAAGTAGAATTTTTCCGACCGGGTTTTCATAATTTTTTTCTGTGAGTTTGCGTTGGCCCAACGACAGTGGTGATCAAATTTTATGAAATGTCAGGATCCCAATTTGATACCTCAGGATGGATTTTTTTACCAAGGATGGAAGGAAGACCAGACCAATCTCGCAGGGATATTAAGTTACTGCTTATAGGCCAAATTATTAAAGAGAGTGAGAGTCCTTTTAGATGGAAAGACAATGGTTAACCAAACGGAAGTAGTAACAGTCTGAAGTGCGTTGGTACCATTTAAGGGTCCGGCACTTGTGGCACTGTGTGGAGTTGCGTTGCTGCTGGCCTTGTTAAAGGTGAAGCAGTTTCCGTACGTGGGGTCCGTAAACACCGAAAAATTCCTGTCAAACAAAAAACAAACAAATAATCGTTAAAATGATATTTCCGAGACAAACTGGAAAATAAAATTTTCAAAAGTATTTTAGGTTGCTAGACTAACTGTTTTCGGCGTATCTTGATGTATCTGGATGTCTAACCTTCACCGACGTATCTTACGTTCTTTATTCAACATCCATACGTTTGGGACCGCATTTATATTATTATCATATAGCCAGGTGACGTTGACCAATCAGAAGGCTCCATTCCACATTCCTTATAATTATGACGCCGTAATGTCACAAATAGAGTCAAAATTGGGTATTTATTCATCCCAATCCATACATTAAACAACCCAAATAATCACCCGCAGAACAGGGCTCTAGTTCTAAAAAATCCAAAAATAACTTTAGTTGTGTTCCAATGACCTCGGCTGACTCCCATAAGAACACCTGTTCCCTGCCTGTGACCCAGATAGAAGACATAGAACATGAACTCTACCCAGTGACCTCAGGTGACTCCAGAGGGAACTATGTTCTATGTTCTATTCAGCATGTGCATTGTATCACTTACTGCATCAGTTTGGATAGACTATTGTGTAAGCTATATGATAATAGTGTCAATGTCCCGCCCTTTCTCGGTGAATATGGTGTGATAAAGCCTTGTCAGTTGCTATAACCACAGAATAAAGCCACCAAGTGAGCGCAGCGAACGAGGTGGCTTTATGAGGTGGTTATAGCAACTGACAAGGCTTTATCACACCATATTCACCTCGGGGCGGGACATTAACCCTTAACTATAGCAGCGAGGCCTAGTTGCAGTACGAATCAAAAAGAGTCATTATTGCCCTAAAACCCACTAGTAGAAAAAAATTTGCAAATGCGACAAAACTGCTCAAAAAGATCGTCAACGAATACAACATATTGCTGGCAACATGGTATTCCTGGCCAATCCTATAAGACCTTTGATGTATTCAATTAAATATTATATTCGCAACATTATAAGACAAGAGTGCTGATTGGTCCCTGAAACTTACTTCGGTGAGCACGCCTTCCCGTTGAACTGGCATTCCTGGATGAAGTCACGTGCTTGGTGACCAATGGCCTGGCGAGTTGAGGTGTTGAGGTTGGCGATGAGTCCCACGAAAGTGTTGACTGTCCTGAAGTCCTCGTGAGGGTCGTCATAGTCGTAGTCGTAGTCTTCGTAATCTGCCTGGAAAATGTTTCGAAAAGAGAGAAGAAGCCATTAGAACTAATATCGATACCACTTTTATATATATTTCTCTTTTAGCATTGTATACCTTAGACCTGTTGTTAGCCCTTCTTTATTACTATTGTTGTAGTACTCTCTAGTACATTGTACATGTACTTTGTACATCCGTGCATTTATCCTCCCGGGGAATGAACATGCAATAAAGTTTCATTTCAATCTCCCTGGAGAGGAGACAACATTGAATAGGTTTCAGGTAGACAGGCAGCCCTTGGAAGTTTGTATCGCCCCCCGTCCCTTCACTATTTCATCTAGTTCTCCAACCATTGAAAACTTCGGACACAGTAGTAGAGTATAGAGACACATGCACAAAACAATCATAGATGCAGGTTATGATCACGTTTACATATCTTTAATAGTTCGCGTCGAATGGCCTAGTGGTTATGCTTTACTATATATAATATATATATATATATATAGCTAAGCTAGCTGGCAAGAGATCGAGAGGTCGTGAGTGCGATTCTTGCTAGACGCTGTCTCCGCTTGTATATATAGAAATAAATAAATCTTTAAGTTTATCAAATATATTGTACAGACAGGTGGTTAAGATAGGATGAAAAAAATTGCCTGGAAAGAGGACAAAATTGAATAGGTCTCATACGGACAGGTAGCCGTAAGAAGTTTGTATCGCTCCCCGTCCTTGTACACCTTCGATATTTTAGGTTAGCCTTTACCAGGCTTCGGGAGACGGCTGGAAAGAGTAGAAACCGGTCAAAAAGAGAGATAACAAACATGTCAGGGGAGTTGGTCCGCTAGAAGGTACATTTTGCCGCTCTGTACTCTCTATAGGACCAACTCCATTGGCATGTTATCTCTCTATTTGACCGGTTTCTGCTTTTTCCAGCCGTCTGGTGAAACCTGGTAGAGGTAGGCCTTTAACTGGTAAGACTTCAGACAAAGTAGAGTGTTAGAAATTAACATAGGAAGAAAAATCATTTCTAAAGTCTTCAGAGCCCGATGGTGATGATTACGTGTTGTGTTAGTGAAGTGACGCCATACAGGCATTTAGTTAGCCTCCTTCGCAGTCTTGTTGGGCGTCGGCGTTATTTTTTCTCTGAGCGACGCGAGTAATATGCCGCCGCGAGGGACGATTTGCTGCCGAGGGAGTTTTTGCCACGGAGAGAAGGATTCGCGCTCCAACAAATCTCCGTGGCAAAAACTCCCTCGGCAGCAAATCGTCCCTCGCGGCGGCATATTACTCGCGTCGCTCAGAGAAAAAATAACGCCGACGCCCAACAAGACTGCGAAGGAGGCTAGCATTTAGTGCACTCCTGTTGTCGAACGTCACGGGGAATTAGGTTTACGTTTCCTTTCAATACGACTAATCGCATGTAGAATACGGGCTTACAGCAGTTCCCACGCCCATCTGTACTGTAAATAGGAACGCGTAATTTGCATTTTGAGACAAAGTTACTGTTTGTCCTTCAAGCACTTTTAAAAACATGTTCGTTATGAAAACATTGCTTAAGTTAAGTTTAAGCCGTGGTCGAAAATACTGGATTTTTCAGTTAATCCCTACAAAGCTTTGAACGCACCTGTATGGTCAGAAGTCAACGTTGCATGTCACAAGGCATGACTATTGAGGAAACGGCCACAGGATGTGGCTTTAAACCTTTTTGTGTGGTGAAGATGTTGGAAAGGGAATTTTGTGTTCTAGTTGGTTAAGGACAGAACATCGTTATATGTGTCAAGTATGGACAACACGTGCGGTTGTCACGTATACGTACAGAAGGCAGACACCAAAAGTACTGGATTTCAACTATATAAACCAAATGTCTAGTTCCATACATTGTAGCACACAACCTTCCAGACCTAGATACAATTATTAGATTTCTTCTTCTTCAACCTTCCTCTGATGAAGTGTAGCTCTAGATTTAGACTCATCATATCAAAGTTAACCAGACATTTGCTTACCGTTGAACTGTAGCCAGGCGTCGTCGTTTCTTCCGTCGTTGTTGTTGGCACCGCTGTTGTTGGTGTCGTTGTCGCCTGCGCCTGTTGGTTTGGTCTCCCATTGAAAATTGGCATCTCGCCCCTGTTAATGTTGCTCTGCGCGTTTTGGGCTTGTCTCGGAATAAACCCGGCGTTCTGAAAACCCAGGCCCGCCTCGTCTCCGAGCCTCTGAAGCATGGAGAACCGAAGCGGGTTGGCGTTACAGACGGTTACAGCCGGAAACTCCAGCTCGGACCACTGGATCTTTATATCCGTGGTGACGGGGTAGTCTATGTACTTGTTCACCAGGTCGTAGGCCTGGCTACAGAAGTAGCTGAAGGAGGCGAGGAACAGGCAGGTCCAGAACAGCCGGCGGGGGACCGAGGTGGTGGTGACGGCCCGAGGGATGCCGTGCGCCGAGGTGTTCTCTCCGTAGTCCCGAAGGGTCCCGAGTATACTCCCAGTCTTCTCGTCCATCTTGACTTGACTTCTTAAGCTTGTGGTAAGTACTTAAAGGCGCGGTCACATTCGTCGCACATGTAGGTCGTCGTACGGTTTTGATGCGTACCTGCCTATATGCACAGGCCAGGTACTGGCCCCTTGCTCCCCTCCGTCAGGTTCCTCCAGCCAGCTCTATCAGGGGCAATTAATAAATTATAGTCTCTGCTTCCTATAGGTAAGCCCTTCACTCTGAATCTGGTCTTTTGTTTTGTCCACGGTTTTGATGCCGTGGAGAATATTCAAGCAAGCTGTGACAGAACCAACCACCGACAAGGACGTAAAACAGACTTTCCCGCAAAGAGACAGCTAAAATTGTAAAGGACACATATACATGTACACAACCGTACCAAGAATGACCCCAGTTTGCGATTATACAACCAACAGGCCCTACTACTTGAGTAAAGACGTCCCTACTGCATGAAGTCTGAAGTCAGCCACCAACACTTCACTCCCTCTGCTGAGTCTGCACCAGTCTTGAGTGTCTGACTAGTACTTCACCGGACAAAAACAGTTTGCTCCCACAAAGCTGTCTCAACAGTTCAGCAGCAACCAGACACCCTGAGGCACCTTTGGCTTAAGTCCGACGTGTAATTGCTTTAGCCATAACCTGGCAACGTATTGATGTTTATCTGAAGGCGCAAATGAGTTAGATCTCCGTATCATTTGGGCTTTTGTGGACCTTTGATTGTTGAATTTCTAGAATTTGGGTTAACGAAATGGACTGTGTAGACCATGGCTAAACACGTCGTCCGAATGCACTGCGCTTGCACGAAACCCGTAATGTATTGTCTATAGCATTTCGACAGAACGTCTCTTTTAAGGTTGCTCTTGTCGTAGTTTTTAAAAGGACGCCATCCCGTCTTGAGTTTTAAATGTTGTGTTGGAAAAGACATCTTCTGTAAGGGGCAAAATTCTGATGAAACGTTGACCAAACATCACTATAAAGGACAGTCGTGAAAAAAACGGGATTCGCGCAGGCGCAGTGCAATTCTAATGACGTCATTTGTAACTGTAGTACCACATTCTGCATGGAACCGATTGTTCTACAAAATCTACTTAACATTTGTTTATGTTTTGTCGCCTTTGTGGCTTAATTGCTAAAAGTTAATACATATGCACAATGGCATGGAGTGTAGGGTGTCGCAACCGTGGATATAGTTAACATTCTCTAAAGGTTCAAGTCTTTGTCAGTTGATTTCAGTTAGCCTAGCTTTTTATTGACATAAATACATTGGACAAATTGCGACCTCACTCAGAAAAGTGATGATCTTTTTCGAACCTCAATTTATTTTGATTGACACATTATTTATAAAATATATAGTTTGATTAATTTGATACAAATTATCATCCTTGACTTAACATGCATTGATATATTCATAAAATCATTCAAATATTGAAAATATGCTTCTTCTTAACTATTGTTAGGATAAAACTTTCTTGCTCTGATGTCATTGTGAGAAATTACCAGACATACTCATGCAATGAATTAAACTAGTATTACTGGTAGCTACTACCCAGAGGCTGTCTTAAGTATTTTTAATGTTTAATTAACACACTGAGACTAATAAGCAATATCATTCTTCAATGCCTATTCTCTGCCTAGCCATTGCCTGTGTCCAGCGTTGGTCCAATCTTGATACCAGACACTTGATAATTATAGAATTGACCACAATACGATTCAGTGGTTACTAAATACATGTACCAAACTGCATTTTGGTAGACTTAGAAGCTTCTGAGCGCTCTATATACTTCTACCTCTGGAATAATATTTTCTACTACACACAAAATTAAAGGAACTCAAATGTTGTCATTTTTACAGTTTAGACAATTACAGTACTGTATTATATTGCAGATCATACTTTTCTGGGAAAAGAATAACTATAACGGGTTTTCCAACATTGGGCAGAGACAATGTATGGATGCTGTTGTAATTCTACAGCTTGCCCAGCATAGCTGTGATATTCTGTGTGAGCCAGTTGCCGCCGTCCACGATCAGGTTAGTGCCAGTAACGAAGGACCCCGCAGGACTCACGAGGTACAGGCAACCATTAGCGATGTCTTCTTTGGTCCCGATGCGGCCCACAGGGATCTCCCGTATCAAGCGCTCATAGCTGCCCGTCATCTTCTTGAGTTTTGCACCACCTGTGGACATCGGAATAGAAAACAACACAGATGCACCAAATTGTGTTTTAGTTCAAGGAAAAAGCTAGCATGGATGTCAGCCTTTCTAGCTTTGATTTGTTCTCTTTGACACTTCCTTGCCAAAAAGACTGAGCCTGGAAATATTGGCATTTTGTGTAGGGAAGCAACAAAGAAATCATACCAAAGCTAAAAAGGCTGGCATCCAGGCTACAGAAAAGAAACATGTTGAAGGGGAAAGGAGGAGTACATAACAAGAAACATGCATATTTAAGGATGAATGTTGTGTTGTGTTGTGTTGGAAAATAATTGTATGCAACGGATGACAGTCTGATGCAACATTGACTAAAAATCTAACAGAAACTGTGTTTTCATGCATGCACAGTAAATTCTGCCAACTTGGTTATAGGAGCTGTGTACAACCAAACAAACGTAGCCTGTACCCAGCCTCCTCATGCCCTCGGTGTCGTCGATGGGTCCAGGAGCCACACAGTTGATCCTGATCCCGTACTGGCCCCACTCCACGGCCAGGTGACGAGTCATGGCATCTGGACAGATACAGAAAAAAAATAAAGTTATTATAACCTGTATGCCAAAAAGCAATTACTCAAGCAACTGGATATGATTTTCGAAACGGTCAGACGTTTCAGCTAGTATCCACTAGCTTTCGTCAGTGACTGAGAGACCAGAGGAGAAATGCAGGTTTATAAGCACTAACTATTGATTGATATGCAAACAAAGTGAAGACAAATAACTTGAAATATATTATAACCTGTCTCCAGCTGCAAAGCGCAATAAACAGTTATACAAATTTGGGGCCAAATGGTCAACTTGGCATGTTGAATGTAAATACTGTACTAGTACTATACTGTAAAATACTTAATCTTACTTGTTCTACAACTGATTTTTCCATATGTAGTTTTCACATCATAGTACATGGAATAGGGCATGCATCAGGAATTTTGACTCTCTAATTTCTAAAGGTATTTGTTACTCACCAATGGCTGCCTTAGCTGATCCAGCGTGTGTCTGCAGGGCCACCCCTCTATGGTGCAGGGTAGCAGTAATGTTGACTATACTGCCTCCGTGGTCCTGTGGGCAAAGACAAGGGTTATGTCAACACACTTGTAGGTCCTTCCAACATCTGCACCTGGTTTACCGTTCATCGGAGCTGTTTGATGTTGGATGTTTTATTAGATATCCATTAGATTAGATAACAAATCTAATCTATTCTTCCTGGATTCATAAAACACAGGGTACACAAATGGAATACAAATTAAGGCACATGACATAACACTTGCATCCATTAGACTACAACTAGCATAAAACTACAGAGTAATGAACAATTACAACTACAAATCAACACGACATTACCAGAACGCTTTTGGGAGGTCAGAGGTAGCATACAATTATAATATTGGGAGCTGTTGGGAGCCTTTGCACCTCTTGCCAGAACCT
Source organism: Branchiostoma belcheri (assembly GCF_001625305.1). Classification (NCBI taxonomy): domain Eukaryota; kingdom Metazoa; phylum Chordata; class Leptocardii; order Amphioxiformes; family Branchiostomatidae; genus Branchiostoma; species Branchiostoma belcheri. The sequence continues at coordinate 2,818,458 of NW_017802602.1, forward strand.
CTTGATTTGTGCGGTGCTCTTACATTTCTCTTTACTTAAGTTAAGATTGAATAATCATTCATATCAAAATGTTTTGAAGTTAAATAATTACCACTGTAAGAAAAGCAACCTGTACTCGCAACTTCTACCCACAGAGGGCCTGCTTTTGAAGTGAGTCACGTGAGATTTTTAGTCTGAAGCATCTAATTAAGTATTTCAATCTGCCCTCAAATGCTCCTTAATTTTAAAACATTGTTTCTTATAAGTTTAATGTGTGCAGACTCTGGGAATCCCTGACTTGCAATGTAGTCACTTAAAACAAACTTGGTGCAGATATTAACTAAGAAAAATATTCTGCCAAGAAGTTTGAAGTCCTGAGGGCCTGAACAATTATCTTACCTTCACTTTAGTCATGCAATACAAAGTTGGTGCAGACATTTAAAGAAAAAAAACATGCTGACAAGAAGTTTGAATCTCATGATTCATATCTATGTGCACATTGAAGGGTGTAACACATCTTACCTTCATGTACTTGTCGAAGACTGCCTTGCTGCAGTTGAAGGAACCGTGAGCGTCGATCTCCATCACAGTCTTAAAGGCATTGAAGGACAACTTACCAGCAGGACAGAGGAAGTTACCGGCAGCATCTGTAATGTACAACACACAATATACGTCTTTCTCAAGAACTTTTTAGACTACTACTAACACATTTCAGGTATTCTAACAGAAGATATTCATCTTCATCTTTGCCGGGGCTCTGAGATGTTATATGAGCCCCGGCTACACCTCCATATAGCCCCCATATAACTGCCATATAGTTGCATTGCAGGGAGAGCATACATGTACATCTAGGTAGTATGGTTATAAGTAGGTCATTTGTGACTGTTCATTAGTATGAGAGGTAGAGTTGTGTACATGAATGTACTAGTAGTAGTACTATTGAAAAATAACTAAATTTATCACAAGGAGGTCATATCACATTTCATATTGTATAATATTTTCAGACATGCTGTATATAATTAACAACAGCCATTACACATGTGATTCTACACCATTTTTTAATGATAACTGTGTAAAGTTTAAACTCACTGTTGACTAGAATGTCAATCCTGTTGAAGTGAGACAAAGCAGCATCCACAGCTGCAAGGATCTGGTCGGCCTAAATGTGTGAAGGGAACAAGCAACAGGTAAAAATAAAGCTTAAAACACAGTTTCATCAATAGAGCAAACACTCAGGATATTCAGCATTTACCCTAAACATGTAAAGAACTTATGAAAGGTATAATATTATATCTTTTCTCACCTTCCTGACATCCATGGGCAGAGCGAGACATTTTCCTCCAGTGGCCTTCTCCAACTTTGCAGCGGCCTTTATACATAACAAAGAACAAAGTCAGTATTTGCATGTCATGTACAGAATACATGAATAAAATTTTTTCGAGCGTTGTGGAGCAAAAATCCGGATGGTACCCAGGCTACTAGTATGTCATATACAGTTCCTATAGGACAAAATTAACCATACTAGTATAAGAGATTTCATGTTACAATATAGTTAAATGGAATTAATTCAAAGCAATATACTCACGGCTTTGACTTTTTCTAGGTTACGGCTGGCGATGACTACAGAGCACTGGTGCCTGTAAAAGAAACAAGTACATTATTACTAGAACTACTAACCTGTTATACTGAATAACAAAAATTGTTATATTGTATGGTATAATTGAAAAGCTGGAAAAAAATAGATACCTGAACCACTGTTTACTTTCTGCAAAATATGACATCTATAAGATCTACAGCATTGAATAAGAAACCTTATTTCTGTAATGCATTATTTTCATGATTTTCGAGACAAAAATTCTTCGTAAAATGTCACATCACAAATATGTAATCTGTGTATTAGTATATTCGTATTAAGGGGGGCTTGCCACACTGTTTTTCGCTGTATGTACATCTCTTTGATAAACGAATATAAAAAAAATTAAAAAATTAAAAAAAAAAATACTGAATATTTTTGCAGCCCTCCTTTACATACATAGTGGACTACGTAAATCATATATGCATACTTGTATCATAATTGACAGATGAAGAAAAATCCGAGCGACTTACCTCATGAAGATTTCTGCTATTCTGAAGCCGATACCAGAACCTCCACCTGTGATGAAGGCCACCTTGCCCCTGTGTGTGATGAGACATGTTTTATATTCACAGCCAAAATTCCCACTATGGATTCAAACTTGAAGAAGGGATATGAAAATTTTAAGTATGGGTTACACTTGGGGATGTTATATACCATATATATATTTGGTGCCACATTGAATTGCTACACTTATTAAACACACACGTGTCATACTCTCAAAATTCGTAACGACTTGCACAAGTGGTAGCCTGGAATCCATCCTCCGCTCTGAAGGCACATACGGAGCGGAGATAAAGCGTTCACGAATGGATTCCAGGCTACACAAGTGGACTCTGACCAGATGTCGATGGACTGACGGTCACTGACCTATTTAACTTGCTACTTTTACCCAGTTTCGGAATTAACGTAATCGTGGAAGAATTCTATAGACAGAAATGCAAGCATTGAAACATTCGCATCAAACCATACATTTCGTTCATCAAAGTATTGCTGGATTTCTCTCTGAGTTGTGAAAGTTCATTGGTGATCGATGATCCAAGGGTCATTGACCGATCAGTCACTGCTTGCAAACCCTGTAAATTCCTTCCAGTTGAAGATTACGGCCTAAAAATAGCTTAAAACGAAGGTAAAACTGTGTAGCATTTGTTCGCACACACTGTCACTGCGTAAAAACACTTACTTGAGCAAGTCCCGCCGGTAAATGTACTCGTAAGTCTGCAAGCAGACGTCAAAATCACCGCCTTCCGCCATCTTGAAATTTTAGACTGTCCCAGCATGCTCTGCGAGATGACGAAATTTTACAGTCTTGTCACGAAAGTTTTATAAGATCAAAATTCGGGGCAAAAAACATCGATTTTTATCATATATGAGTTATGGAAAATGTAAAATCATCTGTTTCTTTGATTATTTAGGAAGAAATGTCTGATTTTGGTACGTTCTCGGCACTTTGCCGGAGATTGCCGAGGTTAGCCGAAAGTTAATTTATGCCAACATCCGGGAACTTTCACATATTTCGGGCAGTTTCAAAATGGTGGAGTTTCACTTGTTGTGTAGAGTAGAGTAGTTGCTTTGGCAGCGATGTGAACCACACCTAACCTGCGAAATACGGCTGACTTTTCTTTCAAGACTGATACAGCACGCTCTTTGTGACCACTTGTTCTTTGTAGCCTACTAGAGCTTCACTAGTAAGGAGGTAAATCAAGATATTTTGCGATCGCGAGTGAGAGTTGAAGTTGGTTGTCGTTTGGCAACAGGACTAGTGATCAAACAAGAGTCCAGTCTTCTACGAAGTTTAAGGACTTTCTTATTGCCTCACTCCCACAAGAGCTGGGAATAAATTCTCTTCAGTTTCTTGGAGGAACATACTGAAAGGTGAGCTGTCTACGATTTTCTTTGTAGGTACAGGATAAGAAAAATGTAGTATATGGGGGGGGGCATGCTACGAATATAATTTTTATCATATTTGAGAACTGACAGACAAAAATTATACATATCAGTCACTGAAATTTTGACAATTAATTGATTTTATAACGGAAAGTAAGTAACTCTGTAAGAGTAATAGATAAATCAAAGATAAATCAATATGTTGCTTGTGATTTCTTTTAAAAATAAAATATAAGTTCAATGAAATATGGAGAATGAATGATATCTAACGGTTAGTGATATGAAAATATTGATAAGAGCAGAGGTCCTTCCTGGTGTGAGTACTTTTAAGAGTTCAAACCTATTGGAACCTAAGCTCCTATGTGGCCGAAGACATCTACTCTATCTACTCTACTCTACTCTATCAGTCTAGTAAAAAAACATCTTTAACCATGGATGGCATATTTTTGTATCACGATGGCTACCAGCAAAATTAATGTGTTATGCCTTAATTTAATGTCTTGAGGTTTACCGGTTATGTGCACAAAGAAACCAAAAATACTAGCCAACCTTTTTATGTCTTCCCCCCAGGATGGCTCTGTACTTTGACAGTAAGATCCAGGGTCCAGACGGCATGGGGCCGTGTTCTAACCTGGCCTGGCACAGGACTCACACCGTGCTGGCTGTGGCCGCAAGTACGAGTGTGGGCGGCGGCTCTGTCAATCTCTTCATGGACGATGTAAGTCAATTGTATATTTTCTAAAGAAATAACAGACTGGCACTGTTATACTGAGACTGGATATTTTGACTGAAAGCATGTGAATTGTGAGTGCAACACCCGATTAAAAAAGAAACCAACAAAATAGTTTTTGAAAGTCTGGAATCTCTAAAATTGCTAATTTTTTCCATTTCATCAGGGAGAGCCAGTTCCCGACGGTTGTATCCAGCGTTCCTCCCAGGTGACGTGCATGTCCTGGCACCCGAACTACCGCGTCCTGGCCATGGGCTGGGAGAGTGTACAAGTTGTACATAACTTGGTTACACTTGTCTAGTAGTCTATGACAGGATTATTTTTCCCTTTTTGTCAGGGAGAGCCAGTCCCAGATGGTTGTATCCAGCGCTCGTCCCAGGTGACGTGTATGAGCTGGCACCCGAACTACCATGTCCTGGCCATGGGCTGGGAGAATAAAAATAAAAACTGGAGTCTGAAGTCTCTAAAGTTGCTAATTTTTTTCCATTTTGTCATCAGGGAGAGCCAGTCCCAGATGGTTGTATCCAGCGCTCGTCCCAGGTGACATGCATGACCTGGCACCCGAACTACTGTGTCCTGGCCATGGGCTGGGAGAATATACAAGTTGTAATCTGTGATTACAGTGGTATGACAGGATTATTTTTGATTTCATCAGGGAGAGCCAGTTCCAGACGGATGTATCCAGCGTTCGTCCCAGGTAACATGCATGAGCTGGCACCCGAACTACCGTATCCTGGCCATGGGCTGGGAGAATAAAAATAAAGAAAACAAAAAATACCTCTCGCAAGTCTGGAATCTCTAAAGTTGCTAATTTTTTTTTCTATTTCATCAGGGAGAGCCAGTTCCAGACGGTTGTATCCAGCGCTCGTCCCAGGTGACCTGCATGAGCTGGCACCCGAACTACCGTGTCCTGGCCATGGGCTGGGAGAATAAAAATGAAAACTGGAGTCTGAAGTCTCTAAAGTTGCTAATTCTTTTCCATTTCATCAGGGAGAGCCAGTCCCAGACGGATGTATCCAGCGCTCCTCCCAGGTGACGTGCATGAGCTGGCACCCGAACTACCGTATCCTGGCCATGGGCTGGGAGAATAAAAATAAAGAAAACCAAAAATACCTCTCACAAGTATGACATCTCTAAAATTGCTCAATTTTTTCCAATTTGTCAGGGAGAGCCCGTTCCAGACGGATGTATCCAGCGCTCCTCCCAGGTAACATGCATGAGCTGGCACCCGAACTACCGTGTCCTGGCCATGGGCTGGGAGAATATACAAGTTGTAATTTGATTTAAGTGGTATGACAGGATTATTTTTCCTTTTTCAGGGAGAGCCAGTTCCAGATGGATGTATCCAGCGCTCGTCCCAGGTAACATGCATGAGCTGGCACCCGAACTACCGCGTCCTGGCCATGGGCTGGGAGAACGGAGACGTCCTCATGTGGAACGACCAGGACAAGGAGCTGCACGAGGCCAAGTCCATTCACGACGCGGGGGTGGCCATCCTGGAGTGGAGCACCAACGGGACAAGGCTGCTGTCTGGGGACAAGGTATCACAGAATCACTTGCTTACGAAGTTACACCTCGCTTGTAGTAGTAGTAGTAGTAGTAGAATGGTTTATTTCAATTTTAAAACTCAAACAAAATGCTTTGACGACAGACTCGCAGGCAACCATACTGGATGCCTGAATTGCTCTGAAGTCACACAAAGTATCATTGTTAAAACATTGTTGCACATTATTACACATTGTTAAACTCTATATACCGGTAATCATAAAACATTACTCTGCATTAGTCAAAGGTTTGAGTTTGACAGTCAAGTCAATATACATATATTTCAAAACGTTACTTGTAAGACCGAACCTAGAATATGCCGCGACAGTATGGGATCCATATACAAAGAAAGACAAAGATAAATTGGAAAGGCTATATAGAGTCAAGCTGCAGCTGCAAGATTCTGCATAAACAACTATGAAAGGGGTGCTAGTGTTACGGAAATGAAAAAAAAGGCAGAAGGTCATCATCACCATCATCTATAGGCATGTAACAGCCGGGACAAAGCTAAAAGATTTCCCTCCACATAACCATTGTATCAAGCATTACTTTTGGGTGATAATATTTCTTTAAGTTCGTGGCACTTAAAATTCCGTGACAACATGCAAGTCAAGAGTTTTTGGTATTTGTGGTTAAAACTCCTGTTAGGGCTCACGTGTGCACTTGAGAAAAATAGTACTGGATATTTCTAGTGGTAGTACCAATAATAGTCCTTTAAACCTACTTGCACTGGTAGGATTGTAAAGTGAAATGTTATATCTGTTCTTTGCAGAATGGACTCATCACAGTGTGGAAGATGGATGGGAAAGGCAGAGCCCAGGCCTCCCCCTTCTGTAAACACCAGATGGAACAGTCCGTGTCAGTGTGCCTGGTGAGACCAGGGACAGCAGTGGACCCAGAAAAGTAAGCCTTAGGCCATCTGTATCAGTGTGCCTAAACTAAGTCCTCCAATAATTTCAGAATATGAGACTATGACAATAATACTTTTCTCTCATCTTATCCATTGGGGCACCACAGATGATCTGACAAGCAGTTTTCTCCACCCTTCTTGGTTTTCTGTTCTTTATTTCACTTAGTGTCCTGCCTGTCCATTCTCTGATGATGTACTCCCATCTTTTCGATTACTTACCCCACTTTCTTCCTCCCCAGGCCTGAAATTTTCCTTGCATATATTGATAGTTTTGGCTAGTACCGATGACTGTGACATGTGCCCATACCATGTTTCCTTTACAGTTTTCATTCCCTTACTGTGGTAGGGAAATCTTTATCTGGACCTACATGCTTGAATTCAAAATAGATCCAATAAAAGAAAGTAATATAGATAAAAAATAAATCAAAGTTCTTCAAAATAAAGGATTTCTCCCATGTTCTTGTTGTGCAGTGATGTTGAATTTTCTGTCCTATGTGTTGTTGTTTAGTGACATCAGTGGCCTTGCGCGGGCAGCAGTCAGTGGTGATGAGAAGGCCCTGGACATGTTCTCATGGAAGAAATCTCTCGGCTCCAAAATCACCATGGGACCCTCGGAGGGCCTGGCTTTCTTTCTGGGAGGGATAGACGGTAAGTAAATCATATCTTATCTTATGATTAACCATAGTGACATTCAGTATATGGAAATTTTTTTAATGCAGAAAAGCGACTACAGTTTACCATTATCTTGGTGCACAAATACTAAATTAAAGCTTTCTAGTCATAGATAGATATCACATGCATTGATTTGATACTCTATATTCAGTGTAAATCGAACATGCAAAATTAATAAAGTTTGTGTGTATATTGATGCTGTTGATAGATTCAGTACAATGCAGTCTTAAAACAACTGTTTTGACAATTGGCAAGTTTTTAATACAAAAGGAAATTTACATTACATTTGCTTTTCCTTAATTGATTTTTAATGCAAGCATTTTTTCTGTTATTTCCAGGAGATGTGTACTATCTAGATGACAAGGGTAAGAGTTTGAAGGCCTTCACAGCGGACGGACCCATAGAGAAGCTGCTGTTTTATGAAGAGAAGAACATTCTAGTCACGGTGACGTCTGGTCTGGTTCTAACCCAACACAATGTGTCATCTGAGGGCAGCTTTCAGGAAGTAACCAAGGTAAACATACAAACAAATATTATATTAAACAAACAGAAAATTTGATGCATTTCAGGGTTGGAAACACAATACTTCTAAACTTTTGAAAGTCATTATCTACAGTATTTAACCTATTGCCTAGCCCTTTAACCAACAAAGTCTTACCATTTTTATCCAAGTTAGTCTGTATGTCCAGACAGAGCAGGTTGACAGCACATGGGTGGGGGAAAGATTGACAGGCAGTATGACAGGATGAGAAAAGAACAGACACAGGAAATAGGATGAACTTGAAGGTCACCAAAAACACAAAATACTTCTCAGAAGTCTGAATTATCTGACTCCTTGTTGCTGAATTTTTCCTTGCCATAAGATCAGACACAGAAAATGGGGTGAACTTGAAGGTCACTAGACTCAAAATACTTCCCAGAAGTCTGAAATCTCTGATTTCTTGTTGACACATGGTTCTGATATTTTTCTTGCCAGGTGAAGCTGAGTGGAAGAACAGGACAGTTGGACATCATCTGGGCTGGACGGGGGCTGATGGCAACAGCTACTGGGGAACCTCTCATCAGGTTGGAGTCAACATTTAGTCTTTCAAACGATTATTCAAAGGTTGTGTTACTCACAGTGTGCAACCAAATTTTGCTTGAGGCAACCAAGGCTCCAACATGTCAGACCATTGAAGACCTCCCATCAGCTTGGAGTCAACATTAGTTATCTATTGAATGGTTATTCCAAAGTTGCCTTATGCAAGTTATGGGGCAACCAAATTTTGCTTGAGGCAATCTTGGTTCCAACAGGTTGGATCCCACCTTTTCCAATCATAATTTTGTTGTCAATAGATGAAATGTTACTTATGTTACAAGTTGGAGAGCTAGAAAGTGCAGAAATGCATTTTTATACACCTATAGCTAGATCGTTGATTTTACAATACTGATGTATATTTTGATTCTGCAGAATGTGGGATCTGGAGAAAGATGACAACTACGCCCTGCCCCTGCCTCTAGACAACACTGTCTCCTTCACATCCGGGGAGGCCATCAACTGTCTGTCCTTCTGCTCAAAAAAAGGTAAAGTTTCTAAAATTCAAACCTGGAAGTTGGTGATTCACTTCAGGTCACCCGGATGGAGGCATGGTGAAACCCTGTCTCATGTTATCCATTTACATCATCACCAGGACTCCAATAAGAATACTACTAGTATTCTAAATTGGCACACTAATGATCCTAAACAAACAAACAAACAAACCTAAAGAAGGGATAAGGTCTTGGCTTAGGTCATACATTTATTATATTTGAGAACTTAATGTTGACATCTCCAAAACTGTATTACCGGAAATTGGTTTTGTTGTTGTTCAAGTAATTTTTACTTTTCACCTTTCTGAAAAGCAATGTGTTTTGATCCAAAGTTCATGTGTGAACTCCAAGCACAAATCAAATATGCTGCGTTTCTGTTGATGTCCACTAGGTGTCCTCGCTGGCGGGACCAGTGAAGGTAAGGTGGTGATGTGGAGGTACGCCCCAGCACCGGGGCTGGCTGGAAAGAAGCAAGACGGAGACACAAAGTGGAAGTTTCTTTCACCAACAGTGTTGGAGGGAAACATCACTCAAATAAAGGTTTGGACGGCAGTTATAAAGATTTAGCAGTATTTTTCAATGGCTTGTCGTACTGCTTCTGAATAAATAACTTACAGGTACGCTACTACTTTTAAAAGCATGTCGGAACATATAAATATGCACCTGCATGAAACCTGGATTTTTAACAGTTTTTGTTAGATTTTTAGTCAATGTTAACATCAGAATTGCATTAGGTCTTACCTGTTGCAGAGGATATGTTTTTGCAGACTTAATTTATTTGAAAAGTATAGACAGGATTTCATCTTTAAATACATGAATATGACCTTAAAACAAGCTGTTCTGCCAAAGTGTTATGCACAATACATTTCGGGTGTTGTGCTGGCACAGTATACTATACTGCTACTGTTTAACAAACTTCCACACCGCTAGTTAAGAACCATAAAGATGATTGTCAACATTTTAGAATTTCAAAAACATCATCCATTGAAAATGGCTTTTCTCATACCTTACAGTGGGGCTCCTCCCTAAACCTGCTGGCTGTGAACATCATGGCTACTGTGATCATCCTGAGTGAACAGTCGATGAACGCACACTTCCGAGACGGCGTGACAGCAGTACAGGTATCATCTACCCAGCTGTCCATAGACAACTTCAACACCAAGGCTCACTATGACCTCAAGACGGAGATACAAGTCAAAGGGGTGTATGTCACACAGGTAGGAGACCTTCTGTATCTGTATAGTCGGTATAAGTTATAACTGCTCTTCGGCGTAACACACCAGCTTTGCTAGACATGCTAGCTATATCACACCGAACGACTTGTTACACTCATTCTTTGCACATGTAATTGCAGGAGTTGTTTAAAGCTTTCTAGTGATGATGCCCCAACTGTGCTTGGTGGCAACGGATTCCAACCTTAAATCATTGCTTGCCTTTTCAAGCTGGGAGTACTACATGTAGGTAGTCTATAGTATACGTATGGTATACGTGTAGCTTTGTCAATAGTTTCTGATTGAGTCAAAGGGGTGTATGTCACACAGGTACACCTTCAGGTCTTATCCATTGCTTGCCTTATGATGGTAGGAGACCTACATGTATACATAGTCTATTGTAGTTTCTTTAATTTGTGGCTTTGTCGATAGTTTTTTAAAAATTTGCACATAGATTTTACTGATTTTTGACAATAGGTAGGTCTTGTTTTCTGAGTAAACTGATTTAAGTTAGGGGAAACCCTCTTGCATGCAGCTTACAAATGTACTGTATTTCAAATAGCAGATTAAAAGCTGAGCAAAATTGATAGTCATCTGTGCTCTCACCATGCTGTTTGACTACATTTACTTGATATTGGTCTAGAACCTTGCTTTGTTCTCTCAAAAAAAGTCAAAGCCAGGGGAAAGCCTAAGTTCTAGCAGCTTACTTTCAAATTGCAGCTAGATTAAAAGCTGAGCCAATGCTACTGTGGTGGCAGGTGCACATTGTGTTCCCTACATGCTGTGTATAGTAAATATTGATTGTAACTTGTGTTTTCAGAATAACCTAGCAGTGTGGAACGGGAAAAAGCTGGTGGTGTACGACGTCCCCTCAGACAAGGGCGGAGTGATCCGCATGACAGGCACGTTCCAGACGGACTCAGCACTGGTGTGCATGCACGAGCAGAACCTGTACACCATCGAGCCCGGCAAGATACAGGTCAGTGTACAAAATACTTTTTTGAACCAGGTTGCCCAGTGGGCAGCCTACAGCAAAAAATTAGGTTGCCCATCAGAATTTTAGGTTGCCCCATCTATATGTTACTACTTTCCTCAAATTAAGTAATGTTACATACATAAGCCTTTGACAATATTTCTAACAGCCTTTAGTTAACTGATACTAGTTATAGCCATTAATACCTAAAATTAAAAAGCATTTCCCGGATACAGTGGTGCAAGCCAAGTGGGCATGATTTGGGGGCAAAGCATTCTTAAAATTCAGGTAGCACACTGAGCTGCCTAGGTTCAGAAATAGGTTGCCCCAAGTAAAATTTGGTTGCCCGGGGCAATGGGGCAACCAGGTATTTTGCACGCTGCAGGTATACTAATGTTACATTGCTCCACTCAAAACCAGATATCTTCAAAATCAAATAATATGCTCCTTTCATATCCTACTCAGATATCAGCACACTTGTACGTTGGAAAGTTCATATCTGAATCACTACAAAAGCGACACTGTCTGTCACCTTCCTCTGGGCAATTCTGACGGGTTCACATTGCAAGTTGCAGCACAGGTGTCACTGCTATAGTAGAGATGCATTCCGAAACATACAGTATTTACATATAGGACATAAGAAGGACATATGAGTGGTTACAGAAAACTGTATCCACAATGCGGTCCCAAATGTCCTGAGGTCCTGAGGAAGGTGACAGACGGTCACCAAAACGTTGACTGAATAAAAGACTTGGTTGTGTAAAAAGAGTCTCTTTACTCAGTGACTTACCAACCTGATGAAATTATTTACAATCTTGCCTCCAGGTGCGTAACTTCCAGGGCACGGTGAAGCAGCTGCTGACCTTCTCGGAGACGGAGGGAGAGCCCATCGCCATGGACGTGTGCGGACACTTCCTGGTCGCAGGAACCAGCACTAACTTTCTCAGGATGTGGGACCTCTCCAGGAGGTTAGTTTATTCATTTAAATTTTAATTTTCCCTGTGTTTTGGAGGAGACAAGTTTTCTCCCCACAACTGTGATAAAACAGATCTGCTTTGCTACTTATTTAGGACCTCTATTCTTGAAAAGAAGCTGACAAATGACCAGCATGAAATCAGAGATTTTGTGACCGTCAAGTTCACCCCATTTCCTGTGTCTGACCTTTTGAACTGGAATTCTGCCTGTCAATCTTGCACCCTTCTGCTGCCAACCTTCTGTGTGAAGACATACATTTGTATACAAACCCACACCTGATCTGCCACCCAAAACAATACTTCTGTACCTGGAAGTACACTATAGATTTGGAAGGTTTCAAATTTCAATACAAATGCATTATTCTGTTTAGTCATTAGTCATATTATCATTATACTAAACTTTATTTCTTTGCAGGGAAGCAAAGCAACACTGCAACCCTAAGAACCTAGGAGAAGTGATACCAGAACTGGGCATGATTGTCTCAGTCAAGAGCAACTGTAGCGGCAGCAAAGTTGCTGTCCTTGTCAAAAAGGTAAAGGTAATACTACTGAATGTTTCTTTGTGTGTACAAAGTGTCTACAGACAAATGTCTCGTAGTCATGTTGTTTGTGTAGCAGGGCTCGAAATTCATTTTTGGGAATAGGTGCACTGGTGCACCCAACCTAAAAAATTTGGTGCCCAAAAAATTTTTTGGGTGCACCATATAAAACAAAACCTAATTACAGATCTTACTGCTCCTCTTCTGCGCTTGAATCTGAAAAGCTGAAATGGGAGCTACAATGTAACTTCAAAATCTTAAACAAGTTACTACAACAAGACTTAGATACTGAGACTATCCTGTATACTATTTGATATGTACAAAAATACCTACAAAAATACCAGAAAAAATTGGGTGCACAGCTCCAAATTTGGGTGCAGTATTTCGAGCCCTGTGTAGCTTCAATGTAGCTTTGTGAATTTTAACTCGTATAGCCTATTACAAGTACATCTGTACTAATATCTTAATTTCATCCTTGTTGAAAAAAAAGCCGCAAAAACTGATGTTTGTGAATAAGATGGTAAGTTCCTGATGAGAAATTTTTTATTAAAGATTTTTGGTGGAACATTTTGGGAATCCACTGAAGGGTTCGCCTGGAAATGATGGTGGTACTTTTTTTCGGGGGGGGGGATGTATCCCCTTTTCGTGTTTTGTCTGTCAACTGTCATACTTGCAAAATCACAATTCACAGTCTGGTTGTAATCATCATAATATCAATTGTAGTTTGCTATACTTATTCTGTAGAATTTTCAATCTTCGAATTCCTTAGCCCATCTCTTGATCGATCTGTTACTATCTATACATTGTGAAATTCCCTCCTTATCATTGAATTTCATTCCTTATCATTCCCAGATCTTTAGTGACGAATTTTCTTTATGAAAAACTTAAACTGTTCTCCAACTCAAAATTTGACTCACCAGAAATTTTCGACTGAATCACTCAGTCTTCCTCAGCTATCTGACCCAAATGCTGTGGACACGTGATTTTTCCCACTTGTGACAGTAGCTGAAGAAGACTGAGCGATTCAGTCGAAAATTTCTGGTAGGTCAAATTTTGAGTTGGAGAACAGTTTAAGTTTTTCATAAAGAAAATTAGTCACTAAAGATCTGGAAATGATGAGGAATGAATGATAAGGAGGGAAGTTTTTCATAATGTAATTTACCAACTCAGATGAACTTTCATGCTAATGACTAATTTTCTTGTGATTTTCTGTTGTGTTCAGTCTCAGGGGCAGATGGACTCTCGCCTGTGGCTGTACGATGTAGAACTGGACAGTGTTCAGTACTTTGACTTCTCCTCAGGAATGGGGGAGTTGGATGAGCTCACATCAGCACAGGAGGCCACCGGGGAGGAGGTGTCAGAAGAACAGAGGTAACGGTTACTCAGATTTCAGAAAATATAGTATTACACACAAATCCAAGACTTTTCTTTATGTTTCTTTGTACTGCTTTGTGGTTGAATGAGTAATTGCATTTCACAGAAATTTTGCAAGTAATAAAAAAGTAACTAGTTGATGTTTCTTTGCCCTGGCTGTGTTATAATTAAGATGATTAAGCTATATAGCAGTGATGCAGCACGTTTTTTTATGTGTGCCACAAGGTCTAATATTTGGACCCCTCTTAGCCACCAGAGGGCATGCAGCAGGAGGGAGAAAGGCCCCTGATATCTTCGGACAACGAAGCCAAGCCGAGAGAGAGATAGAGATATACTTATGATGTTTATGACTAGTGATTTATCCGGTCATCAGTGTAGCCTTCATACTTTTCTTCTCCCTGCTGCCTAACCCTGTAACCAATAGAGAATCAGTAGCCAAACGACTACTAAATTTGTTTACATATCCTGAGCATGTGTTTGTTTTATCATAACAAGGGGAAGAACAGAGGCAGCTAAAGATGTGGCAGGCAGGTTCCCCAGGGTTCAGTACTGGGACCCAATGGCATACTCTGTACTTCTGTGTGCTAAATGTTAACATATCTGAATGTATAATATATTGTGTTGTTACCACTACCAGGGGTAGAACAGAGGCAGCTAAGGATGCTATGTGGCAGGCAGGTTCCCCAGGGTTCAGTACTGGGACCCAATGGAGCCCAAGGGCATACTCTGTACTTCTGTGTGCTAAAGGTTTACATATCTGAGTGTATAATATATTGTGTTGTTACCAGGGGTAGAACAGAGGCAGCTAAGGATGTGGCAGGCAGGTTCCCCAGGGTTCAGTACTGGGACCCGCTGGAGCCCAAACTACTCACCTGCGAGGCCATCCTTCCGCCTCCTTCTGAGGACAAGAAAGGTTCCAAGATGTCTTCACTCAGTGTTGCTGAAGTTCAGGTGTGTGATATGTTCTTACATTTATTATATTAATAACATCCAGTAGGGCTTAAAATACCACCTACTAGACTAAGTACACATGCAGGTTCGTGCAGGTAAAATTGGAGCTGTGGTAGTATGTCTGATGTCTATATGTACCTGGTTCTAGCCCATGTACTGGGTGTATTTACTGCAAGGGTATTAACTACAGAATACAGGTACTGGTACCACCTACATTTTAGTAGTGTAAATGAAATAATGGCAATGGTTTCTGAGTAGTTTTTAGTGTTATCCATGCTATAGTACCTAAATTCTGAATGGAGCCCTATCAACTAGTACTAGTAGGCAGATCATGGGTTTTCTCTTTTCTATAGCAAGCTCTTTTTGGATATGAAATTTAAATCTTGATCTGAGAAGTCCTGATTTTCTGTGTTCCAGCCGGATGTGATGGTGGTATCGTTGTTCAGTACCCCGGAACACGGCATACTCCTACAGGACGCGTATGCTACAGACACGGCACACGATACGCTCATCGGCCTGCAAGTTCCTTACTTCTACTTCACTAAGAAGGTAACGGTTACAAAACTACAGTCTACCTTTCATGTAGTTTAGCTTGTTTCATTCAAAGCAAAAATTTGATTCATTCAACATCTCCAGGTCTCAAATGTGTACTGCAATACAAAACAAAATAGCTAGTCATAGTGTTGCCTCCTCATGGTGTTGGTACTAAAAGGCTTTTGCACAAACTTTGACTTGAGTATACAATGATTGTGTCAAGTCAAGTCTTCAATGTTTCACTGTATTGTGTTTACTTCTATTACTTTGCACCCATGGAACACATGCACAGACTACTAAGCTCAACTTAAAGGTACACTTTTCTGAGGGATGACACTTGTCTTGTTGCTGTTACAGTAATTTTTTTCTTGAATGAGACATAACAGTTTGTACTTACCACTGTACTTACCACTAAGTGTTCTAAAGAGTAGATACATTTCTTAATCTTAATTCCAAAAAATTTTTGATCTTTAAGTATTTATATCTACAGAGCAAAAACTGCATGAATGCAAAGATTGAATGTCTAGAAATTGGTAAAGCCATCATATTTTAGATTTTATCTGCATGTACAATTATAACAGATTAAGTACCTAATAGTATATACGTATATGTATATGTATACGTAAGAGTCATGGCATACCGGAGCAGTCTACAGTACTATGGTCCTTACCTGTGGAACACTCCACTACAGCAACAACAGCTCCTTAGTCTCAGGACTTTTAAACAGATCATTAGGAGCAGGACTTCTCAGAACTTTTATACATCAGCATTAGGTGCAGGACTTGACACTGTTGATGTTTAGGATGTTGTAATTAGTAATAGTTTATGTACTGTGTATTTGTTGTGTGTATTTTTATGTGTATCCAGGATTACCTGAAAGGCAGGCCATAATGGCCTGAGCTGTAATTACTGGTTAAATAAATAAATTGAAATTGAAATTTTATGTTTATAGGCAGGAGAGTCTGCAAAAGCCCAGGACGCCCAGGCCAGCACCATGTCGTTGGTTCCTGAGAACGTGGCCCAGCGAACGATGCGGGACTTTATCGGACTGGAGGAGAGCGATAAGAACTCACGAGACGCCATGATGAACTTCAGCTACTTCCTGACGATAGGCAACATGGACGAAGCCTTCAAGGCTATTAAACTTATCAAAAGGTAAACAACACCGTGTTTGAAATGCCAGCATGTTTGAAGTTCAGTTTACAATAGTCTTTGAAAGCCCTAGACAAAAATTTAGACTTCTAAAACTTTTTCTTGCCTGAATTTGAACTTATGAAACATTTTCTTGCCTTGTTGTGAAGTCATTATAATTGGTCATCATTCACATTAGAGCTGTGTAACTATCATATTTTTAGGTACAAAGGTAACATTGGGTTCAGGCTTGTACTTAAGTGCTAAGTTGTCAAAATTAGGATGTAATTTACCTTTAGTGAAAAAAATGGTACCCACTGTATTTTATTTTACTCATTACAGGTACACCAGATGTTAGGTCTAGACCTTTACCTAGATATTTTACAGGTACAGGCTTTGGGTATACAAAGGCCTAGCCTGGTTACCAAACCTATTATAGCTCCTAAAACCTACATCCTCTTTGTGGAGAGGGTATATGACTCAGGAGCTGGTAAACAAGCTAACAAAATCCTAATGCACACGTTCTGTTTCCAGTGAGTCAGTGTGGGAGAACATGGCGAAGATGTGCGTGAAATCCCGCCGACTGGACGTAGCTCGGGTCTGTCTGGGAAACATGGGACATGCGCGCGGGGCGAGGGCACTCAGGGAGGCAGACAAGGAACCAGAGCTGGATGCCAAGGTGGCCGTGCTAGCTATACAGCTGGGACTCAATGTAAGCCGATTTTAGCTTTATGTTCAATCTGTAAGCCATGCTTAATGAGGGGTTGAAATACTGCGTGCATAATTAAGTACCAGAGTTATCAACCTAGGATGGAGGTGTTCAAAAACTCATTTTTACCTAAAACTATCGTAGAGTGGAACTTGCTTCCACCAACTAGAGTTGGTGCATCATCACCAGATAGCTTTGAACGAAGTTAACATTTATATGTGCCAGGTTATGATATGGTGTATCAGGTTGTTCAGGCCATGCCTGCAAAGCTGGTGTGTTACACTGAAGTGCAATTATACTAACTATACAGTTACAGATATGGAAGTGTGCACCTAAAATATTTCAACCTCTCCCACTACAGTGTCTTGCATTTTAAGGCTTGTAACTCCAACATTTAGGCAGGGATTAGAACCCTGAATCTTATGATCCCAACTGCTCATACATTCAATATTTCTACAGGAGGATGCAGAGAGACTACTGAAGCACTGCCAGAGGTACGACCTCCTGAACGAGCTGTATCAGTCCACCAACCAGTGGAGCAAGGCCCTGGAGACTGCCGAGGCACACGACAGGATCCACCTCAGGACCACCTACTACCACTTCGCCAAGCACCTCGAGTCACAGGGCGACGTGCTGGGGGCAGTACCCAAGTAGGTCATAGGTTAGGTCAGGTCAGGTCATAAGTTAGGTCAGGTCATAGGTCAGGATTCACCTTAGAACCACCTACTACCACTTCGCCAAGCACCTCGAGTCACAGGGTGATGTGCTGGGGGCAGTACCTAAGTAGGTCATAGCTCAGGTCATATAGGTCAGGTCATAGGTTAGGTCAGGTCACAGGTCATGATCCAACTCAGGTATACCATACTCTAGTATGTCCTGGGTGGTTGGATGTGGTATATAAGGTCGCCACGAATATGTACAGTGTAAACATGGTATGAAATATAGATATGGCGACAGATACAGTTCAGTGAAGCTGTCTATGTGAAACAATAGTTTTTTCAGCACCAGGGACAGATACAGTTCACTTAAGTTGTGTACTGTATGTCAAACAATAGTTTTTCAGCACCAAGGACAGATACAGTTCAGTAGGAATTCCCATAGACTGTCTTTATGACCCCAGCATGTTGAGTGTAAAACTAATTCACTTTCTCTCTCCTCTCACAGTTATGAAAAGTCAGACACCCACAGATTCGAGGTGCCACGAATGCTGTTTGATGACCCCCAGTCGCTGGAGGCCTACATCATGAAAACTAAAGACAAGTGAGTCAGATGATTTAAAGTTTACTTACAGTAAAGTTATAGATCCTTTCAAGCTTAACAAACTTGTACATTTTCATTCAGTACTCCTTTTGTGACTGAGAAATCAGGCAAATACTGTAATTCTTGATTTTTTCCTGGTACTTTTACATTCATGGTTTTACGGTCACTTCTATCTGTACCGCAAACTATTAAAAAATAAATCACTGACTTTGTTTTTATTGCACCTGCCGCCACATTGGACAGAAAGTTCTGTGAACACCTCCATTTTTCTCAGAATATAAAAATGACTTGCAGTAGCGTTTTATGTTTCTTTGGCCTTACAAGGTTTCTTGTGTGTTTGATTTTTTCCACAGAGCATTGCGTAAGTGGTGGGCTCAGTACATGGAGAGTACAGGGGAGATGGAGGCGGGGCTACAGTTCTACGAGGCAGCTGGAGACTACCTCTCATTGGTCAGAGTCTACTGTTACTGCGGCAACATGGACAAGGTAAACACTGGGGACCGTCCTCAAAGTTCTTTAACAATCCTAAACAACCATTGTTCTACAGTCATCCTTCAAAGAAGTGGTGTAGAATTTTTTGAAGAATGTCCATTGAATTAACCAGCAAATTTTAAAGTTCTTTCACAATCCAAAAGAATAGTTGCTCTACTGCAAAGCAATGTTATATGGTGAGCATTTTATCAGCTTTCAGTATAGATGTCATCATCAGTCATCCTCAACAGAAGTGAAGCATGATGCTTTTTCTAGTAGCTATACTTGTGCGATGTATCTTTGCTACTGCTTGCATAATACATGTATATAGGGGTGATGATGTTAATCACCGTGTAGCTAATACGAGACAGGTTTCCACTCAAATATTTTTGTAGGTCTATGTAATGCTATGTAAAGATGTTAAATGTATACAGCATATTCTTAACATCTAAGTGTCAGAAAATTAAGATCATTGTTATTAGTACCTTTCTTTAGAAATTAGATATCAGTTTTTACTGACATTCTACCTAGTTTATCTTATATATGGTGCACCCAAAATTTTTGGTGTGCACCCAATTTTCTATGTTTGGTGCACCGGTGTGTGCACCTACTCCCAAAAATGAATTTTGAGTCCTGCAGTGGTAGTATTTTGACAATTGAACACCTGGGCATGTCCCTATTCTTGTTTGGAAGGTGTGCTGGGTTCTTGAATGTGAGTGGGGTGTGTCAGTCCCCATACAGAGTAGAATTTGACATTTTGAAGATTTTCCAATGAATTTTCTGACTCCAGGCAGCTGAGATAGCGAATGAGACGGGTGACAGGGCAGCGTGTTACCACCTGGGCCGGCAGAGTGAAACCCAGGACCGCATCAAGGATGCCATCCACTTCTTCACACGGGCGGGGGCGTACGGCAGCGCCATCAAGCTCTGCAAGGTGGTACTGCAGTTCCAATTGTTTGTTTGGAAGCTAACAAAAAATTTGTCTTTACTTACTTGCATATCAATCAATAGTTCGTACTTAATTTTTAATATAAACCTGCTTTTCTGACAACTCTCCAGTGTCACTGATGAAAGGTAGTGGATGGTATCTGAAACGTCTGACTTTTCAAAATCATATCCAGTTGCTCAAGTAACTGTGTTTTGGCGTATCTTATTACCTGGATGTCTAACCTTCACTGATGTACCACATACTGTTTGGGGGAGAATGTTGAAACAAAATAATCTGAATTTTTTGCTGTTGTTGCGTGATTGTTTTTTCGGTGAATCAGCCTGTTTAACTTTTATCACACTGATTTAGCCATTTGGCATCCATTTCCTTATTACTTATTCATTGTTTTGGGCAATCATTTCCTTATTGTTTATGGTTGAAGCTAACTTAAGATTACTCAACAGGTTGTGCTTATAAACCTGCATTTCTCCTCTGGTCTCTCAGTCACTGATGAAAGCTAGTGGATACTAGCTGAAACGTCTGACCGTTTCCAAAATCATATCCAGTTGCTTGAGTAACTATGTTTTGGCGAATCTTATTACCTGGATGTCTAACCTTCACCAATGTACCATACACTGTTTCAGGGGGAGAATGTTGTTTTTTACAAGTTGCAACAAAATAATGTGAATTTCTTGCTGTTGTTATATGATTACTTTTTTCTATGAATCAGTCTGATTAACATTTATCGCACTGAAGTAGCCATTAGGTATCCATTTCCTTATTACTTATTGTTTGGGGCAATCATTTCCTTACTGTTTATGGTTGAAGCTAACTTAAGATTACTCAATAGTTTGTGCTTATAAACCTGCATTTTTCCTCTGGTCTCTCAGTCACTGACGAAAGCTAGTGGATACTAGCTGAAACGTCTGACCGTTTCCAAAATCATATTCAGTTGCTTGAGTAACTGCTTTTTGTCCTAACTTAAGATAGTTGTCCTTTCCAGGAGCATGGATATGAAGACCAGCTGATGAACCTTGCATTACTGAGTACACCTCAGGACATGTTAGAAGCCGCCAGGTGGGTACAGTAATGTTTTTACTCAGTTTCTTCCTCGTCTTCTGTTCCAAACACTTCTGACCTGGCCAATGACATGATTTGTTGACGTCTGTCACCATGGTGACTGGTGTTGGGTTACATAATGTTGCCATTTCATGGTCTGCTCTGCTCCTGTCACCATATAGTAGTAGTACATGTTTGTGAATGTGTTTGTCAATAATGAGTAAAAATAACAGGGCACACCATGTCCGAAGCTAAACTTTATGCATTTCCTTTTCAAATGTTACTTCTCTAGTCTCTAAATTTTTTTTCAAGTTCAAGTTACAGGTATCATGACTGTCATGATTTACTGGCTATATTTTTGTATAGCTAAAAAAACTGACCACAGATGTATTTGTTGTTGACAGGTACTATGAGAAAAGATCAGGAATGGAGGACAAGGCTGTTATGTTATACCACAAGGTGAGGGTTCCTGTTTCTTGACAGTGACACATGGCAACATATTTAGTAACTACAGTTATACCCTTGGAAGACTGGGCAATTATTTTAAGACCATCTGTGTCAGATGTAATGTTGTGTATGTTTAGACATAAATAATTGCAAATAGAGAAATTTTCAATGAATGAAACAAGAAACTCACCAAAAAATTCTATAGGTTTTAACAGAGACATTTGCAGTGAATAACACACAAAAAAATGTTCAGTAGATGTGAAATCACATTTGATTTCTTGTTGTCTTAAGAAGTACAATAGATTTTAATACTTGTTGAATGTGATTATGTTATAGGCTCTGTACGTGTAGGGTCTGTACGGGGAGGTAACATTCAATAACACATTCTTACCTTGGTTCCCAGGGAGGTCACTTCTCCAAGGCCCTGGAGCTGGCCTTCAGGACCCAGCAGTTTGCTGCGCTGCAGCTGATTGCAGAAGACCTGGATGAGAAGACAGACCCTGTCCTGCTGAACAAGTGTGCCGACTTCTTCATGGAGCACGGGCAGTTTGACAAGGCTGTGGAACTGTTGGTGGTTGCCAGAAAGGTGTGCCGAGAAGCTTTTCAAATGGTTTATTTAAAAAGAAAAAAACAGCTTGTAGGTGATGATCACTTACTAGATTGAAAGTTTCCGATACTGTAGTCACATATACTTAATCTGCTTTTGCTGTGATTTTATTTTATGGTAGTAGGGAAAGGAGGTTGTCGGAATGTTTAGAATTACATGTCTCTAGCTGGTACTGCCGTCAAACAAGGGAGCCCTAATCACAGTGTGGTTACTTTGTGGTGGAGAGGTTACCGTGAAAGACTTGAAAGTAAAACCATTGCAAAAATTTTGCATTTTTGCCTTGCCTAGGAGGTTACATTTTTACCAAAGTCTGTTGATATCTTTTTGTAATGCTAACAAATTGTAAGGACTCCATTATAAATAAATGGCATTCAAAGCTTTTATAAGAGCACCAGCTCTTGTAGTTGATTGACTATATAGCTAAATAATGTTCAGTTTATTGATGATCATCATGCCTTGTTGTATTCCCAGTACGTTGATGCCCTGGAGCTGTGCATGCAGCATAACGTGACCATCACAGAGCCTCTAGCCGAGAAGATGACCATCCCGAAGGACTCTACGGAGTTTGATGCGGAGTACCGGACACAGCTGCTGGAGAGGCTGGCAGACTGCTGCATGAAACAAGGGTCGTATCACCTCGCCACCAAGAAGTACACACAGGCGGGCAACAAGATCAAGGTATGTTGTTTGTTTGTTTGTTTGTTTGTTTGATCACATAAGTTGTAACCTGTATGTGTATGTATGTGAGCTGTGTCTGTATCAGTACATGCTTGTGTGTTTGTGTGAGCATGTGTGTGTGTGTGTGTGTGTGTGTGTGTGTGTTAGTACATGTATGCCTGTGTGTGTGTGTGTTAGTACATGTATGCCTGTGTGTGTGTGCGTGTGTGTTAGTACATGTATGCCTGTGTGTGTGTGTGTGTTAGTACATGTATGCCTGTGTGTGTGTGTGTGTGTGTGTGTGTGTGTGTGTGTGTGTGTGTACTACTGGAGAGGCTGGCAGACTGCTGCATGAAGCAGGGGTCGTATCACCTCGCCACCAAGAAGTACACACAGGCGGGCAACAAGATCAAGGTCTGATGTTTGTTTGTTTGTTTGTCTGTCTGTCTGTCTGTCTGTTTGTTTGTTTGTTTGTTTGTTTGATCACATAAGTGTGTGTCTCTGGTTGCTTGTACATGCGTTGTGTCCTTGCATGAGTTCATGTGTGTGTGTGTGACTGTGTGTTTGTGTGTGTGTTTGCATGAGTGCATGTGTGTGTGTGTGTGTATGTATGTGTTGTGTCTCTGCGTGAGTGCATGTGTATTTGTTTTTGATGTGTGTGTATGTGCATGTGCATGAGTGCATGTTGTGTGTGTGTGTGTGTATAACATATGTATGTGATGTCTCTCTGCATAGGTGTATGTGTCTGTTCCTGTGTATCTCTGCAATGCCATGTTTTCTGAACCCCCAGTCCATCTCACCCAAGGTACTTACACATATTTTCCCTGTTTCCAGGCCATGCGGGCTCTCCTAAAGTCAGGCGACACAGAGAAGATCATTTTCTTCGCTGGCGTCTCCAGACAGAAGGAAATCTACGTGATGGCTGCTAACTACCTCCAGTCGCTGGACTGGCGGAAAGACCCGGAGATCATGAAGAGCATCATCGGGTTCTACACCAAGGGCCGGGCGCTGGACTCACTGGCAGGGTTCTATGACGCATGTGCTCAGGTAAACAGTCTCACACTGCTGTTTCTTAGTTCACACTTCACAGGCGTGTACATTGCAGCTCTGCTCAAGAACTGTGGTGGGAGATTCTGATGTGTGATTGTTGCAGCAGCTGATTTTTGTCTCATGGACACCACTTTTGTTGCAACCTTCATGGAAAGTAAACAACCATATTGTTTTTGCTCTGTTTCTTCTTGTTCTTCTTCTTCTTCTCCAAACAAATGAGATCATTGCCCTGGACCTTAGACACCCAGTGGTCTTGGGTTTACATTATGTAGCAAGTGGCAGGACAGAGTTGAAGGAGCCTGTCACCATATGTATGAACATGTTTTATCTAAGAATAAACAGAGCAGTACAACATGCAGTTTGTTTGGTTAGACCATGTGAAGGTAAACATTTTGCATCTACCTTGCAGCTGTTACCTTTGTAGTTAACCTCTATATAGACTCTAGGTGCTGATGAGGAGTGTCCATTAGCCACTGAAAACAATGAGTACTGTCTGGCTAATGGATACTGCCTGGCCAATTCGATACTGTCTTTTGTGGCCACTAAAAGATCTACATTTGTTTTTGACAAAAAATTTATACATATACACACAACTTAAGTTCAGCTATGCTGGGGAGCTTTCGAGACATACTCTGTCTCTTCATCAACCCGATTCAGATCTCGTCTTGGAGTTCTCTTGTCACGTGACTTGATGGGATAATCACATGACAAGAGACAGTCATATACAGGTTTTAGGTAGTGACGCCCCCTGTCCTTGTCTTAGGTACTGCGTTGTCAGTGGATCTGGATTGCCTCCCGGTCACCCCTTGCAAACTAATCGGAATTTTGATCCAGTACTTTAACCCTGTCCCAGTCTATGTTGTGTTTCTTCTACATTTGTACTTGGAGATTAGTCTTTTGCCTAACTGTGTGTCCTACTCGTGTTGGCAGGTTGAAATAGACGAGTACCAGAACTACGAGAAGGCGCTGGGCGCTCTGAGCGAGGCGTACAAGTGCATGACCAAGGCCAGGATGAAGAATGCCTCCGAGCAGGAGGAGAAGGTGGCCAACATCAAACACAGGGTCGCTCTCATCAAGAAATTCCTTCAGGCCAGGAAGTGAGTGGAAAACTGTGTCATTTTCTACATGGATAAGGATTCGATTTAGAATTTTTGGATACAGAATGGATTGGCATTTTATGGATTTATCTGTTTATCGGTTTGGCATTTTCTACATGTTTTCCTGTTGCTGAAAGACTGTGTAGGGCTAAGGATGACTGTTCCAAAATGAATGCTTTATTTTAAAATTGCTAGCAAAGCAACAACTTACATCAGCTGCTTTTGTGCTATAACGAAATCCAAATATATTATCAGTTCAGATACATGTAGCACAGTTGTGTATCATTGCCAGATTTACCTCAAGAACTGCAGTTTGATCATCATAAGATAGGTGGAGCTGCTGAGTTGCCTAAACTGTTCAATGTTGTTATTGTCTAGGGTGTATGAGGATGACCCAGAGGAGACCATGAAGCAGTGCCAGGTCCTACTGGACTCTGCTGTCAGGATCGGGAACTTAACTGCAATTTGATCATCATCAGCTAGGTGGGGCTGCTGAGTTGCTATAACTGTTGTATTATTTCCAGGGTGTATGAGGATGACCCAGAGGAAACCATGAAGCAGTGTCAGGTGTTACTCGAGGAGTCAGACCTGGACTCTGCCGTCAGGATCGGGGACGTCTACGGACTCATGATCGAACACTACGCACGGCAGGAGAACTACCCAAAGGTACGACCACATTACTTCGAATTTGCTTCTATCAACTATTGATAACTGAGTCACCAGAACACGACATAAACAAGAAGAATGTATCTATATGTACATTGTACAGTCAAACCTTCCCCGGTGGTTTGAAAGCTGGCCAACTGGACATAGCAAGCAGCTTTTCCTGGTCCCAAGTTTTTTCTTCCATAGGTGCAATCTTGAAATGACCTGTCCAAGAAGACTACCTGTACTTTACTTCAGTGCCCTGGCTGGCCTTCTTACAGAAAGGGCATCCTCATATTGGATAGCATTAAACAATACCTGGAGTGGATAGCCAAGCATTTGACAAGTTGTTCAATGTAGACTGTAGGTAGCTGCAACTTAGTCTGACAACAGCCTTCAGGGAAATAGGAATAAAACAAAGATACAGATAATATGATTGATTAAGTGGAACGGCTTGTTACACTTAATCTTTGCACATTTGATTGTAGGAGTTGTTTAAAGCTTTCTAGTGATGATGCCCCAACTGTGCTTGGTGGCAAGGAGTTCCAGTCTTCGATGGTTCTGGGGAAATACGAGTTTTTAAATACCTCAATTCTTGGTTGATAATTGAGGATTAGGCAAATTGTACTTACCATGAAGGATAATCCCAATTATACCTCACACGAACTATTTGGGTATATCATTTACCTTATGCAGTATTTCCTATGCTTATCGCTAGGTGGCGCACGTGTACAAAGCTTTAATCGCAAAGCATCACGGGATATCATGACGTAATGACTATGTTCGCCGCCATTTGACGACGTGCGAGAAAGAGTCTGTGCTGTTCACCATGGGTGGGCATTCTCAGCTACTTGGAAGCTGAAGAACAGCAAGGGTGGGAAGATATACCCAAATAGTTCGTGTGAGGTATAATTGGGATTATCCTTCATGGTAAGTACAATTTGCCTAATCCTCAATTATAACCTGCACACTTCCTATTTGGGTATATCATTTACCTTATGCAGACTTCAGAGCCGTGGACAGCACAGCCTGGCCAAACGTGTGTTGGTTGTTGTCCCTCCTGTAGTACTTCAGGAAGGTAGACTCTCTTGACCAGTCCGCTGCCTTCATGATGCTATGTAGAGACACCCCGGCAGCTGCAGCAGCTGAAGTGGACGCTCCCCGAGTGGAGTGAGCTGAGAAAGTTGCTGTGTCAACACCTGCCGTGCCTAACACTGACTTAACCCACCTGGCCAGGGTTGCAGAACCCACTGGCCTGTGTGGTCTCCTGTACGATATGTACAACTTCTGCCTCCCCCCCCCCTTCTTTCCGAAGGGAAGAAGTCCGCCTTAGATATTCTTTCAGGTATGTGAAGGCACACAAGCGCCTGTCCTGCGGGAAGGCCGCCCAAAAACACCTTCTGGCAGGTTTTCCTGGTCTAGAAGTTTTTAGCAGGGTAGGAATAGTCCAAGAAACACCGTTTCTACATTTTTTCATGAATCTCAAGTCGAGAGCCGCTATAGTTTGACCTCTGTCGGCTGATACCAATGCCGCTAGTGTTACCAACTTATGAGACAATTGTTTCAAACTAAGACTATTAGCTGGGCAACAATGCAGAAGGTACTCTAGGACCCGACTGACGTCCCATGTTGAAACATATCTTGGACAAGGAGGACGTTTGTGAAACACACCTCTCATCAGTTTGGACACTAGAGGGTGACTACCCACATTACAATGGTCTACTGGTAAGTGAACAGACGAGATCGCAGAACGAGCCACCCCAATTGACATATAGCTGTAGTTCTGTCGAAACATCCATTCCAGATATTCTACTACGCTCTCTATAGAGCCGCAAACTGGATCAATCTCCCTTCTATCACACCAGCTGGCCCACTGAGCCCATGCTGACTGATACTGTCTAGAAGTACTTTCTCTCCAAGCCGAGAGGATGAGGTCTGAAGCCCCTGCCGAAAGGCCCCGACCCTGCAACTGTCGCCTGATATTGGCCACGCGGCAAGCATCAGATCTGGCAACAGCGGATGGGGTCTCCTGTTGTGTGGCAGGAACAGCAGATCCCAGCTCTGTGGTAGGAGAACCGGACTCTCGAACAACATGTTCAACACCTTGGGGTACCAAGCCTGAGACTTCCAGACTGGAGCTATCAAAATCACTGTTGCTACGTCTGACTGGACTTTTCTCAGTACCTTGAACACTAGGCTGAAGGGGGGAAAGGCATACGCTAGCCCCAGGTTGCCCCAGTGAATGTTTAGAGCATCCACTGCCATGGCCTCTGGTTCTGGGTGCCAAGAGACATACTCCTCCAGCTGAGCATTCAGACGAGACGCAAACAGATCCACTGTCAATGCATTGCCTGTCCAATTGTTCAATGACAGGAAAACTGAGCGGTTCAGTTGCCACTCGACCTTGTCCAGAAAAACCCGCGAACACCTGTCCGCTAGGGTGTTTGTCAATCCGGGAACGTGAGTTGCAGACAACATCAGGCCTCTTTCCAAGGCCCACGACCACATCTCCAGGGCCAAGGCTGCCAGATCCGGCGACCTTGTTCCCCCCATGTGATTCACATACGCAACGGCTGTTGTGTTGTCCAGCCTTAGCAGAACATGCTGAGTATCCGCGCTCACAAAGCTTCTTAGCGCCAGGAAGGCCGCTTTCAACTCTAGCCAATTGATGTGCATGCGCGCTTCTGTCTGTGACCAGCGCCCGCCTGTCTCCTGACCATTGCAATGCGCGCCCCATCCCTCCAGTGAGGCATCTGTGCAAATTGTCAGGTCTGACGGAACAAAGACTCGGCGACCGTTTACTTCGCGCACATGACTGATCCACCACTGTAGATCTTTTACTGCATCTGGGGTTAGACTGACTGAAGAGTCGAATTTTCCCGGCTTCTTTATGCCGAAATTGAGAAGCTGTTGCAGAGCCCGGAAATGTAAGGGCCCGGGAAGAATGGCTTGCTTGGTGGACTCTAACAGCCCCACCACGCTGGCTAGCTGCCTGGTTCCTATCACCTCCTGTTCTAGAAGTGATTGGCAAGAACTCACTACCTTGTCTAACTTGTCTTCTGGTAGGTAAATTGTCAAAGTACGAGAATCGAGAACAAGGCCTAGGAAGGTCGCTACCTGAGACGGTATCAACTGCGACTTTTCCAGGTTGAGAACAAAACCGAGTTGCTCTAGAAGCTCTCTGGCTATAGCAATGTGCTCTAAGCACTGTTCCCTCGACCTTGCAATGATCAGTAAGTCGTCTAGGAAAATTACTATTAACAATCCTTGTCTCCTTAGAATGGCCACAATCGGCCGCAAAACCTTGGTAAATACCCTCGGCGCCGACGTCAGACCGAAGGGAAGACACTGAAATTCCCAAAGAACTCCTCTCCACGAAAAACGAAGGAATTTTCGATCGCTCTGAGCTATTGGGATGGTAAAGTACGCATCCTTTAGATCTATAGTTGCTAGAAAATCTCCTTTTTTCCACAACTCTTTGACTAGGTTTATCCCTTCGAACTTGCAAGTACGTTTCAGAACAAACTTGTTTAAAGACTTTAGGTTTATAACCGGTCTCCAGCCTCCCCGAGCTTTCGGGACTAGGAAAATCGTAGAAACATATTGGCCCTCGCAGGGCTCCGCCTGGACCACTGCACCTTTCTCCAACATACTGTGCACTTCCTCGTCTACAACCTTTGCTCTGTCCTCCCCAGATATATTTGTGACCGGCTGAACGAACTGAACTGGAGTGGACTCCCATTCTATACGGTAACCCCGAACTGTTTGCAAAAGCCATCTGTCTGTTGAAATCCTTTCCCAGTTTTTCATGAAAAAAGCTGTTCGCCCTGCGTGCTGAACCGGAGAACAGAGCAGAGTCCGATGACGAGGAAGAGCTACTGTTTGTTTGGGCCTTTTGTGCCCTGCGCTGAACGAAACCCCGAGGTTTTCTTACCCCCGGCATTTGACCATGGTCTAGCATTGTTGTAGTTGTTGTTGTTGTTGTTATAGTAGGGACGAAAATTGTAACCCTTTGAGTTTGAGGAGTACTTGTTGTAGTTATAGTTAAACTTTGAGCGGTTGGACTGAAACCTGTCCCTAGCCCTAGAAGTGCTCGAAGGGGCTGGCTTATAAGCCTTACTCAAGGTGCGTCTAGCCTGATCGGCTGTATTAACCTTCTCCAAAAAGGTGTCTCCAAACAAGTATTTGGAAGAACCAGTGGGCAAGTCGGTCTTGAAAACATGCTTCATATCCTGTTTCATGTCCCTACCGCACAATTCCCGTCTGTACTGAGTCATAGTAGAGGAAGCTGAACCCAAAAATACCAAGGAAGATTCTATCGCTTTGCACACAGCATTTGGGTTCAGGGGATGGTCCGAACCCTTAAATGCCGCTAAAAGATCCACCAGAGGGTTAGCAGCCATGAGCATCCTATCCTGACAATCACTAAAATTCTTATCCGTGTTGACGGTGTCGTTCTTAATCATATTCGCCACTACTGGGTCTAGAATGGGTGCCCGAAGCGCTAACTCCACGCTAGGTGGAGTTGGAAAAGCTTCCTTCCTCTCCTTGAACTCCGCATATGTTAATTTATGAGTAAAGACCTCGGTCAAAAATGTAGCGACTTGCTCGGGAAGTTCAGATTCTTTCCCTTTCTTATCGTAAGGATTATCGAATGACAAGGAGTTACTAGTACCTTCATCAGACTCTTCAGAGTCCGAAATGGCGATTTCCCCCTCCTCCGAACACTCTTCCACTTCCGAACCTGGATGCTTGCGCCCGGAACCGACTACGCCGGCTCAGCTGGTCGACGCTACCGCCCCGTCAACGTCCCGAGGTTGGCGGGATGAACTGGACGCCTGAGGAAGTCCCAGGCTGGAACTGACCCACTGAAGAAAAGAGGCAGCGTCGAATCCAGGCGGGAAGGGTGTTCCTGGTGGGGGTGGGGGTGGAGGAGACTTTTCCCGACCAAGCTTCGGCATGGTCGGGGAGCCCAACTCCTCCGAGCCCGGAGGAATTTTGGGCCGGGGCAGCTCCGCGCCGTCTCCTTCCTTGGCCGATTTTCCCAGTGCCAACGCCGAAGGGGCATTTCGCTCCACTAGCGGCGGAATGAGGTTGGGGTTCTTCTCTTTTCCCTCCGAACCTCCAGCTGTAGGAGCGGGGACTTTTCGTTCACCCGACTCCTCTTCCTCCTGTCCGGAGGCAAGTACAGGCACGCCTGTCTTTTCCACGGCAAGGAACTTTGCCTGCCTAGCGTTGGGAAACTGACCACTTCTCTTGCCATTCCGACCTGTCTGGTCCTCCGAAAGGCTACCTGAATCGCCCCCGTGGGCAGAAGACTTCGTTTTATCCTTCTTTTTGGGCATAACGCCGAAAGAAAATCCGAAAAAATAAGGAGTAGGGAAACAACGTGCACCCCTCGCGTTCGCACAAGGAAAATGGCGGCGAACATAGTCATTACGTCATGATATCCCGTGATGATTTGCGATTAAAGCTTTGTACACGTGCGCCACCTAGCGATAAGCATAGGAAATACTGCATAAGGTAAATGATATACCCAAATAGGAAGTGTGCAGGTATAACTCTGATATTTAAAGGCATGACTGTTTCTTGTTCTTAAATCTAAATAACTCCCTTGTCCAGGCCTACCAGCTGATGGAGGAGATGAGGCAGCGCATCCCGACCGTCAACATGGCGTACTACGTCAACATGCGCACCATTGAGGCCGTCCACCGCGCGCTGGACATACCGCTGGGCCGCGGCATGGGCGCCGAGAAAAACATGCGGGCGGAGAGCATGGAGGAAGACGAGGGGGAGGAGGTGGAGGAAGATGTGGCTGAGGACTA
This sequence comes from Branchiostoma belcheri, assembly GCF_001625305.1. Taxonomy (NCBI): domain Eukaryota; kingdom Metazoa; phylum Chordata; class Leptocardii; order Amphioxiformes; family Branchiostomatidae; genus Branchiostoma; species Branchiostoma belcheri. The sequence goes on from NW_017802602.1 coordinate 2,849,825, forward strand.
TGATGATCAAGTTTAACTTTTATGAGTAGATCTCTGACTAGTTCTAATAGATCTTTTTGAACCCGCTGCACAACTTGAATCATTACTATGATGACCAAGTCTAACTAGTTCTACTCTAGCTTGATTAGTAGATCTCTGACTAGCTCCACTGGTAGTTCTTGAAGAGTAGCCTGGGTGCCAGCCCCTACCGCGAATGAGAGATAACCCCTTCGGCCAGGAAAGCCATACGCCCTGCCAACCCCGATTTGGCGCCCTGGCTCTAATTATCTCTTCGCGTCTGACGTGAAAGATAAAGGGTTTGGGGCAGCCTGGGGTTGGGCGGCAGATACTGTAGCGGACATTAGGGCTTCTTCCCACAAAAAAAATCTATTGCTTATGAACGCCAGCGTCTGGCACCCAGGCTACTTGAAGAGGTCATGTAGAACGCTAACTAGTTCTACTCTTACTATCATGACCAAGTCTAACTACTTCTTCTCTTAGCTTGAAAGAAATTTCATCTGTGTTAACTTAGTAGCTGTCATTCTGTAACAGATTTGAGCTGTAATTTTCAGCACAAAAAATTGGGCTTACCCAAATTTTCTGTGATTTTCTGAATATTTTAGAGGTCTTTTTTTTCTATACTCCTATTGGTGATGATGCTAAGTCCACTGGCTCTTTGCTCTTTGACTCTTCTTTTTTCTATATGTTCAGTTAACTTTAAGGAAAGATGAAAGCAACAATAACAAAGAGAGTTTTACTTCCAATACTTTTGACATTCCTTTCATCCTAGGATGAGATAATAGAAGGTAAAGTAGGTGTCACCAGAGGTGTGAAGTCTAGATGTTTTAGTTTTTGGCAATAGTTAGTTTCCCCATTGTTCACAGTAATCCCCAAGTGTACTTCTCCTAAGATTATCTACTGTAACAAAAGAAGCAAGTTAGAAAATGTACATAAGTATGTAAAACATGTACATAACTTTGTTATTGAGTTTTGCACAATAGTAGCTGCTGAATATAGCATGATAAAGTTTATATCTTTACTTGTGCCCTCCATTGTCATATTTCAAAATAGGTGTAAACGGTGGTAACATCGATAACTATATAGTGAACACTCCGAAAAAATGTTTGATGAAATTATGAATGGTATTGTATATAGTGGTATTGTCTGTCACCACCTATATATTAAATGATTGTCAAAAGAGTAGGTGAGAAATTATATTTGAGTAACAAAGTTACAAAAGATTGCCTGATCCTAGCCTGTGTGCACGGAGTGTATATTTTTTGTAAACACAGATTATTTGAGTGATTAAAAGTTGAGCACCAGCTTTAAGGCTCTGAAATAAAAAGTTGAAGATACTTTTAGTAGTCTTTTTGGTCAATCTCTATTGTATTGTGTCAATGAGCTTCAAATTTGAGGCTTTAGCTTTAAATTTGAAGTTCCTAGGTTGTGAGAATTGGTCTAATGCTAAATCTTGGAATATCTTTACAGAATTATAGGCAAAGAACTGCATATTCATGTTTTGTTACATAAAATAGTATCATTTCATCGAATTTGCATTTTTTTTATTCCATCAAAACATCTATAAGCCCTTCCAAACGCAGAACTGTTACTATAGAAACAGAAGACTCGTATTAGCCAATCAGCAACGCCCATTCGGGTCACGCCCACGTCACGCCTCTTTTGTCACTGTCACATGACTCACCACAACAAAAGCACGAGCCAAAACACTGCTCAGGTTTCCTACTACCTGTTTTCGTGTTCCTAACGTTAATGAACTAAAGTTTACTTCTGTTTGAAAAACTTTTAATAGTACAGCTTTTACCTTGATAAGTGGCATAAGAGATTTTTCATTTCGTGTGGAATCCTAGTATGTGGTGCTATTTATAGAGCAATTATTTGTACAAACAAACATTGTACTTGAAAACCATTAAAACACGTCTTGACCCTGTCCCCATACATGTAGTACACCTCTTGGCTTTTTGCCAGTATAAACAGGACGTTTGGCGCCCAGAGCGACAAAACACGTGGTGCGAAGGTCCATTGCAAAACCAGTTCTAGCCGGTGTTGTTTGCCAAAAGACTCGAGCTGAATACAATATTAACTCCACAGCCTGAAAGAGTTGTTTGTGCGAGCTAGCTGAGCTACAGAGAGAGGACACGCTAGAACCTGCACATGTTCCAGGTTCCTATCGAACTTGTTCTTTGGAATAGCACTAATCGACCAGAGTTCCTTCGTCGGTCCAAACTCGTGTAGCATCTGAATCGTACCTGAAGAACAGAGACTGGACAAGAGAGACTACAGGAAGAGAAATCTGAGCGAGAAACCCTTGGGGCCTCTGGTTGACCGACTTTGTGCTGACTTTGCAGAACTAATACGCTGGCTAGTCTGCGTCCGTAAGGTGGGTGTGGCCTTAAACTTTTCCACTCGGACCAAACAACAAGCACTTTTCGAAAGGTCAAATTGACATATTCTTTTGTTGATTGAGCTTCACCTGGGAGTTTTCCTGACTTGACATTCGTGTGACATTTGTCTGTCCTGTTGTGGACACAAACAAGAATTTTTCCGCCCCGACACCCAAGCCTTGGCTATTGGACACCGGCGGCGCAAGGTATGTATCTCATTTTTGGTATGGTCTACAGGTAACATTATAACGTTATATCTCCGGGAAAACGATGTTGTAGTATTGACATTTTAGATATGATAAAATCGCACCATAATAAAACCTCCAGGTGTCCTGAACTTACTGAACTTAAGTGTCCTCTGGGTGACTTCTGTCTTTATTGACAAGTATAGGACAACTTGTGAGCAAAGTCCAGTTGAATGAGTGGACGCTTTCTTGCGGGAAGTTTCTCTAATTGACCTATGGTCATAGTAAGAAGATAAGAAAAGACCACTTGTCACGTACAGTAGATATCAGACCACAAAATAGCGGCCTTGTCTACACAGCTGCACTGTGAGGTCAATGACCTACAAATACAATAGGATTATATAATTAAGGGTCTGAGCTTTCAAAGTGGATAATCAATAATATAAACGCCTCTACGAGTCTGGCTTTTTTTGGAGGGGGCAGGGCTTATTACTATTATATTAGTGTGCCTGTTTTCTAACCCTGAGGGCATACATTGCCAGTTCTGGATACTAGGCCCATACTATTTAATGTCTCACAGAAAACGAATGATTTGCCCCAGGTATTAAGCTACACCAAGGACATTTTACTCGTATTAAAACGTCCTTGGCTACACGTAAGCCCGAATCAAGAGTCGCCACGGCTAACCAAGGATGTATTGTAATAATATTACCAAACACTCAGATATTCGGGAAGCGAAATTGCACTTAAAACTATTTGCTTCTTCCGTTTTCTATTGATGAAAAAGCTACTAGCTCAGAGAATGTAATACGATCGTCTCTCCCAGACATCTGCTTGAAGACTTAACAGGTAGCCTCTACCAGGCACCGCGGATCGCTGAAAAAATAGTTAGAAATTAGCCGTGGGTCGCGAATGCATTGGATCTTCTATGTCCCGGGATCTTCTCTGGTATACTATCCCTTTATTTCGGCCAATTTGTACTATTTTTCCAGCGATCCGCGGTGTCTGGTAGAGGCTACTTAAGAGTGACCGAACTACAGAGTATTGTTTTGATCGTGCCTAATCGGTCGAAGGTCACATGTGGCTGGTAAACAAATACCCCACTGCTACAGAAGCTAGAATACGGGCGGTCTAATAGGACCCACCGGTCTTTTAATAATAGTATTCCTCTCAGACTACTTCAGAACATTTGTTGCTCAGAGAACGTCGAAATTCTTCCCTGTTCCCACGCTAAGGTACGTACTAACGATAGTCAGGACGAGGTAAGTCGACGTTTTGGTGTCTTATAGCAGTATAGCACGTATTTTTGTCGTGCCTGTCAAGTTGTTTTGATACCGCACACCGTTAGTAGCTGTTGACAACCCGGCAAAGGGAACTACTACCCTCTCACTGTCTGTAGTGTAGGAAGGAAGTAGGAAGTATCATAGGAAGTATAATGCTAGCCAAGCTAGTGAGAAAAGAGCTCTCTATTGTTTAGTGCATTTCAGGGGAAATTTTTGGTTTGGCAGAATCTGGTTCGAGCCAGTTTGCTGAGTGAGGTCATTAGCCAGGCCACTGAAACATCTGGGGCAGTCACGATCTTAGATAACGTAAGAGAGATATAAATAGTACTAGTCCTCTTGAGTCACATTTTAAAGGGTGTACGTAAAGGTAAACTTACAATGTAGTTTCCGAGCAGTTTTAAAACTTTGGACCAAGTTGTGCACTTTCCATCATATATATATTTTTTTAATTGTAACGTTATATGAATTGATAACTGTCACACTAACTTGATTTTTATGGATGCTCATTAGATAACATTACATAAGATAAGTCAGTGTGACCTAAATTTGTAAAAAGAAAAAAAGAAGCAGAAAAGAAAATACTGAGTATGAGTATGAGCTGATGCATAATTCTTTAGCTTCCTAATAATGTAACTCTTTATAACATTTACAGCTAGCCTTGTTTACTGTCAGCAGCTAGGGTCAATGGGGCTAAAACGCTTCAAGGATTTTGAAAGCACAAATGTAGGTCATCTTCAGTTGGCAGGCATTACAACCCTCATACTGACAACCTCCTTTGTCAAAGATTGCTGGATTGGTATAAAACTTCGCTGTATTAGAACTGGGGGTTTGGTGGTCTTCGGCTGTTTTCTGATTAGCCCAGTTCTAACGGGGGTAATTCAACCAGGCCGGCTATATTGTCTATATGCAATCAGAAAATAGCACATAAAAGCTTCCAAAGACCCTGAAGACCCCCAAAACCCCCAGTTTTTGGCATGCTATGGAGGCTATAGCCTGTAACTGTGTTAGGTAACACTGACCTAACCCTCAGCAAGAAAGAATGGTTCTCTTAGGTGAGAAAACATATCACATATTCCCCTTAATTAAGTTTGCTTCAATTGATCCAAAGTCGCTCCTTAATAATAAGAGACCGGTAAAACCTGCCATGTAACAGCCTGAGTCGCCCAAGGGACTGTCTGGCATATTGGGACCCTATTATGAAAATTATTGATCATTGTTATTCCAGTCAGGTGATAGGCGTGATCACCGCGCGACAGTCTCTGTTGTAAGGAGTGCGGAACAGTTCGGTGAGAGCCACAGCGGGTGAAGGAGCTGTGCTGTCGTTTCTCGTGTTTCGGTCGCGGCGGATCCGGAGGCCAAGTCGTCGCCATGTCTCTTCTCAGGAAAACTCTGCAGTCATCATTGTCATCTCTGAAGCAGGGTAAGTCTACGTTAATGTTGCTGAAATTGTTGCGATGAAACTGTAAAAAAGTTGTCTGTTCAGCTGCTATTTATTTCATATCACCATATAGCCAGTAGATTATGCTTCTAAAAATAGTTTCAGGTGTCTGACAGACATCGAAACGTAAGCAAGGTGAGAGAAGTATTCAGGTTGTGTAAAAGAAAATTCCTACATGTAGATCATGCTACATGTATATATGCCCTATTATCTTTACTTTACACATGGTGAATTTGAAGAACTTACAATTGCAACTTGAAGAAATGCCTTAAGCTTGTCCTTTGTTTATACATCATGGTGATTGTTACAACTTACAAAATCAGAAAAACTTACAATTAACAGAAAAAATTTGACTGTTACTCCTATGTTGTCAATTTACTGTGAATCAGGATATCAGAACACTTGCAAATGATGTCATGTTGAGTGAATGATAGACTGCAGTAAATTATAGCTATGAGCCTATCATGTGATCAGTCTACATTTGTACCTGTTACTAATGAAAGACAGCTCTTTCATTAGAGAGATTGATTTACACATTTTATGGGTGGATGACTGATCTAATGACCAGTGATATAGTATAACTCATCTGTGATGGGTGAAATTGCATCACAACTTTGTCACTGGGTCAACACGAGAGTCCATCTATTGTTGGGGGCTGTCTAGACTTCTACTCTTGACTTGTCTAGTATAATGACAGGTTTTAAACTAAGATGGTGCTTATAGCAAATCCCCCAAAGGGACAAAAGCATATATGCTGCTGGATAGGTTTTTTTTTTCTACCCTTAGGCCACACCAATTTAATTTCTAGGAAGAAAAGGACTGTTTTCAACTGTTCAGGGCAAAATATGAGCATTTTGCAGTTGATTCTGTATTTTTAGTTTTATTTGCAAATCAGAAAAAAATGAAGCAGGCAAATACGTTAACCAAGAAATTAAATTGGTGTGGCCTTATATATAGCAGCACTACTTTGATTTCTCAGTTCTTTCAATTATTCTCGTTGTCCAAAAATAAAAATATCATGCTTTGGATGAATCAACCCCCAAATTCTCATATTTTGGCACCAAAAGTTGTCCTAAAAATGTATTCCTTATGCCATAACTACATGTTCCTACATGTACGTGTTTCTGTGTCTGTTTGTACGATAACTCAAGCTTAGATGGATTGTCTTGATATTTAGTATGTGGGTAGGTCTTGACCTCAAGATGATTAGATTTTGGGCCCCCTGGCAGCTTGTTTTCTTTCAAAGTTTTAGTTTGCCTAATATTCTCCTGCAAAATCCTAACAACCGAAATCAGCTTGGTTATGGCTGCAATGTGCAATTGTCCATAATAATATCCTAAAAGTAATATTTTACCCAAAGGACACCTGTAACACCTGAGCAGTGATGGAATGTGATACATGTACCTCTGGGCAGCCCCATTCCCTAAGGTCATCTCCATGGAGACCAGGGTCAGATTCCCCGGGAATACGAACGACCTTGTGTCTGTGGAAGAGTTCAGAACTATTTTTCAGGATCAGCCATTGAGATGAAATGTTATCCGTGTGGCTTTGCATACATGAGACAAAAAACCCTGTTTAATATTAGCTATTTGTCTTGCATGGCCCAAGGTATCTTCATATCACATTGCAGATCTAGTTTGCCCTCCTCAAACTGATATTACGTTGATTTGATAAATAGCATGATAAAAAGTAGACTAAAAGTTATATGAAATATTGTCAACCAAAAACAGTGTTATGAATTGAAAGAATATTTTGAACACCTGAATACATGTAGCTGGATAACTGAAGAAAGAAAGAAAGAAAGAAAGAAACTACTAGTATGGATGGATATATTTTCATGAAACTTGGTAGGTGGGTAGGACCAGGTGATGAGACCTCAAAGTCAAACAAAAATGATCTGTACAAATGAGGCTCTTATTTGCATAATCAACGAGGTATTGAGAAGAATTATTTATAATTCATCAGTTGTAAAGGTTAACATCGTTGCGCAAAAGTATGAGATCGCGGAATTCTATTGTTTTACTTACAATAGGAATATTGAAGGGGATTGTTTTGTGAAAGTTGAATTTCGTGCTCCCTGGGTTCCCATAACTTGCGTATGATGAATACCTCCTGACAGAGGCAGTGTTCTGGGGATACAGACAAATTATGTTGTAAGAATCCAATTACACAGGTGGCCCATGGGGACACCGCCCTGGGATAGACTGTAGCCTGTTTTACATGCTGGGAGGGTGGCTAGAATACAGAATAGACAATGAGTTGTTACCTTCATGAAAAACGGAGGTATTGTTTTTGGCTTGTCTGTGTGTGTGTGTGTCTGTCTGTCTGTCTGTCTGTGTGTTTGTGTTTCCACACATCTGTAGCCAGCATAACTTTTGAACCTTTGGATGGATTGTGATGATATTTGGTATGTGTGTAGGTGTTGGGTAGGCAAAGGTCAAGGTCAATTTTGGACCTCCAGGTAGCTAACCTTGGTACTGCAGAAAAACTTCCTTTTTTGTATCTTTTGTCCTGGACATGCATTTGCATAATTAAAGAATAAATTTACATGTCAAGCCCATATTTCATGGAGGTATGACATCTCGGAACTCTTGTTTTGCTTTTGTTGGAGTGTATTACGCAAGAATTTGAAACAGTTGCCCCCCTATAAATATTTGTAAGGTATTGTAGATATTATTTTAATAAGATTTTTATGCAGTTTCAATTGTGTGTGTCGACTCTCTGTCTCTCTCTCTCTCTCCACTGTTTCACCAAAATTTCAAGCATTTTAGGTTAAGGTCAATTTTGGTAGTTCCGATGCTATGAAGTGATTACAATTAAATTACGCAAACTTTTTGCTGCTAATTATGAATTACGTTAAAGTCTCAGAGCTGATTACGAGTTTACGCTTTGCGGCTAATGTGCTGATTATAAATAACGTTGATTTTTGGGAGGCTGCCTACGGATTATGAAGACTAAAATGGCCTGATTACGCCTTACGAAAAAGGGCATGCAGGCCCCTCAGAAAGTGTGAACCGTGCATGTATTTTGAATTGTATGATAGTTGATCACCAACTAACTAATTAAGTGTATAACTGAATAAATGGCATCAGAAATAAATTGATGATTCAGAAGTCCGTACTTCAAGTAATGAATGAAAAGTGTCAAGAACAAACATACAAGCTTCTTAGACTCTCTTTACACAACCATTATTCAGCCGTCGTTTCCGTACCGTCTGTCACCTTCCTCAGGGCAATTCTGACTGGTGACAGACGGTCACCAAAACGTTGGCTGAATAAAAGACTTGGTTGTGTAAAAAGAGTCTCTTTACTCAGTGTCTTACCAACCTGATGAAACTAGTCATGGATTCAAGCTTCTTAAAACCTTTTTAGAGGTGTGAACCATGCATGTATTTTGAAGTGGCCTTTGACATACAGCCCCTGTGCTCAGTGAATTCCCAACAGCAGCATACATCACACTGGTGCATCTATAACAGTTGGACAGGGTGGTTAGGGAGCAATCACTCAGCCTAAATGCAGGTAATTACACCAGCTTATTGGGGTTCAGCCCGGACCTAAAACCACTGTTCAGGGCAATTTGGTGATCCGAAACTACAGGGGAACATTAGGCAGAAGCTGCAATTTGGAAATTGGCTTTGAATTGACATTTCGTAAATGATTTACTGTTACCAAGGACTTTTAGCCTACCAACTAGTAACTACAAGTATATACAGTGAACTGTACTTGTATATTGCCCATGAATACCTCATATTTGAATGTGGTAGAGTTTCAGAAAGGGGAAGGAGGCAGTTTTGGTTACTGTAGATTGAATTTAAGGTCAAGTTGGAAGGCTCGCGACAAGCAGGGGCGGCCAACAAAATAAAAAGTACTGAGAATGTAATATGACCTCCAAAAGAGCTTGACTCATGGAACCTGCTAAGGAGAATATTTAGACTTCTAACTTGACCTTAAGGGCAATCTACAGTAACCAAATCTACTCCATTCATATCAGATACCTGAATTGAAACTACAACTTTCATTCTCAAATGCAAAATGTCAGCGCTCTGCCCTCTAGGCTATTCCACAGGCTGCACATTATAAGATTATATACAGCACTGAGGGTACAGCCCGAGCTCCAATTCCCCACCTGGGTACACCTAGCCTCCTATGCAGGCCTTCGGGTGGGTGGAAGTTTTTATACTGCGTTTTGTAGAATTTTGATTGTGTTCTTTTGCTGGCAATCCTACAACCAGCCGTGACAGGTACAAACAAATATGGCACATAGTAAATCTCCCATGACCAATCCTATCAAGATTAGTTTTTATGCAACATACTATAAAATTATTATTTTTTACACTAATGATATTGATTACTTATTGGTTGATATTGTGAATATTGTTAAGTTCATTTTACGCACTTTTTTAGTTGCCTATATGTTAACTCTTTTGTTTAGTTGTCTATTTGTTACTCGTAACTGTGCAATATTTGTCTCTCTGTTTTTAAACACTAGCATGCAATTCAGAGCTACTTTTTTAGTTGCGCTGCCACGTGCTAGCGATTGTACTCATCGATCAATCAATCAATAAACAATTATTATTATTATTAAACCGTGGCTGGTTGTAGGATGGCCGGCAAAAGAACACGATAAAAATTCTACAAAACGCAGTATCAAAACTACCACCTGCCCGGAGGCCTGCACAGGAGGCTAAGGTACACCCAGGACTCCAATTCCTGGTGTAAGAAATAACAGATCGCCCGAGCGATACACTTTGACAGCCCAGTTATCATCCACAAGCCTTATTACAGTTTTATAGCTGTCTCTCGCTGAAGGATTACTGTAATATCGGAGGAGGGGGTAATGGGATGGGATAGACGGGAAATCCTACGACCATTATTACACGACCGACTATCCCTGGTTTAGGATAACTCAGGTGCTGTGCTCTTCCTGTATGATCAATGCAATGACAGACCATGTTAAAGTTAGTTGTTTTAGTAACATTTTCAAAAAATAAAGCTTTGTATATGACATTGTGGATTCAATTTACAATGATTTTTGGCTATCCTCCAAAATATGCCATATTATCATATCATAAAATAATAAAAATATGGGCATGATTGAATAAGAATGCACTTGGAAAAATTGATAAGCTCAAAGAAAATAGAGTGTTTTCAAATTGCTGCATTAGGCCACACCAATTTAATTTCTTGGTTAACGGATTTTTCTAGAAAAATAATGGATTGGGCGGGCGAAAAAAAAAATAAATAAAAACAGGCCTAGGCATTGTATTATGGCCCAAAATGGTACGATAGGAGCCATGAAGTCAACACACCAGGCTGGTTCAAAATTTAAACAATGAATTTTGACCTTTTTATGATACCATTGCATTGAAAGATGGAATAACTGTAACAACTAGGATGAAAAGGTCTGTTTACAACTATTCAGGGCAAAATACTAGTATGAGCATTTTGCAGTTGATTCTGGATTTTTATTTTTATTTGCAAATCAGAAAAAAATGAAGCGGCGAATCCGTTAACCAAGAAATTAAATTGGTGTGGCCTAACTATGGATTACTGCTATTATTGCTTGAGTTCTTGACACTAACTCATTCTGTATGATATGAAGAGGGCTTCACGACGGCTTGCCGTGATTTAACGTGAAGGCAATTATCCGGCAACAGAGAGAGAATGTCAGGCAGACCCTGATGAGTTGATACCGTTCCATGGCTGATGAGTCTTGGTCCCAGGTGTTCGCTGGTATTTTCACTTTACTTCCCATCGCAAATGCCACCGGACTGGAAAATAAGGGAGGCAGTCCGTCCTTTTAACTCCACAGTAGTGTCAGTGTTCTATTCCTGGAGCTTTGATCATGTTGTACAGTAGACGCATTTACTTTTCGAATGGTTTTAATTCACAGCAGGAGGAAAAACTTATAATAAGGAGATTTTCGTGTTGTTTGAAATTGAAAACTGAAATTTGCAATCATTATCATAATGGAAAGAAGTCTGAAGTGCAGTACTAGTAGATTTTGATTGAAATAAATTATAAAACACACAGACACACAGACACACACACACACACACAAACACACAAACACACACACACACACACACTTATATATGTAGTCGCTGACTGTTATAATATGATTTTACAGTTAGAGGTCCCCACAAAAATATAACAGCGTGAACATTCCGAAAATAGTTTCATCAGGCTGGTAAAGCATAGGATACAGGAGTTTTCTTTTACATAAATGTGAACATTTTAAGGTTTACAGTGTATGCAGGAAGTGACATTGATTTATTGCGTTTTCTCCAGGGAGGAGTTGAAATATTGGCTCTGGGGATTTGGGATATTGTGGAGGATTTATAAGTTTTTGTTTTATTGATTTTTTTGGACAAGTAATAATCCTGAACACCAAGAATTCCATTACTGTACTTGTACATCAAAATAAATTCTTATGGAATCTTTTTTCTTCATCTGCCCTTATGTATATTAATACAAAACATGTTCCTTAAGTAAATGAACAGCACAAAACGTTTTAGACAGCAAAACGGAATATTTTCCTAATGTACAATTTATTCAAATTTCAACGTACAAAAAAAGGTTCATAACTTATTACCATATACTAGACGTAGTAAGTATAAATACAAAGCATTTTCTTAAAATGAATATTATGCTGACCATTTGTACAACTGTCTTGAATTTAGAATTTCAAAAAGGGTACATGAACATACTGTACATGTACAAGTCCTGATTAATAGGGTTTTTCAGTTTGTCTCTTTTGTTTGGCTTTTTCAAGGTTGATCCAGTTCAAACCAGTAAAACTGATACATTGTAAAAGTCTTTAGACTGGAAGTAAGCTAGTAATTGCACGAAAACAACCTTGCCCCACAAATTAGAATCTAATGAAGGTCAATTCACCCAAACAAGACGTTTTTGAAGTGGAACAAATTACCATTCATGAAAATGTCACGCAACTATGGTGAAATAAACAAAGGACAATGAACCCAAAGCTGAACCAGTATACCAGGTCAAGGTTCCTTGTTTGGTATTGTGCAGGGAGGGGCAAAAGTGTATGTGATGATTGACAGATGTTCATGAAGAAAATTTATTCGACAGAAAATACAAAAACAATATAATTGAGACTGTTATCATTGTTAGCCACACGTACAAAAGATCTTCGAAAGTATTTTGACTATAAACATTCATCAGTGCATACACACACGTTCCTTTTGTATGGATTGCAAACTATTAGCTTTGTCATTATTGTACATGTAGTTTAAGAACAATCTTCCTTCTCATTCCCCACCAGTACGCCATGTCTTGGCAGCCCCCAAGAAGCTGTCACTCGAGGAGTTTGATGGACCGTGTATCAAGACAGACATTCCTGGACCAAAATCCCAGGTACGTGTAGGAGAAGATATTCATGATGATCTTTACATTATTGGAAGGAGTTATCAATTAATAATTACTTTTAAAGTTTGTCTCTGTCTTTTACTTACCTGATTTGATGGTCAAAATTACTCAGTACATGAAGAAAACAAAACAAGCAAAACAAAATATTTCCAAGGCACCCTTCCAAAATGTATTAAAGACAGTGTTACACTAAAGAAAAGATGTGGCAACAAGCTATACCCCCCCCCCTAATAGGAGCATATTTTACCTTACCACAGATCTTACTAGACCCTCTCAACTCATAATGTATCAATATATATCTGTATATTGAATGAAATGAAATGGTTTTAAACCACTGTATGTGTCACTACTAGTAAGTAAGTAAGTATTAATATTTTGATTTGATTTTTATTAGCTTGCACATTGAACAAAACAGACAATAATAATACAAAACAACGATAAAACAGGTGCAGGAGGAGGGGAGAAGCATGGAATGCTTATGTTTCATATTCACTGTATGTTTCATATTCACTGTATAATTTACAGGAACTGCTGAGGGAACTCACTGCATTGACAACAGCTCATGAGGTGCAATTTTTCTGTAACTACGAGGAGAGTAAGGGTAACTACCTGGTGGACGTGGACGGAAATATCTTCCTCGACATCTACATGCAGATCTCATCCTTGCCACTAGGTGGGGCTTCTCTACAGTACATATAGTACATACAGTACATACAGTACATACAGTACATACAGTACATACAGTACATACAGTACATACAGTACATACAGTACATACAGTACATACAGTACATACAGTACATACAGTACATACAGTACATACAGTACATACAGTACATACAGTACATACAGTACATACAGTACATAGTTACAGTACATTGTGAGCATGTCGGCAGAACGTACTGCACCTGCGCAGAACCCCGTATTTTCGCGTTTTTCGTTGGGTTTTTGGTCAACATTGCATCAGAATTTTGCCTGTTGCAGAGGATATTCTTTCCGGCATAAAATTTGGAAACTACTGCCGAAATGCTAACCTTATATGAGCGAATACAACATTCTACCGAAATACTAGTATGTACAATACATTACGGGTTTCGCGCAGGTGCAGTACGCTCTGCTGACGTGCTTACTTTGTGTAGATGGTGCTGTATCTATAGAGTTTTCTTGTGATTACATGTAACATCTGTGTCCATAATATCACCATAGTCCATAATATCGCCACCTTGAGAAAAAGTGTGCTTAAAGATATTTTTACTGCAACATACTTTTGGTATGCACTCCTTCACACATCAAATGTACATACCTAGGGTATGTTGCAGTAAAAATATCTTATACGGGATATCTGTGTCCATAATATCACCAGGGTTCATAATATCTCCACCTTGAGAAAAAGTGTGCTTGAAGATATTTTTACTGCAACACACCCTAGGTATGTACATTGTACATTTGAGGTGTGCAGGAGTGCATACCAAAAGTATGTTGCAGTAAAAATATCTTTAAGCACACTGTTTCTGAAGGTGGCAATATTATGGACCCTGGTGATATTATGGACACTGATGTTACATTGTGTAGATGGTGCTGTATCTATAGTTTTCTTGTGATTACCTTGATACTGATCTGTGCTACATTGTTTCACTGTTCCTAAACACAATTGTTTATTATTTATTATTTACAGGATATAACCATCCAGCCTTGTTGAAGGTGCTAAATGATCCTGCAAACTTGGTACGAAAAATTTCTCAACTTCTTTCTTATCATGGCTTCTTGTCAGTCAATTTGCCACCTGACTTGTCGTAATACACGTAATATTATTCTAAAGAAATTGTATTTACGACTACATTGTATCGTATTGGTCATTGGTTGGCATTAATATTCTATATTTCAGACATGTTTTGTTGTTGTTTTTATTTACAGAGCACACTTGTAAACAGGCCCGCCCTGGGAAACCTCCCCCCAGCTGACTTCCCACAGAGGGTACAGAACTCTCTCATGGCGGTAAGTACAGGGTCTTTTTCTTAGTTTGGTCATCCTGTTCTAAAAGGGATTAAAAAATTTTGTCTTTGATTGCATGTGATTTCTAAACAGCTTTCTAAACAAGGTTTGGAATGCCTGTCAATGAATGTCTCAAGTTTGCAATTCTGTGGATACTGCTGATGTTCCAAATTGTCTTCCTCAAGCTATACCTCATTTAAAAAAAAAAGGACTAAACAATGAATAAGGGTGAAGTGATGTCAACCTTAACATACATACATACATATCGTGTTACAAGCGTTACAGGCCGTGAGTGAATACGATATTGTTGCACAAATGAGATACATGTGTGCTATCATATCTGATGTTTTATCCCATGTCCAGGTGGCCCCCAAAGGCCTGACTAATGTGAAAACCATGGCTTGTGGCTCCTGCTCCAATGAGAATGCCTATAAGGCCATTTTCATGTGGTATATGGTAGGTTGGCCTTCTTGTCGTGTAACATTTTAACAGGATTTTTTTGCTTCAAAACTTCCTGGCAACAGTTGAATGTAATTTTGAAATTTTAACATTTAACAACTTGCAAATGAATCCTTGGTTTGATGGAGACTTTTGCTTAAGTTTCCATTGATTTTTGACAAGTCAACTTACTTTTTTCTTATTAGACAAAGCAGCGAGGTGGAGCACCCCCCTCCCCAGAAGAGTTGGAAACCTGCATGTTCAATAAGGTATGGAGTCTCATGAATAAGTCATTTCTGTCTGCAACATTTCGTCTGTTCACAGCTTTATGTTCTCAAGAAAGTATCCCAATACTCTGCCAATGTAACAATGACTACCTTGGCTGATACAAGAGAAAATCACAATAAATACAAGCAAATGTGAGTACAAGTAAAATATACAGATCAATATATATTTCATGTATCAGATTTTTTTAAATTCTTCACTCGTGTTACCAGCCACCTCACCTTGTTGTTACTCCCTTCCCCCAGTCTCCAGGTGCCCCAGACCTCACCCTGATGTCCTTCACAGGTGCCTTCCACGGGAGGACTTTAGGTAACGAACGTCACACAAACCTACCCACCTACATGTACTTACACAAATACACTCGGACAAACTACATTGAAATAACCAGTTCACTCAATCCGCTGCCTGATGCCATAACCAGTTTTAACAAATTTGATGCCAAATGACTACTTTGGCAGGCAGAATGTTACGTTTAAAAACTTAAAAAATCTAAGACAAGAAAACTGCAAATAGATGAAGATTCAACTTCAGCACCAAGGACAGATGTAGAGTGAAGAGGCCGTCTTGTTTTCTGTTGTTGGACAGTCTATAGACTGTGAAAACAGTCACAGTAGGCAGGTAGTCAATATAGATTTTCTCAATGTCTAGAACAATGTAAAAAAGTAATCTAAGGGGCAATCAAAAACTAGCCATGGCGGTCAGGTGGTCCTGATGCTGAGATGGTTACTAATGCGGGTTTTACTGTACTTCTATGTTTAAAAAACATGACATGAATTGTTACAGGGTTGGAAGTTTTTTAACTCTGAGACTGTTCACAAGCCTGACTGATTGCCATTTTTTTCCAGGCTGTCTGGCCACGACTCACTCCAAGGCCATCCACAAGTTGGACATCCCATCCATGGACTGGCCCATTGCTCCTTTCCCTCAGCTCAAGTACCCGCTGGAGGAACACGAGGCTGAGAACAGGGCTGAGGAGAGACGATGTCTCGATCAGGTCTGTCAGAAATGTTTGTGGATTGTTTGTGTTGTCAAAATAGAGTAGCTTCATTATGTTGGCAGTAGCCTATGTTTCACAATCTCTTGCTATTAGGGGCTACCAGGGTCTCCTTCCCAAGAGGTTGTGGTTATACACCCTCTACTTTGAGAGAACCAATCCCATGTCCAGAACTACCAATAGGAGCTCAGGATTTTTTTTTGCCACTATGGAAACCAGTCATCACAGTTTCCAGTCTAACAATAATTGGTCCATGTTAGAATGTATGCATAAATCAACAGGATGAAGATGTTCCCAATTCTCCTGACTTAGAGGTGTGGTCATCAAGCTTCTGGGGGCCTGACTAGTAAAAGGGCTGCTAAGGTGTGATGTATTTAGGCATTGGTAGGTTGTTGGAAAATTCTTTTACACACAAGTGGACACAACCTTCAAGCAGAATCCAGTTAGGCCCTAAGGAATGTAACTTGAATGTTAAAGAATACAAGTTTTCTTCATTTTCCCGTCAGGTCCATGCCCTGTTCCGTGAGTACAACTCTCGCGGGCGGCCTGTGTGCGGAGTGGTGGTGGAGCCAGTCCAGGCAGAGGGAGGAGACAACCACGCCTCGCCACAGTTCTTCAGGGAACTCAGGGCCATTGCTAGGGAGGTCAGTTTCTCTGTCACTGCATCACTTCAGGCAAATTTGCTCTACAGATTACAAAACAAAACCGTAACTTGCTTTTCAGCACCAAGGACAGAGGTTGGGCTGGTAGAGGCCTTGTTTTCTGTTTTGTGTTGGATTGTGAGGTCTGTGTCTCTGTCACTGCGTTAAACCATGCAAATTTGCTCTGTAGATTACACAGGGTGTATTTCAGCACCAAGGACAGGTTAGGGCCATCGCTAGGGAGGTCAGTTTCTTTGTCACAGGGACTGTTACAGCATGCAAATTTGCACTGTAGATCAAGACAAAACGAAACAAAACTGTAGCCTGCTTTTCAGCACCAAGGACAGAGACCCGGTCTGTAGCCTGTTTTCTGTTGTTGGATCATGTTGTTATCATCTGTTTGAAACACTCAGGGCCATTGCTAGGTCTGTGTCTGTGTCACAATGTTACTTAATGCAAATTTCCTCTGTAGCAAACCATTAGCCTGCCTATATTTCACTGTTTATGAAACATGAAGAGGATCAGAAAACCAAAAAGGGTGAAGAAAACTGGTTTTCAGGTCATAGATAAGTATTTCAGCACCAAGAACAGAAGTTGGGTCTGTAGAAGCCTTTTTGTTTTCTGCTGATGAATCGTGTTGGTAGCATCTGTTAGTGATTTTTTAGTAAGGGGTGGTTATACCAGCTATACAGATACAGAAGCTGGTGTGTTACACCGAAGGGCGGTTATACCAGCTATACAGATACAGAAGCTGGTGTGTTACGCCGAAGGGTGGTTATACCGGCTATACAGATACAGAAGCTGGTGTGTTACGCCGAAGGGCGGTTATACCGGCTATACAGATACAGAAGCTGGTGTGTTACACCGAGGGGTGCTTATACCCGATATACATGTACAGATACAGACTTTTGTTTTACAGTACGATGCAGCGTTCCTGGTAGACGAGGTCCAGACAGGTGTGGGAGTGACGGGGAGCTGGTGTGTTACACCTAGGGGTGGTTATACCGGCTATACATGTACAGATACAGACTTTTGTTTTACAGTACGATGCAGCGTTCCTGGTAGACGAGGTCCAGACAGGAGTGGGAGTGACCGGCAGTTGGTGTGTTACACCGAGGGGTGGTTATACCGGCTATACATGTACAGATACAGACTTTTGTTTTACAGTACGATGCAGCGTTCCTGGTAGACGAGGTCCAGACAGGAGTGGGAGTGACCGGCAGTTGGTGGGCTCATGACCTGTGGGGACTGGACGACCCGCCTGACGTCGTCACCTTCGCCAAGAAGATGCTGGGAGGAGGGTACTTCCACACCGAGGAGTTCAGGGCAACCTCTGTAAGGGAATATCATTCAAAGCTGTTACCAATAAATGACTAAACCTTCATCGAATTAGTTCATATATTTTTCATATCCATCAAACTGATCAAATAAACCATTCATTCAGTCAGTCATTCATCAATGTAAATGAATATTGAATAATTTTTAGATAAGTAAATTGTTGTTTCTGCTAAGAAAAACACTGGCTATTCACAGTGATAGCAATAATGGCCTTTTTTGGTATTGTTTGATTACCGGTAACTATTATTAGTCTTACTTTAAACGCTCTATTTGGCATTTTATATATCTGTATAAGTTTGTATTGCCAAATTGGGGTCCAACATAAATTCAAGAGCCCATACTATTAACACTAGGCTGTAGGAGGTTTGTTTGTTTATGTTGTTTGTTTACTGTTTGTGTTACCAGGGTTACCGTATCTTCAACACGTGGCTGGGAGAGCCTTCCAAGCTGGCGCTGTGTGAAGATTTATGTTGTTTGTTTACTGTTTACTTTTTGTGTTACCAGGGTTACCGAATCTTCAACACGTGGCTTGGAGAACCGTCCAAGCTGGCGCTGTGTGAAGCTGTGGTGAAGACAGTACAGGAGGAAAACCTGCTGGAGAACGTTCGACAGGCCGGGGCTGTCCTATTGGACGGTCTGAAACACCTTCAGGTAAGTCCTTGTAATAATTGAGCATACAGGTAGTATCTTAAGTATATACAGTGCAACAACAATTTCATGAATATGATTAAACTTATCATTATATTCTGCTGTATTTTCATGTCTTTTTCTCCTTTTTACTATCGGATAGCAATTGTACATGTACCGTATGTCACAAAACATGAAAGATGAAGGAATGAAGGAGGGAAGAAAGGACATTTGTAAGCTACAGTACTATGAAATTATAGTGCTCATCTGGTGGAAGAAAGGAATGATGAAATGACTAGAAAAGAATTGGACTTTATCTGGTCAAATTTGATGTAGTGTTTTGACTTTGAGAAAAGGTAATAGCTTGAAGTTAACCACAACAATAATATTTATCTATTTTATTTTATTTTATTTTTGATATTATCACAACAATAACATTTATCTATTTTGTGCACAGACAAAGTACCCGACACAGTTGGAGAATGCCCGTGGGCTGGGGACCTTCATCGCCATCGACTGTGTGGGGGGCGAGGCTCAGAGGAACAAGATCGTGGCAGACCTCAAGAGGAAAGGTCTGTTTATCATGAAAGTTCATCTGTGTTGGTAGTTACATGTTTAGATCCAACCCCAAAAAGTTCTCTCACCTAGAGCTTTCGACCGGTCACTCTGGTCTTCCTTTTGTTTGTTTGTTTGTTAGACAGATCTCAACTTCATCGATCAAATTACATTTTGTTGCTTGGCGGAACAGCTTGATGAGCTACAAGACTTACCTGTATGATATCTATTTAATATTCCAAAGAACATCCACATTAAGATGTATTATAAAAAAACTGCTACAGTCTCTTGTATAGGACATCAGAAACATATTATTATCACCATTAGCTGTTTGCCATATGTTGATTTTATCGTCCCTCTGCCCCAGGTATCCAGTCAGGCGGCTGTGGGGAGAGGACCATCCGGTGCAGACCTGCGCTCATCTTCCAGCCGCATCAT
Source organism: Branchiostoma belcheri (assembly GCF_001625305.1). Lineage (NCBI taxonomy): Eukaryota > Metazoa > Chordata > Leptocardii > Amphioxiformes > Branchiostomatidae > Branchiostoma > Branchiostoma belcheri. The sequence continues at coordinate 2,869,811 of NW_017802602.1, forward strand.
GCAGAAATGGTGCTGAACGCCGTGGACGAGGTTCTCGCTGAACAGGCATAGACAGACTCAGGTGTCTAGGTGGAACACTGTCAGGAGCAGGACTGTGGAACCTCTACAAACCGGGACTCTAGCCAGCACCCGTTTTTCCATCAATTACATGATAGAGCTGGCTAGAGCCCTGCCATAAATTATGGGGATCTTAGGTTATCTTGAAAGTTCATCATCCTGTGTTGGTAGAGGACATTCTGAAACAGGTTTGAACTGTAAATTTTATACTTACCCAAATCTTTGACTGTTTTGTCAAGGAATGCAGTCACAGAATTAAATTCGAAGCAGTGGAAAAAAACTGTTGAAATTTGGGGTAAGTCCAATTTTTGTGTTGGAATATAAGTTAAAGTTCAAAAATGTTTCAGAGGGATCTTTAGTTCTAAAGTGCAACATAATATTTAGTTCTGACCAATGCCAAACAACTGGCACTTTGCTTACCTCCAATAATACTCAAACTTGCCAGCAATGAAATACTAGTCTACATACATGTATATCTGCCAAAACTGCAAGAGCACAATTGTCATGTTTTGCTGTTTATAATGCTCTACTATCAGTCTGAAAGAACTACATGTAAAATTAGAATTGACTATTGGTATATTTGCAGTTTGTCCTATATGTATTGGTCATTTGGTCATGGATTCTTGAAATTTATAAAACTGTAATATCACGCCAATGTACATATTACAAAATAACATGATATTAATGATATATAGCTGTAAAGTTAATATGTGAATAGCATATTTCGTTTGTAATATTTGGAAATAGATGCACTCATACATGTAAAATCACCTTTCTACATTGACTAACATGTATATCAACTGACATTGTGATTATTATAAATGAACAATTGATATGAGATTGAATTTATCTTTACATGTATGTGTCAAAAATGGGCAGAAAACTGATATACTGGCAAAGACATGCAAATACATGTTTGTACTGATTTTCTTCAATATAGAACTGATGAATGTACAATAATCATTTTACACATTTTCACTGCAGGGTGCATGATTTCACCCAACAATTATATACATGTACCTTTAAAGTATAAAACCTAGGGCGCCAATATGTGATGTTATATATGATAATGATTGGCATTAACAGCCAGAAGAATTTTTCTAATGCTTCTATTTCTAGATGTTAACCTTCTCCCTGCTGGCTACGCCAGTAGCAGAATACAATATTACCTACCTCGGTGCATAGAAGATTAAAGCTATATGTGTATTAGGTTCATTTTAGTATTACATGTATTTCCTTCTTAGCTGCACTACTTTGAGTTAATTTTTAACTTAGGCCACACCAATTTAATTTTTTGGTTAACGGATTTTTCTAGAAAAATAATGGAGCGGACGGGCGAAAATAAAAAGATAAAAACAGGCCTAGGCATCCTATTATGGCCCAAAATGGTACGATAGGAGCCAAGTCAACACACCAGGCTGGTTCAAAATTCAAGCAACGAATTTTGAACTTTTAATGATACCATTGCATTGAAAGATGGAATAACTGTAACAACTAGGGAGAAAACGACTGTTTTCAACTGTTCAGGGCAAAATATGAGCATTTTGCAGTTGATTCTGAATTTTTTTTTTGCAAATCAGAAAAAAATCAAGCGGGCGAATCCGTTAACCAAGAAATTAAATTGTTGTGGCCTAAAGAGACAATTTGTGCAGTGTACTTGTAAAACATTGTATGTAGCTACCACTCCACTTGTACCAGCAAAATGCTCACGAACATGAGCTTTAGTTACGTTGTATTGCTTCTTTGGTGGGTTTGTCCAATGGAAAATACTGACTTTGGAAGCCTTACTTCTCTTAGGTTATTACAGAGTACAGGTATCATTATGTAGAAGTTGGGATTTTTTCTCACTCATATTTTTGTTGTCTGATGAGGGTCTAATTAATAAGCTGTTTCTTTAATTGTTATTGTTGCATTAACTTTGGTGTATTTTGTGTTATTTAGATTTTTTGCTTATTAGTCACAACTGTGTGCTAAAAGTTATAGAGAGGTGATAATTCAGCAATTCATGGCTTTCCATTATTAATAAATGATGTCAAGTTGGTATTTTGATAAAGTATATGTACAATTAACTGCAATAAAATGGCATACTGTATACAAACATGTGCATGTGTGTTTTATCAATTAACCAGGACAACTTATGTACCTTATGAAATAACATAATGTGTAGAAGTTAGCGATTCTGGCTGCCTACCACTGGTACTACAGTTTTCATTTGAATTGCTAGGTAACATTTAAGTGTGGTCTGCTGGGGAGCGGATCTTGGGGATAGACTGGACTCCAGGCTACCAAAATTGAGACCTGGGCAAATAGATGGATGAAAGCATGGATTTCCAAACTGATACCTACATGTATAGAGGAAACTATACGTAGCTGCACACTGTCTTTAGACGTCTAGACTTTCAGCATATTAACTTTCTTTAGAGATAGGGGAATTCTTTTTTACACAACCAAAGAGTCTCACCTCGCTGACGTTTCGGTGTCTGTCAAACTAAGCCACGTTTGGGATAGTGTTCTCGCCGCAATAGCGACACCTACATCGGCTACATATAGCGGCGAGATGAAGTACTCCAGTCAGAAGCTCTGAAGAAGGTGTCTGACAGACACCGAAACGTCAGCGAGGTGAGACTCTTTGGTTGTGTAAAAAAGAATTCCCCTATCTCTTAAGTTTTACCAACCTGATGAAACTATTTTCGGAAATTAACTTTCTTTGTTTACATAAAAGGAAGAAGAAAACATTATTCGGTTACAGTGATAACTATTCTTTACTCATTTTCATTTGAATCAAATTGTCAACATTTACCATTCTTCAATTACTGAAGTACAAATACCATTACCAAATAATACTGTTCCCCGGTAATGTGAGAACCTTACCAGAAATAGTGCAACACAGTAACAGGAAAAATCAACAACTATCATAAAATACATTGTAGTAACAAAATACCATACTTTTGAGGAACATGACAATTCATGAATAACAGTCATGCATCTAACATAACATATGCCCACTAAGCTGGGGCAGTATATTACATAATAATAATGATACATGATTATGTTGGCTTTGTTTTATTTTGGCTATTATCATAGGCCACAAATATTGGATTCTGTGGATGACATCATAAGTTGTATTGACACACACAAGGGTTTGAAAAAAAATATTTCTTTAAAAAAACTTTTGCAAAATGGCTGTGACATGAGACAATGCTACCGTGTAGTGAGAAGCTGTGAGTTTACCATGAATTGAGAGAATGTATCATAATGATTGCATGGAACTTCAAAACAGTAATATTAATGGTGGTACAAGATATTCGGATTCAAAATGAATGAAGTATGTTTCAATCTACTGTTAGACTTTTAAAATGTCATCCCTAAAATGAAGGTAGTGTGGCCTTAAATAATCTGTTACAAGCATTGCTGAGACACATTTCAAGTGAAGTTGGCTTGTTTCAGTACATGAGTGACTTTGCAACCTTTCTATCAAACCATAAATGTTCCAAGAGAAACTACTATGTATCATTAGATTGCAAGGTGCAATACCGGTACTCTTTCTACTTATTACATTGTTTGCACTAATACTTTGCTCACTAGAAGCAAAATTACAATGACTGTATCTTAAACTGTTTGGCAAAATTTGATGACAATATTATAATTGCATGTCAAGGCAATACTACATGACATCGTATATAGTCTTCATACAGCATAATGAGGACACCTATGAAATTGAAACGGAACTGCAGTTATGGAAAATCACATACAGATATGTAGTAAAACACACTGTCAGGAGTTTGTCATGGTATCAATGTTTTCTTAAACCAAACTTCAAGACGTTGACTGTGTCAGTTTGAGCTTTAAAATTCAAACCTGAATCTCCAATCTTATTCTACCAGCCTCTGAAACAACACTACAACACAACACCAAAACAGTTATCTTTTAGCAAAATTGAAACAAGAACATTAACAAACATTACTTAAGGAGTTGGCAAAGGAACTTTAACATGATTCTGAAAAGCTCTAAATATGTATTGCAACAGCCAGGGTGTACCTTGTGCATTTTACAAAAAAAAAACTGAATTGGGGATTCAAGAGACTTCAATCTGTTTGATTTTGAAACACAAATAATTGACCAAAAGTGTCAGACATGTGGACCTTAAACAACTATTTTCTTCCAACTAGGCAATCATAAAACTTTCCATGATATATCCAGCACTATATTCAAAATATGGCCACACCAATTTAATTTGTTGTTTCTCGGATTCACGTTTTCATTTTCTTATCATTTGGGGCTATGATAAGATGCCTAGACCTGTTTTTATTTCTATCTTTTTTCCGCCCTGTCGCTTCATATTTTTTCTGAAAAAATCCGAGAACCAACAAATTAAATTGGTGTGGCATAATGATGTATTCCCTCAGGTGAAATCTTGACCTAACAGCTGTTGAGCTGGCAAATTTCAGCACCTGATACAACTGTCTTCTAACACCTGATACAGCTGTCTTCTAACACCTGAAACAGGTGCTGTCTTTTGTTTTTATTTTTGTTTGACCTTCCACTATCTTGCAATTTTCTGTATATGCTTGATTGTCCTCCTTAACAACTTCTATACTCTACATTTGATGTCAAGGGTTAGTTTTAACTTTTTAGTGCATTTCATGCAAATTTCAGCATTAAATCGTAAATACTTAAAGAAAGTGACTTTTTTCTCTGTTTCTCCCTGTGCCTGTTCCATACAGGGACCTGAGGTTTGTACATGTTGTTAGCCACTAGCCTTGGTGAAGAATAATATGTGGATAAAACAGAAAAGGCATGTTTACATATAGACACGTAAGCAGCAATGAAATACAGTGTTCTGGCCACGATGCACTTCAGAAGTTTCGAGACATCATATGAAACAAACATAACTTTTTTTACATGTTTTGACATATAGTAGAGCGGTTCATCAGAATATGCTGCTGATTAAAAAGCCTGAATGAAAAAAAGAAACAGATTTGTCATCTGTGAAGTATGAAAGTGTCATGTATATATGCAATATTCATTCATATGAGAGTCATACACATGTATCTGCATATTCGGGACAGCTTTGCCCACTCTGGATGAATGCTTTCACTAAAAGATGCGGTGTAGTTTTGTTTAAAAATCAATGCACAATCATGACCTAGACAAGTTTGTATATAAATGCTATCATAAGTAACAACCTACAAAGTCTTAAGTGTGGTGCAGTACCACAACTTTACACAAGGGGGCACTCTCATTCCCATTTCAGAATCGCAGATACAGCCAAAGTTCGTTTTCTTTTGCCAGCAACCGAATACAAACAAGAAAAGCAAAGACAAAATATAGAAAGTGTATAGATCAATACAGAGGGGATTAGTTAAAATATTGCAGAATGGCATCACTTACTGATCACTACAAGTACCATAAAAAGCACCCTTCAATGCATCTAGCACTGACACTAACATATATGCTGTTTTTTTGTATCCAAGAAGCAGTCTAAGTACATATGAAGCAAGAGTCAGTCTATATATAGAGGATAGCTTATACATGTTAATCTCACCATAAGTGACTTTACATATCAACATTGATGCAAAATGACAACATAAGATAAGAAAACAGCCAAATATATGGCTGTAAGCTGTACACAATAGTAGATTTCGCATGTCTGTTCCTTCATATTCTGGCTTCGCTGGGCAGACGCCACGTCTGGTCTCTCTCCACGTCTCCTGCCACCACCAGTAACATTTCCCTGTCCTTCGCTGCTAACTCTTTCCTCAAAAACGTTCTGGAAAGAGGAGAAAAAGACAGTCATATAAACATCAAACTCCTCTGAGGCATCACCAAAACAGTTGTCAGTTGTAGTTGGCAATCCAGTGGTTAGCAACACTGCCTCTGAAATAAGAGGTTGGGAGTTTGGATCCCAGCTGTTGTTGCTCACCCAACATGCAAGCTACATGCACGGAAAAGATGTTAGGCTGTGGTCCACTGTTCATTGTGCTTGTTAAAAAGAGTTAGGGGAATTGCCCTGGTACAATGAACCTGTAAATAATGTACATACATACATGTCTGTCTATTCTGTCATGACCAGTAGGAGATTAGCATTTCAGTGAGCTAAAACTGGATTGATATCACTTTCCTTTATTTTACCTTAGTTCCTCTACCTCCCCTATCATCTCAGGCACTTTCTGAACTAACCAGCCTTTAACATAACAAATTTTGGCAACACCCCAGGGGTCGACCAAATAGTACAGTACTGTTGGATCTTACCTTAGTTCCTCTGCCTCTCCAATCTATCATCGATGTCTCAGGCACATTGTGTACTAAACAGAAGTTTAGTAACACCAAAGGGGCAGTGCAAATACTATTGTATTTTTCCCTGCAGATCTTACCTTAGTTCCTCTGCCTCCCCTACCTAGCCTCTACCAGGCTTTGGAAAGCAGCTGAAAATAGGCTTAATAGACAATGATATGCCAGTAGTGTTGGTCCGCAGTAAGAAAACTGTTAGAGGATATCCCCTATCATCTCAGCATCTCTGTGTCCTAATTAAACTAGCCTAAATGAAATTTTGGTAACACCCCTGGGGTGGAGCAGATAGTACACTACTGTTGGATTTTACCTTAGTTCCTCTGCCTCCCCAATCATCTCAGGCACGTTGAGCTTGGAGTCCAGGTTGTAGTAGATGCCGTCGATCTGGCGCACACAGATCCAGTGTTTGCGCTTCAGCGGCAGGGTGACCGGGCCCCACTTCAGGTCCGACGGGATGTTCAGGATAAAGCCCTTCACGTTGGCCAGGTTGATCACATCCACGTTTCTGTAAGGACCAACCATGTAATAAACCATAAACAGCAAAAAGCGAAGTTCAACATTTCTCTACCGCACCATTAATCTATGGAACACCCTATTTTGATAAATGAAGTATGCAAAATGATTTCCTTGCTGGTATTAAAAATGCATATAAAAATGTCATGTAACTCGTGTATATTTTGGGGAAGTGAAAAGTTGGTTCGGGCAAGTGGAAATGACGGCAAATAGATTTTTGAAATCTTGTCCAACCCTGTAGTTTCTTTTACTCCCCTCATGAAATAATCCAGTTCAGTGTCCATTAGCTTCCCAGTTTAACCTTCCCAGCCTAGCATGTCCAGATCATGAGATAGCAAAACCGGAGGAAGTTCCACTACAGTACTATAACAAGTCGCCAAATTACCCAAAATCTAATCATTTTGAGCTACCTAAAATCTAATCATTTTGAGCTACCAAATATCAATGAAGACGATCCATCAAGGCCCTCTTGAGTTATTGTGTTTACAAACAAACAAACAAACACACATGAATACCATCAAAAACATAACCAGCACAAAGGTAATAACTACATATATGCTGTACCCCGGCAGTGTGAGGGTTAAAGACCTGTGCACCCACCTCCGTTTGTCCCACCAGATGGCCTCGCAGTCTTTCTCCTGAAGGGCCGCCATCACCACGTTCACATCGTAGTTCCCAAGTCCCAGCATGCTCTTGTGGGGGTTCACCATGGAATCAGGTGACAGTCTGTATGGTGAGCAATCAAATAGTAAAAATAATGAAATATCATCATGTAGTTCAAGCAAAAAGCTTATGTCATAGTGGACTCATACAAAATACATGTACTAGTACATTTGATAGTCTTCATGGGGTGGAAGAAATGGACAGATTTTAAATAAAACTCCATGACTTTTAATTTAGAAATAAGTCTTGTTTGGGTTACATAAATGATAAAAAATGATTTGGTGAATTTCACTCATGATACAATTATGATATACATTTGTACTTGGTCTTTTTTATCCCATGTAGTTGTGTAAAATCTTGTTATACTCTCAAAGTAGCCATGGGAAATTCTTCCATTTCAACAACAACAACATGAACATGTACCATGTCATTACCAAGAGTGAATTTGGCACTACTTCTTGTACTACTGCAGTACCAGCATAACAAAAACTGTAAATGTCATAATATTCGCTGTGTCTTTAAGTTTGCACATTTCAAGGTCTGCCATGAAATCATTATACACACAAACAGGCCCTAGTATTTCCATTTTGTTACTGCAACAGCTGTTTTCTTTCAGCTTCAACCACAAACTCAACAATGTCTTTTTACTGAAATTTAGCAAACATGAACGGATTCACAGTAGCATGATGAACAAATGGAAGCTATTACATGATGTGACTTGACGTGATGTCGCATTTTAATTCCACAATTACTGACTTCCTGTTTCTGATGAAGTCAATCAACCTGTTAATCGTGTTGCCATGGTAACAATATGCCAATCATAATCATTTCCCTGGGAGACAAAAACAGTGGTGGAAACATCTGGATCTGACATCAAATTGTTAAATTGTTATAAAATTGTAATAATTGTTACATGTTAAAAGCATTATGATTGGAACCTGCCAAATAGGTTATAGAATACATGTACATGTACAATGTATTACACTGAACAACACAATTTTACTGTCAGCCATCAAATACAAATTGTAGTTAAAAGCATTATGATTGGAAGTTTGGAACCATCCTTGGATGAATCAAGTGAAACGCACAACTTACAAATAGGTTAAAGTATATTACACTAAACAATTTTACAGTTAGGCTAAAAACATTAAAAGCTCATAAACTTGGGCTTTATCTTTCAGAAAATACAGAAACCTTCTGTTACTCGTACTTTATGTAAGTCACAGTCTTGTATTGTAAGTGGATTGCTTGATATTTGCATGATATTTCTAATTCTCTATTGGACTTAATATCAAAAGATTAGTAAGAAGATACATGGTACAAAGATGAAGGGAAAATATTTTATCGGAAGCAATATCATAAACAATTTTTATAGCTGGTAGACCTGGTGCAATGCTGCTTGCATTTTTTAACCAAACACATCAGAGCCTACTCTTAATTGTGTTTTAAGTTCCTTAATTACATGTAGACACTTGATGACTGAGGCCCCACCATACACAGACATTAAACCCTCCAAAAAAGATGACTGTAACCCATAACAGAACGTTTATCACTTGTCAGGGATTTGAACACGTGTCTGTGGTTTGAACCCTCAACCTCTGGTTCCACCCAATCTGATCCATATGGCCAGGGGCAGGGCCACAGATGGCATGGTGCCAGAGCTGAGAAGATTAGTAAGGCCCTTGCACATGCCTGTTTCCCTCAGGCTGCTTTGTTGGAATAGTATGATTGATGTTCCTTTGTCCTACCTGTATTGTACATGGCTCTCACCAATGTATGAGGGCCTGCAAGGGGGGGTCCCGACAACAGTCTACGTTGAATGCGGAAACCTCTCGATTACGCTTTACGATAAATTCCAAGTGGCTACAACGCATTACGTAGAATTAAAACGGCAAATACCCTCTACGCAAAATGCGAAGAGCGGTCCGTCTACGCTCTACGTAGAATTAAAACGGCTGATTACGCTCTACGGAAAAGGGCTTGCAGGCCCCCATGTATGTACTAGTACTAGGTCGATCTACATTGTCAAGACTGAAGGGTACACAGGTGGTCTGTTGAAATAAATGAGTCTAACCTTTATGCTGCTATTAAAGGTAGCCACTTGGTACCAAATTTGTATTGATCATAACTTATGTACATGTACTTTGTATATCCCTCTAGACTAGTAGAAGGTAGTATGTCTGAAACTCAACAATGCTCACAGGTCTCCATTGTCAAGACTGAAGGGTGCACAGGTGGTCTGTTCAATTCAAATAAATGAGTATTTAACCTAAATATCCTGCGAAGGTAGCCACTTGGTACCAAATTTGTATTGATCATAACTTATGTACTTATCCCTAGAAGGCAGCAGGGATGTCTGAAACTCAACAATGCTCACAGGTATCCATTGTCAAGAATATATGGTGACAGGTGTCTGGTGGTCTTCTCATATTCAAATAAATGTCTTTACCTTCATCCAGCTTAATGATAAGGTAGCCACTTGGTTCCAAATTTTGTATTGATCATAACTTATGTATATCCCTAGACCTAGTAGAAGATGTCTGAAACTCAACAATGCTCACAGGTATCCATTGTCAAGACTGAAGGGTGCGCAGGTGGTCTGTTCAATTTCCAAATCATCATCATCATCATCAATTTCCAAATCCTGCTACTAGTAAGGTATATAGCCACTTGGTACCAAATTTGTATTGATCATAACTTATGTATAATCCTAGAACAGTAGAACTAGTAGTAGAAGGTAGTATGTCTGAAACTCAACAATGCTCGCAGGTCTCCATTGTCAAGACTGTATGGTGCACAGGTGGTCTGTTCAACTTCAAGTCAAATAAATAACCTAATCATCATGCTAATGATGTGATAGCCACTTGGTACCAAATTTTGTATTGGTTATAACAGTATAAAAGTACAATTACTAGTATAAATAATATAGGCAGCCTACTCGGAAAAATCTGTATCTGTATATCTGTACATGAATCTGTATCTGTGCATGAATATATGTATCTGTACATGAATTCGAATCTGTATCTGATTGCAAATTAAGATATCAAGTGATTGCCATAGATAGTAAGATAGATAGCTAGAATATGCAGCAGCTGGGAGATATGAAACCCAACATTTATGCACATACATGTGTGTACTAAACTAATAAAGATCTCCATATACTATTACTATATAACTACATGTGTATGCTGAACAGTACACAACAAAATATTAATCATTAAAGCAAGGAAGCACTTGACAAGGTGGCCTTGGTCACGGTTGCCTGAACACAACATTGGCCATCTGGTGTGTATGGTCGATAGCCTACTCTCCAAGCAGAGGTTGTGGGGGAATGATCGTTACCTTTTTATATATGGCCATTTTTTTTGTCTTGATCCCCGTCGGTGGCCATGGAGCTTCTCTGGCTAATGGATACTGCCTGGCCAATTTGATACTGTCTTTTTGCCACCGAGAGGGATCTGCTTGGAGATTACAATAGCCAACCACTGAACAAGCTTACAACTGTACATGATATGATTAAAATACTGTTTGTGGCTCACTTGTGTGGTTGAAGAGGGCTGGAGGTGATATTGCTACATGCACTATCGGTCTAGCCTGGGTACCATCCGGATTTTCGCTACGCAACGCTAAAAAAAATCATGATTTTTTCGAGCGTTGCGTAGCGAAAATCCAGATGGTACCCAGGCTACTATCGGTCAAAGGTCGTGCATTTCAATAGAGAGTTAACCAACTGCATAATGGTTTTGTGATTAATTAGATCAACTTGCACTCCCTGCTAGATTAAGATTTTTAGGAAGCAGGGATCCAGAGATGGTTACTGCCATCCTTCTCGACTTCTCTGTCATTTTAGTTTTTTTATTACTGTACATTTTAGCTACAAAGAGAATTTATGAGATATCTTGCATAGTACAATGTACCGTACTTGGTGAAATATTCACCATTTTTGTGTTGACCTCACGACTGCAAAATTATCATATCACAAACACTCAAAAGTAATGCATTTTGCATGTCCATCTCGAAAAAAAGGCATGGAGAACGATTCCATTCCCCTCGAGCTCTGTTTACTTAAACGCAAAATTATCGTGAAAATCAAATACGATAATGCTCAACATCACTAACCTTTGACAAATTTCGTCCAGCGTCTGTTTGGAGTAAGCGTTTTCATCCTGGAACAGATTGTTTAGGGCGTGCAGTGCGCACAGTTCTCTCTGCTGCTTCTCGTGGTACACGTTACTCGTGTCTATCTCCGCAGAAACTTTGTTCGCCTTGTCTCCTCGTATACAGAACGACATTCTGTCGCCGAAGTACAGGAACGTTCCAAGCGCGACCGTGCAAAGTGTTGGTACGATCAACACCACTTCAAGTAGAGACCAGCCCAAGATCATCCAGTTTGTACTACTGAAGACTGGCTAGGCACTTCTGAACCAACGCATTGTCTTCTCTTTAAACCGACTGCAGCACTCTTCCCATCTCTTTCTCTTGTATTGTAAGACACTCTCTCTTTTGTCCTATCTGTCCTCAAATCCTGAAACAGTACAGAACCAAGCATAAGTAATTCGTTGTTAAAAATAATACATGTTTGTTTCACAATATTGCAATACAGTTGCAAATACTAAAAAAAAAATATATAAACACAGTACCAGTGGTCAGTCTACTGAGGAAGACCAGAGTGACTGGTCGAAAGCTTTAAGTGAGAGAACTTTTTGTGTTGGACCAAAAGTCTTAACTTTAAACATGTAACTACCAACACAGATGAACTTTCATGATAGTATAAACACAGTACCATACATCAAATCTAACATCCAACAGTTGCAGAAGAGTAAGCATGACAAAAAGAAGGATTTCTAATTTCAATTGTACATATTTGTATTGACCTATATTTCCACCATCCTTACCCTGAAAGTCCACTGATTGACGGTTAGTAGGATTTAACACCTAAGCAGTAGCTTAATCTTTGACGTGAAAACAGAGACACCTGTAATAAGCCTGTGACCTTTGCAGTTGCCTAACACAAACATCATAAGGGTCATGTGTATCCTGGTGGTTTAGGCAACAACATGTCTAGTTTTTTATACATGTACCTGTAATGTTATTCAAATGTTATACTAGAGCATTTATGGCTTATAAAAAAGGGCTGTGATCAATCTATGGACGGTTTCTTTCACGGTACTTTGCTCATGATCACGCAGACAGGTACACATTTTACTCTTGACCAAAATAAATACTAGTATCCAATCCAAAGTCTAAGGTCTAAAAATAAAAATAAATTTGGAAGTGTAGAAAATTCTGACCAAATAGCTTCAACTGCCCATCTATAAATATTAACTAATTGCCCCAGCATCGCTCACAATGCCATGTACATGTACGTGTGCAGTTTCGCACGTCCCCGCACCTGCGACCCTGTATAATACAGACCCGCGGCTGCATCGGTAGAAAATAATTGCAACTCAACGGGACACGAATCAAAACAACAACATTCTACCTTGCATAACAACACTTCCTCAGGCAATAACAACGACTATAACACACGTTTCTTCTTCGAAATAACGTCAAAGAACAACCCTTAACGTTCTTAAGGGGGTAGATGGTTCTTAAGGGCACCTTAAGAAACAAAAAAAGGAAGAGACTTCGTATTACCTTCTCCTCCAGACGAGCTTCCTCATCGTATATTTTCGTCCTTTGGTCATGCCAATGTGCACTACGTCACGGAAACCGTGCTCTTGTCGTGACGTCACGGATTCAGAGGTGTGACCTCTGACCGGGAAACGCTGTGCGCTGATTGGTCGGTCGCAAAGCATAGTGGGACATATTTTCGGAAACATCAACATGGCGGGCAACCCAACCGTGTTTTTGTTGATGGTCAGTGGGCAGATTGAGAGCGCAGAGGTATTTATGAACGATTTTTGGCGCCAAGATTGACGTGTGATATAAAACAAGTTGTAAAGATATAGCTGTGCGAGTTTGGTGTCACAAGGACTTTGCTTTTTCGACTTATTTTTATTACAATTACTGTGTTTTCAAAAAGACAATATATCGTCCTTCAGAAGTTCAGTTCAAAATAATATGACTATGAGATGTTGTGCCTTTTTGGCTGATGACTTATTCCCGCTCCAGTTTCCCGAGTTTGACGACATCTACTGCCGGTACTGCTGGGTGTACGGCCAGGACTGGGTCATCACTTCTGTAAGTTACTTCGTCTTTGACTATGAAATGTCACTAGTGATAATTTACAAAACTTTATTTTTCATCAAGTAGCATTGAAACCCAAAATCTGATATTCTGTTGAGAAACTGAATGTTGCAAAAGCAAAATTTTAGGGGGTAGTGTAACCGTCTCTATTATATTATAATTTATATTACATAATTTAACATCATTATCTTGTGTCAGCAAATAATGTAAGCAGATGACATAGGTACTAGTATATACTTTTACTTTCTTGGTGATTGTGGATTTGTAATAAGTTTTTTGTAATAACCACATTATAATGAGAATATATTTTTTTAGCTACGTATGTACTATGTACTGCCAGCAAATGTAGTTGCTGTTATTACACTGACTTTCTTTGAAACCCTCCCCTGTGACAGGGTTTGGAGGAAGGCATCACACAGGTGACTAAGAAAAGTCACGATGACAGGAAACTCTTTGTGTGGAACTTCCCCTTGGAGGTGACCTTCAAGAGCACCAACCCACATGGGTGTAAGTTTCCTTAAGTTAAGTTATAACATTGACATGATGCACTTACTCCAAAAAAACAGTGTTAAGAGCACATAAAAACAAGCAGAAGTCAAACATCTACTTAGTAGAAGTTAGAGATTCTAGCTTGAGTTTCAGCTTTTTTAGCTTTCGTTCACTCCCCACTGACCCTTGGGCTATGAAGATTCACCTCTTTCTTATCTTTCTTGGTAGTCTTTCAGAGTCAAGGGTTACTGTTAGCGTCCTCGTTTTCAGGGGGCGGGGGTGACCTCATGTGGCTTCTAAGTCCAAAGCTTGAGGCACACATGTACAGTCATCCACACTTCGGACATTGGTGGTCCATCGTCAGTACTGCTGTTGTTCCTGCTTTTGGCCCTTGCAGCATTATAACATTACTAGTTCTCCAATCCAAGCTATTTAGATTTCCTTGTGTTATGCTTATAGCTATAGGCTATGTAGTTTGGGATATGTGCTGTATATAAAGATTACAAATGTAAGAAAACTGCAAAAATGCCTTGTTTTTGGAGTAAAAATGTTCAGTATAATTGATTTTGACTGTTGCCTTCCCCAGGGCCACAGTTGGTGGTGAGTGCGTACGGTCAGGATGCCTTTGGTCGGGACGTGGTGCGTGGATACAGCGCTGTTCACATACCTGTCACACCTGGACAGTAAGTATCCAGTATACCCTAACAAAGAAACAAATCAGTACAGTACTGTACTTTACAGTACTGCTGTCTTATGGCTTATCTGAGTGAAGTGTATGTCTGTTATTGTGGTATATATGTGGCAGGAAGACTTTCGAAGATGATTTGCATTTTTAAAAATCGTAATCTTCACTTCTCAGACACACCAGGACGTTACCAATGTTTGTGCCAGAGTCTACTTCAAAGCTACAGAAGTTTGTTAGGTAAGTATGTTCCACACTAAATCTCTTCTAACTTTCTAAAAAGACAGATGTGAATGATCAGAAAGTTTAGTCGCCACAAGTAGTATGTACAAAAATTCTGTCAACAAATGGTTATGTACTAGTAATACATGTATGCACTGACTCTATTGGTATAACATATAAGATCCATGTCTGCTAAAACACATCAAATGCACACTTGATATGCCTGTTCAAAGGACTTATGATGATAAAGGTCATTTAATACAACATGTATGTGTGCTTTGTAGTTGCTTAGTTCAGGGTCTTAGAAAGTAGACATGTGAAGCACATTTCTTGCCAGAACATACCAATGTCTTACTCTCAAATGCAACTGGGTGAGCTTCGAATTTTATTAAAAACTTGAAAGTACATAAACACAGTTGTTTACTAGATTTTTGTCTCTTGATAGTTGGTTCTTGGGAAGGAGACCTGAGTACGTTGACCCCAAAGTGGTTGCACAGGGGGAGGGAAGAGAAGGTATGACATCCAATTTCTTCTCCCTAAAACTTGAATACTGTGGAAACAGTGTAGAAATCCTAGTGTTTTTCCTATTTCAGCTATCTCAACAACATAAACAAGTACTCCCTCCATTCTGTTGCTTTGTTTTCAAACAGTAACAACAAAGAGTCTTCTCTCTAAAACATTGTTTATACCGTTAAAACAGTGTAAAAATCCATGTTTTAAACACTTTAAAAAGCCATATTTTTCTTACTCGTCATTTCAAGCCTTGACACAAGTACTCCAAAAATATAAACAGTTGTTTTTGTTTTCAAACAGTAACGAGAGTGAGAAGTCAGGGAAAAGTCCGAGTGTCCTTCAATGTCGTCACCAAGGACATGAAGAAGCTTGGTTATGACACCACACCTACAGACGCTGGCGCCTCAACACAGCCTGCAGCTACAGGCATCGTACCTGGTGCCTCATAGTCTTCTCATTGTAAAAATCATATTTTTTACTGGTCTTCCTTTTTGTAGAAAAAACTGTAATAAGATTGTTGCCTTGTCCAAATGATAATTTTTGTCTCATCAGATTGTTTTAGAATCAGACATGTACACAAATGTTGAGCATCTAGATAATTAGATATCATTATACGAAACTATCGCTACTCAAACAACTGTTTAGCAGGGTTTTTTTAGATACACAAGTTACACAAGTTACACAAAACTGTTACTCAATAGATTTTGAAAACTGTCAGACATTTTAAGTAGCATCCACTTCTTTTCGTCAGTTGCTATTATATTGTAGAGTCAGAGTTGAGATATAGGTTTTGATTGTAAGTTGTAAATCAACATGATATTTACCAAAGTATTCTTGTGTGATCATTTTGTTTGAGTAGAAAAATATTACGGCCGCAAGTGTATGTTTTCAGGATACAATAGTTGTTCATACATTACCTAAATGTATTTGCCATGTTGCATGTCTGGCTTTTGTACATATCCCATTGTGTATTAGATGACAAATTAGTTCATTGAAAGACTGACCTACTGTTTATACATACATAACTGTTATTTGCCCTGATATGTCCAGCAAAATGGATGATTATTTTACACCCTGAACTTTAGGAAATGATTAATTTTGTAACAGTTTCAATCTCCTTTGTTCCTGTGGGCCAAGCCTTTTAACAAACAGCTATGTGTTGTTCCTTATAACTCACATGTGTTAGAAAGTTTCATTTGAATTTCAGGTAATGCACATTTGTATATGTTGAAATGGAATGGCTTATTTGGCAAATAACCTGGCATTTTCCCTGAATGCCACAATTCTCATCTCTTTTTTTTTGTTTCTTTCTTTTTCTTAATATCAACAAAGATATTCAGAACAAAGATAGAAACCACACATAGAAACCACAAGATGACTGAAATTATCAGTATTGCATTTCAGATAAACCTTTATTGTGCTATTTCATTAGATACATGACATTCCATAATGACTGAATGCTTTGAAATCATTGAGGCACTCCTGTAATGTTTAAAATGAACTACAGAATACAAAATGAAAGGATGGTATATAATGTTATACGTGTTAGCAGGGTGGGGGTAAGGAATGTGAACTATTTACATGCAGATATTAATCAATCAAGCTATGCTCCTTATGAGTTGAATATGTTAGTAAGTGTTACCAATTCTTTGACTTGTATATATTAATTACCATCTTATTTAACACTTCCTCCACGCAAGATCTACTTCTATTATTAAAACAGAAAGTCTAGCATGCCCAGCTAAACTATGCAGCACTGTGGAAGGGCCACAGAAGGAAATTAACAGTGAAAGCAAACGAAGTAATCCCCAAAACGATGAAGGCCAGTTTGTTTAGAATCCTGGCCGCCTTCGCCTGCTTCCTGACTGTGTCGTTACTCCTGCGGGAGTTCTTCTTGTCCTCCGTCAGAAGGTGTAGGTCAGTGGAGATGTTCTGCAGAAGGATCTGGATGTCTTTAGGAACTCCTGTCTGTTGGTGGGCCTCGTCACCAGCTGATAGAAGAACAAGAGATTTCCATTGTAAGGAAAGTTGTAGAGAGGAAGGGCCTCTGAAATGTTGGCTCCTGTGGCTGGTGTATTGTTTCGGGTGGCTTGATATTGCTGGGCATAAAAACAGAATAAAATGCAGACTGAAGACTTCTGTGGTGAAGCTCATTTGCATGGTTAAAACACACATTTTCCCAAAGCTCTTTTCCTGCAGAAGATATTGCCTTCTTCTCTTTGAAGTTGACAACGAATCTTAATCTACCGAGGAAGACCAGTGACTGGTCGAAAGCTCTAGGTGAGAGAATTTTTTTGTGTTGGACCAAAACACATGAATCTTAATCTTCTTTTGATTTGTATACAAAAACAAGAGAACTTAGAATTAAACATACCTAAACTCGCAACTTCAACGCTGTTCTCCTGATCCTGGTCATTATCGGGTTGCTTCGGCGCTTTGTCGTTCTCACAAACCGGTTCAGGCCGGTTCTCGACTTCACACATGACGTACGCCAGATAGACCAGGATTATCTGTACAGACAGACAGTCATGGACAAGAAATTCTTGGTTACGATTTTCTTTTTGTTTATCTTCGCAGAAAGAAATCGTTTGAACTATCTTCTTCCGTTCCAAACAATTAAGGTCAACGACCTGGCACTGGGCACTTAGGCAGGGTAGGCAGGCAGGGGACCTGGACCAGAGGACTATCACCATGGTAACAGGTGCTGTAGCAGACACCCTGTGGTGTTCAATTGGATTACATTATGTAGCAAGTGGCAGGATAGTATTAGGCTAGACCATGTGAAGGTAAACATGTACAATGTATTTGCTTTGCAAATGTCAAAAGTAGGGTTTGTTTCCTAGTAATGATTGAACAAACGACAAAAAGGGTCTTCTACCTTCTCAACCCAAGGCCCCATAGGTTTCCTCCTGTTGATGATGTGAGTGAGTATGCCGGCGTTGATGACGGACAGACTTGTGATGACGATAACCACCACGTAGTACTGGGCTGATAATGAAAACAGCGCCGTCCGGTTTCTGTTAGTGATTTACTGTTTGTAATATTATGACTTGTAGTTAATTCGTATGGGTAGAATAATGTAAGAAAGCGCATAACATAGGCAAACAAGGGCGGTTATACCGGCTATATAGATACAGAAGCTGGTGTGTTACACCGAAGGGCGGTTCATACCGACTGTACAGATACAGAAACTGGTGTGTTAGGCAGACGAAGGCCATAATTATAAGGGCTATACAGAATATACATGTAGATACAGGTACAGGAATTGGCAAAGAAAAAAGACGTACTGATGAGAGTGAGATCTCCCGAAGTCTGTGGGGAAATGGTTACAGACTGGCCAATTTGATACTGTCTTATCCCACCACGAGATCTGCTTGGAGATTACATGTAGATACAGGCACAGGAGTTGGCAAAGAAAAAAGTTCAGGAGAACTTGCACTTCTTCTTCTCTTCCAGTTCTCATCAATACACCGTTAACATACCTGTCTCCAAGTCATTTTACAACAACGGCTTCTTTCCCCGGACTGCAAAATTATGGAACTCTCTTCCAAACAGATGTTTTCCGTCCGACTACAATCCACAAAGCTTCAAAACAAAGGTCCACCGCCATCTCCTGACATAACTACATTATACTCACTAAAGTACCTCTAGCTCTATGCCTAGAAGTGGCCAAAAATAATTGGCCTTGCATTGAGCGACACCGTTAAAAAAAAGACCTACTGATGAGAGTGAGATCTCCCGACGCCGGCAGAGAGTTGATGATGGTGAGTTGCAGCACGACCAGCGCCAGCAGCATTGTAATACTCATCTGCAGCCGCACGGGGGCGCTGGGAGGCAGTAGATAGCCGGACAGCACCATGGTCAGCAGCAGTGCGCATGGCAGGAACAGGGCGAACAGGTAGTGCCCGAACTTCCTGTGGAGATTGGTATGATATTCAGTCATGCCTTCAAATATCAGAGTTATCAGCCAAGAATTGAGGTGTTCAAAAACTCGTATTTCCCAAGAACTATCGTAGAGTGGAACTCGCTGCCACCAAGCACAGTTGGGTCATCATCACTAGAAAGCTTTAAACAACTCCTGCAATGAAATGTGCAAAGGTTGAGTGTAACAAGTCGTTCAGTGTGATGTAGCCAGCTGCCGTCGCACCGCGTGCCTGCGAAGTTGCTGTGTTACGCCGAAGGGCGGTTACACCGGCTATACCGATACAGATACAGATATACATGGGAAATTTGATACTAATCTTGTTATTGTTCTTGAGAAGATACACCCCTCTGTTTTTGTTTTTTTTTTAATCTTACCTTCTGATTGTAATGGTACATTCCAGCCTGCTGTACCCGTGAGGGTTGTAGGTATGGTGTGTGAGTTGTGGGCGGATGCTGTCCTCTATCAGGGCCCACTCCACGCTCTCTGTGTAATGGTCGGGGTTGACCAGGGTGTCCGACTGGTTCACCAGGAGTAACTCCGTGTCGTCGTGGTTCCACGGCCCGAAGAGGAGTCTGTGGGAGGATATAGATAACTTTATTTTCTTATATTCCAACATGTAGTCACAAGACGTGGTGACGGCACAGTCAAGTTTTTTTTCAACTTATATTAATGCCGTCACCAACATAGGGGACAAATACATGACAGGACAGTACTAATTTTCACCTGAGCGAAGTGAGGAAAGTCGTGTAAAGTGCCTTTCCCAATCAAGGGTACGAGATCGGCGGATGCCAGGACTCGAACCAGGCACCTCTTGGTTCCGAGTCGAGCACTCTGCCGCTCGCGCTACGCTACACGACACCACAATTCCAACCAATTGTGGATTATTTACCCTTTCGTAAATGAAAAATGGAATTAGCAAGAGATAGGAAGAAGTGGAGGAGACTGTTGAGGAAGAGACGAGTTCTGTGCGCAGGCCACTCGAACGACTGACTCGAGGAGACCTCAACAAGTACAAGTAAGTAAATGAAAAATCGCTACATTAAATAACAAATGAATCAACTCAATACAACTCACGTGCATGTCTGCGTGTCGAACGGGAAGTGTTGCAGGCGCAGGCGGCAGGAGCTGTAGAGGGTTCCCGGGTGGACGGAGACGACTCGCCCATCCCAGAACACCTTCAGATCGTCCAGCGGCTCCAGGGAACCGTCGGTATCGCCGGCTCTGTNAAATGATGACCGTCAGTCGAGGCACAACTGTTATG
This sequence comes from Branchiostoma belcheri, assembly GCF_001625305.1. Classification (NCBI taxonomy): domain Eukaryota; kingdom Metazoa; phylum Chordata; class Leptocardii; order Amphioxiformes; family Branchiostomatidae; genus Branchiostoma; species Branchiostoma belcheri. The sequence continues at coordinate 2,890,616 of NW_017802602.1, forward strand.
TTATCACATGTTACGTTACGACGATCAAGAACGTTCACGGCTTGCGGACCATTTCAAATATTACTCATAAACCCTACAATTGTATGTGTACTTACGGGAGGTTATATTTTTGCCGGGGTTCCACTGAGATCGGCGCCGGCTAGCTGGGGAACGATCCTGTCGGCATGACAAAGCGCCGGGCGTCATTGCAATTGCCAGAGACCTACATTTTCTTACCGTGGGTGACTTGACTTCTTCTTTTACCGCAACTTGTTGTCAATATCGACGATAGTCACAGGAAATATGTTCATTTATTGAAGTTTAACTTTATTTCCACTCGTCAATATTCTTATCTAAACATGCTATAGACGATCGATGTTCCATGCTCCCGTGCCGGTGTTCCGCTATATTCCTGGGTCGTCCACGGATTTGTCGGCGGAAAACTCAAATAAAGTACGCACCGCGACTTTGGCGACGGCCCGCGAGACACTTCTGGGATTTTGAAAAATGTAAAAAGTGCGTACTATATTCGGGAATTTACGGCGTATTTCTTGTAATTCGGTACTACGCGACGCCATATTTTACAAAAGTTTTTCGGTGGCCCTCCCCACCAGGCCAATTTTTTTTTTCGATGGCCCTCCCCCCGGCTCAAAATTTTTTTCCATGGCCCTCCCCCCAGGCCAAAAAATTTTTCAATGGCCCTCCCCCCCAGTGCACCAGCCCTCCCCCCCCGGTAAATATCGTACAGTCCCTTAGGCAATGCTGATTTGTTTATATGTATGGCATCCTATGGGAACATGCGAGCTTGCGAATAAAAAAAAATTTGCCAAAAAAATCCATAGATTGATAGAATCAGATCAACATGGCTTTCCATGTACCTTGAAGGAATGAATGTGACCACTGTAGACGAAACTTCCGTTTCAAGCGCTATATGACTTAACTACTTACAAATTTGATTAACAAACTGACATATAATATATATATATAATCACTTGTTTTGCAGGTTTATTTTCGGCGTCCATAAGGCCTCGGAGGGAAAGTTAGCTGACGTCATCCCACCAAAGTCTGCGGGGTCCCACGTCATATAGTCGTCTTTCCAGTGCTGGGGCGGAAAAAATTAAGTAGCCCATTCAAAATCATTATGTTTACCGAAGGAAAACATATTGTTTTTGCTCAGTTTCCTCTTCCTCTTCTTCTCCAAACACTAACCTCTGATCTGGCCAATGATTTGTTGACGTCTGTCACCATGGTAACTGGTGTTGGGTTACATAATGTTGCAGTTTTATAGTAGGAGATATTTAAACTCCTGTCTGACCATATATATGACTATTTGAGTACGAATTAACAGAGCAGACCATGTGCGAGGTAAACATTATGCATTTGCTTTGCAAATTTTACCTTTCTAGTTATACTAGTACTAAGTAGACGTCTGTCTATTATGTTTTGCTGTAACCACAGTTCCTCATCACATTGCAAGTACTCAATATTCTCAAGGGTATATTATTTATGCATATCTCAAAATATCAAAAGCACAGGGCTTATCGATGTATTGAGCGGGTACATTGCCATCAATGGGAAAGAATGTATTCTCTCTAGGACCGAACAATGTACCGTTACACGTTGTTAAGTCACGCGTGTACATTTAAACGTACATATTTATGCGTACATTCTTATCACTGCACAGGGCCTAAATGCCATATAGCCCTTTTATCAAACACAATAAGCCGACAGAACAGACTCAACTATCAACCATGGCTCATTATTATTATCACGCACCATCAACATTAGATCACACTGGCGTTACTACATGCATATGGATGATATCCCCTAAAGACACAGGTTGTGAGTGAAAGGACCAAAGAAAACAAGATCGGCCTTCGAAAAACAAGATACTAGTACCTGGGTTTTAAAGGTTGAATACATGAAATGTTGTGGAAAAAATCAATGCACGGTGCGATAATTCTTGTACGTTTTTAATTAAAGGAAGCGAAGAAAATGTAATGAATTAAAATGCATAATTGTGACCTACATACACTTTTACACATCCCTCTTATTACTCCTTTATTATGACTCCGGGTCTATGAATAAAGGACCTACATTTTGAATGAAGAAAAAAGAGCCTGTCACAAACGTCGCTAATGTGTCTTAATGTGCGTTGTAACACGCAGCTACATCAATAATTAACACCGGGCCGGGTTAGCCTCCGTAGCAGGCTTATAGAACTGGGGGTTTGGTGGTCTTCGGCTGTTTTCTGATTAGCCAAAAAAACGGGGGTAATTCAACCAGGCTGGCTATGTTGTCTATATGCAATCAGAAAATAGCACATAAAAGATCCCAAAGACCCCCAAAACCCCCAGTTTTTGGCATGCTATGGAGGCTATGTCCGGGGCGTTACCGTGGTATAATTGATCATAACATGTTTCGCTCACCATGTGTACAGACAACAGAGTCGTCAAGACTTGGGCACGATCGTTCTAGCGGAAAGAGGATATGCATTATTAATAAGGAGACTCATTTTACTTACAATGCGATTTGCTGCCCCATTTCTAACACCATTCATTGTTGTATGATCTTTGATCATCTAAAAGGACACCAGAATTAAAACTACAGGTAAAGGTCTTTGTATGTAAATTACCTTTACCTAGTCGATCCTATCCTCATGTCTGAGGGCCGGGACTATGGTGGCATCCAGTATATAAATTAAAGGACTTCTAGTACTATTCCTGACATTACGTTTGTGAAGATTACTCATCCAGGGCGCATAGTAACAGTAAGATTTCAACAGTAGTAACAGCAAACGTTTCTGGTGTTAATCCGACACCCTTATCAGTAAATTTGACTTATTCTGAGGAATGTACATAAAAGAAAGACGCCACAACATACGGAAAATTCGGTAGCATTTTTTATCATAGGGCAATGAGTCATCGATCATAAATAACTGCTGACCGTCATAAATGTAATGAGTTGGAAAAGAGGTATGTCTGCGTGTTCAAGTTACCAGTCCGATGATCTTGTTCAACGTTTGCAAAATTAAAACAAAAATTGAAGAATCATTATATCGTTTTCTTTCTTTATGAAGGACTACTATATACTACTCAAGACATTGTGACTCATTTTAAAGAAGGTACGTAATAAAAATTACAAGGCACGACAAAGTATGAAACATTCGGTAGCATTATTTATAGCCATAGGGCGGTGAGTCATATATAATGATGATCCTTATAATGTCTAATGAGTTGGAAAAGAAGTATGTCTGCGTGTTTTATTACCAGTCCGATGATCTTGTTCAGCGCAATGTCCATGTAGACGGCGGTCGGTTTGGTGAAGTTTCTCGCGGGTCTGACATGGGAGCTGTAGTTCGTCATCATCGCGTTGTAGAGATTACGGACTTCATCGGAACCTAAACAAACAAACAAACAAATAAATAAATAAATAGATAAACAAGGCTTTGTAGCCGTACACAAGATGAGTAAAGGTATATAGCCTCCGTAGCAGGCTTTATATAGAACTGGGTTGATGGACTTCGGCTGTTTTCTGATTAGCCCAGTTCTAACGGGGATAATTCAACCAGGCCGGCTATGTTGTCTATATGCAATTAAAAAAATAGCACATAAATGCTCCCAAAGACCATGAAGACCCCCAAAACCCCAAGTTGTCGGCATGCTATGGAGGCTAAAAGGTATATATGTTGTCACGGTTGAACAAGTGTCTATAGTATAGAACCACCTGTTGGAAAGGAAAATATGGCCATGGATGCCCCTTGTTTAGGGCCCCGACTGGCGCACGATCGCAAACTGAAAGGACAGTCGTGCATGGATGTGACCGCGCCATACATGTAGTTATCCTAACAACCTGTCTGTCCAACTAGTCCAACTACAAAGTGCTTTAACCACAAATGGAAAGTACGCCGAGTAGGGTTTTACGAATCGAAGGTTCAAAGCATCAAAGAACGCAGATAGGGACTAACATAACATAACATAACATACCTGTTACACTGTGCAAGGTGGTCAGAAAAAACACGAGTAACACTGACATCACAGGCACACCCTTCAATGGTCCGTCTAGCCTCATTGCTGGAGACAAGCTTGGACAAAAACGCAGCACAGTGCCAAGTGATCGTCTCCTCAGTAAATGCTGCGACCTAGTGGTCCGTTTGTCCTCTTCAGGCAGCGTTCTCTGGTAGTCTGGTAAGTCGTAATCCAATTTATTATCCACAATGTCGAAGCTGGACAAAGCCGACAGTCGCACGCAATGGTTTATGGTTTATTGTGGTTGTGAAATAAAGGACCAAGGACAGTACACAGGGATATAATGTCCTTACTAAAATCACGCCCCCTAGCGGCGGGACCGACAATCGGGAGAGGGTGCGTAGCAGCGGTCACAATACAGAAATCTCCAAGCAGATGATAGGGTGGCAAAATCCAGTATCAAATTGGCCAGGCAGAATCCATTGGGTGGCGTATGGACCCTCTCTGGCTAATGGATACAGCCTGGCCAATTCGACACTGTCTTTTGCCACCCTAGGATCTGCTTGGAGATTACCACACAGCCACTGACACTGAGACTCAGAGGATATATCTACACAGGCTATTAGAAGAAACTTATAATCAAGCAGGTTGTGTAAAAAGAAAACTCCAATATTCCACTGATTGCTTGGAGAAAATATGCGGCCGTCGAACTCTTGCGTTTATCATCAAATTAATTCACATAGCAACAATTTCGGGATTCCTAAAAGTAGTAGCAGGCCAACGATATTGAATTCGACTATTCATTAGCACTGAGCAATTTGCTAGCCACTGTTTGCGTCACACCTTTTCAATTCTGCACTAAGTGAAATATTTCCCTCACATACTATCAGGACTATCGCTATAGTAACTGGTCCGATATTGCAATTGGGTGCTCGGGAGGCTATTGACTGGATGGGTGATCACTTTGAGAGATTGAATTAAGGACTCTGCCAGGAGTCTACCTTCCCGCCGTGCCCAGTGATTAGTTAGCCTAGGGGCAATCCGAAACTGTAATCCTTTGGCTTTGCTATTGTATCTGTGAGAAAAAAAACACCATCGATATATAACAATATACATGTAGCCTGAATTTACACAATCTAGGTATAGACTATTGTATCTGTGAGGAAAAAACACCATCGATGTATTAACAATATACATGTAGCCTGAATTTACACACTCTAGATATAGACTGGTTTATTGTTGATGAACAAATAAATCCCAGGACCCACTGGCAGCATTTGGCTAAATTGTTGGGTCTGGTTACAAAATACAACATTATTACAATTACAAATGGGCTGTACAGCTGTTTACACACATAGGGATAAAATTTAACAATTGTTTAAAATCTTAAATACATCATACTATTATTACAAATATTGAAATATCTTAAAAGAGTAATTTATCGAAAGGTTCTTAAAAAACGTTAAAGACGAAATTTGTTAAGTCCTCATAGCTACTAGTATTCAAATTATGCAGACTCGAGTTCCCTCAAAATTAACAGTTAAGGCAGGAAAGGCGTCAAACCTGTTAGTCAAGAGTTACCTTCACATTGAGATCTCTCGCTGGCTGGGGTTATTGAACTCCTCTTTTTATATAATCTTTATACATAATCACCTCTGGTAAACCGGCCTACAATTTGTGACACTTTGCTGTTATTAGAGTTCATATTTATAATTTCTTTTAATTTATTACTTCAAAGAAATGCTATTGTATCTGTGACAAAAAAAAAAAACAACGTCAATGTATGTGCAATATACACTGTAGACTTAGTGGTTTAGTACATTTATTTAGTATTTCATTTTATTGTAGGAAAAAAATTGTGTTAATGTAGCCTCCATAGCATGCCAAAAACTGGGGGTTTTGGAGGTCTTTGGGATCTTTTTTGTGCTATTTTCTGATTGCATCTAGACAACATAGCCAGCCTGGTTGAAGTACCCCCGTAGAACTGGGCTAATCAGAAAACAGCCGAAGACCACCAAACCCCCTGTTCTATAAGCCTGCTACAGAGGATAGTGTTAATCAGTGAAAAAATTGGATAAATAACTCAAGCTCTGTATTTACACATCTCTTGCTGGCTGAGATCATTGACCTCTTCTTTGGTAGCGGCAACTGGCCTACAATTCGTGACACTTTACTGTGAGAGTATGTATTTATAATTTCTTTCAAGTTATAACTTCAAAGAAATGCGGTGGCGACTCGATATGCACAGCCTTCAGGCGGAGGATGCAAATGAGCCGAAGGGCGGTTATACCTGCATTACAGATATAGAAACAGTTGTGCCTAATCTCCAAGCAGATCCGCTATTCTTTCTTATCCCGTCTGTACATCTCCTCAACATTATCCAATCTGTTCTCAAATCCGATGTGATCTTCCGCAACAGATTCTTCCGCAATAGCTGTACTCATAGCCATATTTTAACTATTGTTATTGTGTGTGTTTTAATCTGTGTGTTTTCCTATATTATTTCCGTTTTCCGGAAAAATCAGATGAAGATTTTTCCGTCTTCCGGAAACATCAGATGAAGATTTTTCCATTTTCCGGAAAAATCAAATGAAGATTTTTCCATTTTCTGGAAATATCAGATGAAGATTTTTCCGTTTTCCGGAAAAAATCAGATGAAGATTTTCCGTTTTCCGGAAAAATCAGATGAAGATTTTTCCGTTATCCGGAAAGATATCAGATGAAGATTAATTTTCGATCATCCGGAGAACTCTTGCAGTCCATCCGGACCAGCTGGGAGGCAGCGGCCTGGGAGCGTCCACTCGGGTGGAGGGGGGAACAGATCGCCAGTCTTCTGAATACGCCGAAGAGGCGGCGTGATTTTGCGTGGTCGTCCGTCAAACACACTAACCCCACGGCGCTGCTATCTGTGCCGACCGTGTGTCTGTGCAGCAGACGTCGCTATCTGCTGAAAACTCTCACGGTTGTCTCCGCTATCTGCATCTGTAAGGCCTCTTAAATCGAAGACATCTGTCCAGCTGTCATTTGGCCGAGACGAAGCTTACAGCTGCGGGTTTTTTTGTTGTCCAGGGCCTAGGGAAAGGCTGTTACGGTGTCAGGTATATATACGGCTCCTCTGACAGTCGGTGCCAAGATCGCGGGGTGGCGACACATGTCAAGGTAAGATTTAAGAATACACATTATGACATCGATATCTATTTAAGTACCTACATGTTTAAATATACTCCCTAATATACGATGCGTTAGCTACGTTGTTCTAGAGACGACCATGTGGGAATGTATATGCCATTGTTTATACAAAAATATGCCGGCGCTCTAAAACGATATGTTTTTATTGCGGGTGTTTTCGGCACCTTGATATCGTCTTGAGTTTAAGATAATGCGAGATGTGTGCCGTGGGTTTTGTGGGTTAATGTGTCATGAATGTGAACCGTGGAAAATCGGCAGTCCATCGCCCCCCTCCCCTCCCTTCTCTCTTTCGCATGAGATACAGCACACACGCACACACACACACTGCCGCGGATGCCGCAGGAAATTACCTTCAAATCGCGCCGCTATTATGTTTTTAAAAAATCCCCGTGAAGGATTGATAAGTCTAGCTGTGGCCCTGTGTGCGGATGGGAGTGTAAGATGCTTATTTTGCGCGGTTGCCAGTGTTCGTGTGGTGATGGCGGCGGTGTATATATTAAGGGAACTGGGGCGTGTTGTTTTGCAGCGCTGGAGAAATTGGGTCATTGGGCAACATCAAAGTCAATACTCTCGTTCGCGTCGCTGGCAGGCGTTTGGTAGCCTCTACCAGGCACCGCGGATCGCTGGAAAAATAGTAGAAATTGGGCGAAATAAAGGGATAGTATGCCAGAGAAGATCCAGGGCCATAGAAGCTCCAATTTGCTTCTATGGCCCTGGATCTTCTCTGGCATACTATCCCTTTATTTCGGCCAATTTCTACTATTTTTCCAACGATCCGCGGTGCCTGGTAGAGGCTAGGCGTTTGGATCCATGGCACAAAGGCTGGGCAGGCGCTTTGTCTGTGGAAATATAGGCAGTATTTCACATTTCTGATGTACTTTATACTCTTAGGATTTATCTGTGGGTGACTGAGTAGAATATTTGCCGCAATTGGATAGAAAAAAATATATTCCGCCAGTTAATGTGATAATCGTCGATGAAGGTTAGACATCCAGGTAATACGATATGCCAAAAAACAGTTACTCAAGCAACTGGATATGATTTTGAAAACGACGTTTTCAAAATCATATCCAGTTGCTTGAGTAACTGTTTTTTGGCATAATGTGATAATCGCTGGCAGGCGTTTGGATCCATGGCACAAAGGCTGGGCTGGCGCTTTGTCTGTGGAAATATAGGCAGGACTTCACATGTATACTCTGGCTACGCTAAGGATTCATCTGTGGGCGAATGAGTAGGAAATTTGCCGCAATTGGGTAAATATAAAATACTCCGTCAGTTAATGTGATAATCGCTGGCAGGCGTTTGGATCCATGGCACAAAGGCTGGGCAGGCGCTTTGTTTGTGGAAATATAGGTAGGATTTCAAATGTATAATCTGGCTACGCTTAGGATTCATCTGTGCGTGAATGAGTAGGAAATTTGCCACAATTGGATAGAAAAAAAATATATTCCGTCAGTTAATGTGATAATAGACCAGCTCCTACGTAAATTATTTATAGTCTATTTTGTCCGATTGAATTTCTGCCATCTTTTCAGTCCCAAAACAAGCTTAGTGGATGGTTCTATAATTTGTTGTTTGATTCTAACGTAAAGAAGAAAAAGGAAAACCTCAACAAATTTTGTGATTTCGTTTTTTTTTTCTACATTTGCGTCGTTTGGTATATTTTGACACCGTTGTTGAATACAACATACTGTTATAGGTGCAAAAGCGTTTGCTTCCAGTTTTAAACAGTGTTGTTCTGTCTATGTGACCTTTTTTATTTTCTGGGAACACAGATCACTGTTGTCCTATTCGGTCCCCTGCCAGCTGTGCCTAACTGCGTTATAACTTGAATAGGGAATTTTATAGCTTGATTTAAATACGCTGTCAGAACACGCATGTGTGACGAGGGCGGCAAGGCGAAGTGAAATACCAATGTGTCATAAAATATGACTTCAAATTTCGGAGGGAAAGTTGATTGGGCCCGGCAAAAGGTTGTTTTGACTGGCCAAGTCCCAATATGTATAAACATTGCTTCTTTTTATGTCAATCAGTCTATTATACAGCAGTCTGGTAACAATTTCTCCTGACTGGCCACAATTCTAAGCCGGCTGTTTGAATGAACGAAAAATTAGAAAAAGAAACGCATATCAAGAATATGCATGAATTATGCTTCTGACTGTCATCTAAACGTTTGGTCGTTTTGTTGTCTTCAAGTTATATCATACTTTTCGTTTAGACCGGCCCAGCCCAGGCTTCGAAATGTGACCCTAGCATTAAATAAGGATGTTTTACGGGCCCCTGTCCTACTATGCATAGGTCTTTTTTCTTTGAAGCCAGGCCCGTAAAAATTCTCCGACGTTCGCTAATGGGTCTGGACGGGCGGACACAAGCCATACACCGTAGACTTCGCGGAGAGCGCCCGATGGTTTCCATGCAGGCTGCCGTTCTATATAGCCGTGAGCTATTTGTGAGGGTTTGGTGGTCTTCGGCTGTTTTCTTATTTCAAAAAACGGGGGTAATTCAACCAGGCCGGCTATGTTGTCTCTATGCAATCAGAAAATAGCACATGATAAAAGCTCCCAAAGATCCTGAAGACCCCCAAAACCCCAGTTTTTTTGGCATGCTACGGAGGCTAGCCGTGAGCATGGTTTAAACTGAATCCCAGCCCGTAAAAATCCCCGGACTGCGCTTGTATACCTTGGCGGGTGGGCAAGGCACCTAGTACCGAGGAGATTACATAAAGCTCACGATAGGTGAGGGTCTGCATGCCTTTTCCGTGAGGCGCGTAGCGAGCTATTTGAGTCACTGTTGATATTAGCCGGCCGGTTTAATAATTCGGGAATTCGGGAAATTCTTCGTGAAGGTACTAGTAATTGGCCGCATAGCACGTTATTCATTCCTCTGAATTCGTCGCTATAAAGCGTTATTGAAAAATCCTTCGCATACGTAGTCGATCGCGAACGCCAGATTGCCCCCCAAAATCACAACGTAACGTCCGCGCGTCCACACAGACTAGTTATGCCTACTCTCCAAGCAGAGGTTGTGGGGGAATGATCGTTACCTTTTTATATATGGCCGGTTTTTTTTTTTTGTCCTGACCCCCGTCGGTGGCTGCGGACCCTCTCTGGCTAATGGATACTGTCTGGCCAATTTGATACTGTCTTTTTGCCACCGAGAGGGATCTGCTTGGAGATCAAGTTTTGCCAGCCACCCACGTGAATATGAAACAATTAACAATCCAATGAAGTCTTTCCCAAAGCCTTACACATGATCATATTTACAATTTAATCAATTTACCGTTTGTTAAACTTTAAGCGTTGCCAGCCTTCCTAGCCTGAATTTGCCAGGACCCCCCCTCAAGACCCTCCTAAGTTATACGCTAGCACGAGAGTTGTATTAAATCGTAGTGAGGTTATACTGATACTGTAATGCAAAACATCTGGGGTATAGGGGTCGATCTACGGTGAGCCAAATACCTGCGTTAAAATGTAGAACTGAGAGGTATCGCAAGACTACGCTGCCTTTCCTGGTTGATCTACTTAACGAGACATGACACGTACAGGCGTTGTCAATCTACCATGATTACCTGCTAGATTGATGTATTTAAACGTTTTAACACATTAATGAAATGGTTTTAATATGTGCAGTCCTAACGTAAGGAATTTTAAGTTGTATTGAGTATATATATAAGTATTAATAGTAAATATTATTGTAAATATTATCTCTTTGTAATGCCATACTATAATTCAGCTAAAAAGCTGCTACTGTATGGTTGTTTTGAGTCGCCGCAATAGATTGATGATTGATTGATTGATTGATTGATTGATTGATTGATTGATTGATTGAAAAAAAATATGGAAACGACTTACTGTCAAGACAGTATGACATGAAAGGTATAGGAGTCTCTATATGTTTATTGCCTTCGTTAAAAGAGTATGCATTCGGTTTGGCTGTGGTGTGGGTCTGTATGTAGGTCAATGTTATAAATCAATTAATGTCCCCCCTGGCTTTTCCCGATCTAATTGCAGCGGGCTTTTTGTGCATTTGTTGATTGTCTGTATGCAGCGAAATCTGTGATATTTGGTGTGCAGCGGTTATAGAAACAAAGTTCAAAGTCAAAAAAGGTTATCCTATGTCCTATATATATATATATATATATATATATATATATAACTAA
>NW_017802602.1:2902131-3000037 GCF_001625305.1 Branchiostoma belcheri
GCGACTTTACACGGGCTATTGTGCTCTAATGGTGCATTAGAAAATCACGTAGTAGTACCCCCCCCCTCCTCCACAAAGAAAATTCCAAGAAGTCTGCGAATGAGGCTACCAACCACCCACCCACCTACACACTATCATTTTACAGACCCATTTCAGATCTCGTATGTATGAATGCAGTCACCTTGGCGCATACATGTATAACGTTACATGTGTATACATGTAGTTGGGACTGTTTCCAAGTTCGTCTCATGAATACTAACCTTGACGGTTACGTAAGCAGACTGCTCTTATGTAATCCGGCATAAAGAACAGAGGTCACGGGCTGCCACCATGTGACCTAGTTTAGTATTACAGGTTCCACCATTTGTAATAATGGGGGAGGGGGGCGGCGCAATATTTTGGTACATAACTGTTATATATACCCGTGTCATTCTTCGAACGCAAGCGGAATTTTTGAAAGAAATGTCAAGCGTATGCTGCGGTTTTAAACGGAGAATTTTTGAGGGAACCGTACGGATTCTAAGAACGGTTAGCAGAGCGTCGTTGTACCCGTAAACAGTGTGTCGTGGACGGTCCCCCGTGTTTATTTTTATGGTGGGGCGTGAAGGTAGCGATGCGTACATTCGCAGCAGCAGCAGGCTAACGCCAATGGCTATTCGGGCAACATATCGGAGACACAGGCAAATCCCATGGTAGAGAAACCTACACAGGATTCCATCCACAGTACATCTATGACATGTATGGACGCTAGGTAAGACGGTGATGCCACTAGCTATGTCAAAGTCATAATATGCGTAGCTGTAGTGTTCTTGTATAGAGGACATCTATATCAATTATTTACCATATTATCTGTTCCCTTGGCTATAGAGATCAGCATGATGTGAATGGCTTTGGGTGTTTCCGCTAAATGCACTAAATATGTCATAGCTCGGCTCGTTCAAAAGCAGATCAAATATTGAACTATCGACCGGCCGGTTGGTAACCTTGAGTGTTCAGACGTCACACTGACTACTAGCTAGTATATTATCACGCACATGTATTGTTCACTGTGGATTAGATTGCATAAAACATGTACATACGCTTCTTCGCCGCTGGGGAATTTAGATTTCAGACTTGTTACGCACTGGGTCCTCATGTTGACGTCTTTGGCCATTGAACACGTTTATGTGCCAAGTATGTAACGTTAATAATCCATAAAGTGAATGCAAATGTATTAGCTATTGTTGCGTGCCTGTCCATACCAGCGATAAATTATTGTATGTCAAAACTTGTTGCAATGTTTAAGAAAATCATTAGGGGGTGCAGATTTAGTTGTTGTTTTTTTCATGCCTAAGGACTACGGGACAGAAAAGAACACACTAGAAGGTATACCTCTTTGGGTTTGACATATTTGTTTGAAATTTGAAGCTCCAAACATTAACTTGCACTCATGAAAATGAACTGCAGTTACAAGGGCATACGCTAGATGTCGCGTCTCCCTGAGGCTTATAATCTTACCAACAAAACCGTAGATTTTCAGGGTTACAATTCCAGATTTGGATCGGTATTATGATGCCAATTTACATAGCTAATACAAGATATTATCGCCATGTATATGCAAAAACAAATAGCGTACAGGATTTGGCCCGCCTCCCCATATCATTCCTCCAAGTCTAGACGTTGAAAGTTTTAAACCAAGTTGAAAAGTTCGGCTGACGCAATGTGTAAGTAACCAGTCGAACCGCAGACCGCTGTGCGCATCAGTTCTGCGCAGCTCTCTCTAAGATCTCGTTTAAATCTCGCGCTTCTTTTCCAAGGTAATGTGATCCGCGAGAATCCGCGAGAGTTTGCTACTGTTTACTGTTTCGCTTGTAACTCCGCTTTGCGTAAGTGTTTCCTTGTCATACGTTAATGTGAGATGTAAGAAGGGCCGGCGTCACGCTCAAGGTCGTAGATGTACATTACCGGTGGTGTTTGTTGGAGAAACGAGGTTTCAAAGTTGACCGTGCATGATGGAGATCATTCCACTCGAGATAGGTACCCTTTAGTTTTTTTGGGGGCAAACCCGTTTGCCATATTTCATCGTCGATTTGGTGTATTGTTTTATAAAGTATAGACCCTCCCCCATCTATCGTGTGTTGTTTCTTTTGGGATCCTGTAGTTGTTACAATATAGTAACCGATAGTAAGTTGGGCTCATTCAGTCGAATTCTCAACGATTTTTGTTCGAATCGCAAACTTTTGCAACTAGTTCTAACCAATACACCTGTAATGTAAGATGTGGCTGAAATGTAGTTATGTTGGCTTGACACCTGTGTACTTAGTTTTGAAGTTGCACAATGTGTATTGCAGCTCGACCTTGAGAAAAAGTGTAATTTCTTTACAGTTTATTTGCCTTTAAAATGTTCCGTTAAAAGTTACATAGAACAAAAATGAAAGTGAAAGAATAACGACGAAATAGTAAGCTTCAAAACGATACCCACTTTACGGATGAAAAAGGAAGAGAAGGAATTTGGACATGAACAAATACAACAACAGGTTGATTTTTCACGACCTAATTTTTTAAGGAGAAATCGGACACTATGACCTGTTACTGTAAATATGCAAACATCGGGCATATGTACTGACATTGGTATAGTTGCACATGAATCCCACTTTCTCTAGCGTCTTCATGATATAAGTCTGACTTGGAATGGGTTTCAGAAAGTCTGTTTGTGATTACAAAACTTGATTCCTTCTTTTTGCGAACTTTCGCAAACAGGGGTTGAAAGTTGCAACATTGTTGGCGGCGCGAAAAATGGAACGCGCTGCCTTGGTTCCATGAATCGAACGCAGGAGTTCGAAACCGATTGACTTCAAATTTGACGATTTTTGAATGGTCAGAACCTTGTATTAAATTCCTCTTTTTGTATATACTTGAATGTTATCATATTACTTATTATATTGCATGTGGTAGCCACATTCATACAGTTTCTCGTACCAAAAAACGAATTTTATGACATTACGCGAAATGTATCAAAATGTAGCGGAAACTCAGGATGGTGTGTGTCAGTAGCTTACAACTGGGCTAAAATTTGACCACCGCGATGTGCGCATCGTCACAGTTTTTTTGGGGGCAAACCCGTTTGCCATAAAATTTACCAGGGGTCATTGGTATCAATGTAAAGGTAAAGAAGTGGGCTATCACACTGTGGTATTAGCTAACGGGATCCAGTTAAATAGTAAAAAAGACAAGCACAAATAAACTGACCAAAAATTGCTAATGTTTGGAAGGCCGTAGCACTCGCTGTCATTTTGCAATGCACGAACTATCTACATGGTTGTACTGGGCAAATCCTGTAGATATGAAAAAATGTAAACATTGTGTAGGTCTAAGGTCTTTTTGCTGCACTATAGGCAGTTGTTTACACCCATGCAACGGGGTCAAATCGTGACCCGGCAAACGCCGTATCTTAGAGAATAACGCGTTCTACGGTGACCTGCGGTTCGACTGTAACAGGGCCACGACAAGACATACAACAGGCTAGGTCAAGGGTCAAACGAGGTCGCCTGGGGGCTCTTGTGGCTACTTAAAGACAAGGCGCATGCCTGACAAATGATAATGGTGCCCAAGAGTCACCTATTATTCACCTGTCAGACCATTGTTTCCTCTAAGCAAGGTCAGCTTTTATACTAAGAGTGCCTAAAGCGATATATACTATCTGTTGACCACGGTAGCCTCTACCAGGCTTCGGGAGGCGGCTGCAAAGAGTAGAAATTGGCCAAATAGAGAGATAACATGCCAGCAGGGGAGTTGGTCCACCAGAGAGTACATTCAGTTGGGTGCCGTAAACTGTAGACGACGAGGGTGATCTACAAAAGAAAAAGAAAACCTTCTGCAAAATCTGGAAAGATGACAGTTTCTTAGAAATCAGTGTTTATTCCTCAGGGGGCTCCTGTGTTGTCCCCCAAACATGATGCCAAGGTTTTGTCAATTTGCAAAAGATGCCAACGCTCTATGAACGCACGTATTTTCCAAGTATTCAATTCCATTTCTCTGAAAAAGTAGACAGGGATCAGTCTTAACTAGACCACCAGTAAGCTACAATCCCAAAATACTCTTGCTCGCAATTTAAATCAAGGATTTGTCCAACGGTCGTGACCACTGGGAATTGGACTCACATCTATTCCAAGTACTTCGCTTGATTTTTCTTGAAACGCAGATAAAGAATCAGCGTTGACTAGACCACCAGTCAAGTTGCAGCCTCCTTAAAATTCTTGTTTGCAATTCCAAGGCTTTGTAAGTTTGCAGAGCATGCCAGATCCTCACGGCCGTCGGAAATGCACGCTGCGTTTTTCCAAGTATTTCGCTTAAATTTCTGCTTAAAACGTAGATAGCGGTCCCCCATGGGGTGAGTGTATTTCAAGTTCTTGGTCTTGTGAGAGTTTTGGACAATAACATCGAATTCGTGTATACTCAAGAAGAGCTGTTTGTCTAGAACATAGACATGACAGGTAAAGATCATGAGGCATATGTTTCACCTGTCCCCCGTGCAATGCTACACCTGTCCTGTACCCCAAGGACAACCCAGAGAACAATGGACTAGTCTTCACGATCTTGCATCAGGTGCCAGCATAGGTCACTGACTGGAAGGTTATCCCAACTACTCTCCAAGTAGAGGTTTGGGGTTATTTGTAGCGTGTTTTTAGGCTTTTTTGTCAGGGTTTCTCTTCTACACTGAATTTTATTCCAGTGCAAAAGAGAAACCCCGATAAAAAAGCCTAAAGACACGCTACAAATAACCCCAAACCCAAACCCCTGCTTGGATCTTACATCAGGTGCCAGGAATAGGTCACTGACCGCACGGCCATCCCAGCCCATCGCCAAATCTTTGCACGGAAACACAACACTACACTATCTTATCCTGTCGGAAGTGGCTGGAATTTGAATTACAATACAGCTTTATCAGTAGTGGACATAACATCACATGGCGATAGTTAGACACTCTTAAAGTCTCATGCAAGCCAAGACTGTATGTGTGACTTTGAGACTAACATAGCTGAAAGCTCAGACTTTTCATGGTTCGTAAACGTACATATATACAGTCTTTGGCATGCCATGTGCTTACTCATATAAAACACAACTTGACTTTAGAAACTATCGTATTTGAGGAAACTTAAACCATGTGAATTGTGTATATATCTTTATATTGAATTGTATCTGTATCTGTATAACCGGTATAACCTCCCTTCGGCGTAACACACCAGCTTCTGTATCTGTATAGCCGGTACAACCTCCCTTCGGCGTAACACACCAGCTTCTGTATCTGTATAGCCTGTATAACCGCCCTTCGGCGTAACACACCAGCTTCTGTATCTGTATAGACTGTATAACCGCCCTTCGGCGTAACACACCAGCTTCTGTGTCTGTATAGCCAGTACAACCGCCCTTCGGCGTAACACACCAGCTTCTGTATCTGTATAGCCAGTACAACCGCCCTTCGGCGTAACACACCAGCTTCTGTATCTGTATATAGCCGGTATAACCGCCCTTCGGCGTAACACACCAGCTTCGGACGCTTAGGCTTGTGACGATGAATCAACTTTGTATTTTTAAGCATGTCCTACACCTGTATTGCCCTAAATTTAATCACCAAGCAGATTTTTGTTGGCTGCAAAGACAATATCAAATTGTCCAGGCAGAGCCCATTTGCCAGGCAGTTACCGGGTCGCGACATAAAGATACCAGTACAACAAAAAACTCGATCAAAACGCCAAAAACACGCCAAAACTAAACCGAAGCCAAGAGAAGTATTGCCCAAAGGTTCTCCCTTTATATTAGCCGCATACAGGCGAGTTGAACGACCTCGGCTGTACGTTTCAGCCAAATAGATCAATAATAGATAGAAAATTATTAAACATGCATGTACTTCGTTGCCTTTGTTTAAATATAAATGAAAAATAATGAAACATGTATGTAACCGTACGTTTTAGCCAGATAAAAATGATAAATAAAAACAAACATGCGTTTACTTCGATACCTTTGCAGAAGGAAAACATATTGTTTTGCTCTGTTTCTTCTTCTTGCCCAAACAAATAAGGTCAATGACCGGAACCAGACGTCTGTCACCATGGTAACTGGTGTTGGGTTACATCATGTTGCAATTTTATAGCAGGAGGGATATAGACTCCTGTCACCCTGTAATATTATATGAATGTGTTTGAGAAAGAATTAACAGAGCAGACCATATGCGAAGGTAAACATTATGCAAAATGCTTCGCAAATGTTACCTTTCTAGTTTAACACAGTGTTAAGTTATCTGATGCCAAATTTACGGGAAACTTCTTGGAAAATTTCCACATGGTGAGGTTAACGTGTGTGGTTAGTGACACTTGTGACCTACAAGTATATATCATGGTATCGCACACGTATAATATGTACAATCAGCAACAATGTCGCCTTGCCAAGAATTCCGGTATTCACAGATAAGCTACATCAGGAATTTGTCAAAGAATTTTTTTCTGTTAGCGTTTACTACTACTGTAAAATCTACATACTCTACTTCATTGATTTAGTTCATGTTGAGTAATTGTTTGTAGTAGCAAACATCTAGAGTGAATTATGTAATCTCCAAGCAGATCTTTCGGTGGCAAGACAGTATCCATTGGCTAATGGATACAGGACGGCCAATGGTTACAGGACGGCCAATGGATACAGGACGGCCAATGGATACAGAATGGCCAATGAATACTGTCTTTTGCCACCCAACCGAAAGATCTGCTTGGAGATTGTGAATTATGGGGCACATTGATGCGTGTTTTACGCTGGTCGATTCAAACGGTTCAGTTGTGACAGTTATATGGAGTGGTCAGAAATACCCCGAAGATAAACGGTTCCTTTGCAAGTAATCGCATGTCTACCCTAGGCTGCTAAGAGGTTCCACACTATCCGCATTACGGAACATTTACGGTACAGCCTTGGAGTAACGAAATCACTATTCCTTCCAGGTCCACAATTCTTTATTATTTCGCCATTTGGACCGGAATGTTTCGGCGTAACCGGGCTGTAATGACAGGATAGTGTGGCTGTGAGATGATTGGCAGCTGCACTGCACGACAACTACCAGTAATATAGCGCCTTGAACGCTCTCTAACTGATGGAGGCTGCAGCTAGTATATTGCGGAACCTATTTTGGGGCGAAGTCCTCGCTTCACTTGGCCTCACCTTACATAACCCTTCCTATCTCAGGAATCTCACGTTCTAAAACATGTTAACCTGCAATTCTACCTGCGTGTCCTCGGACGACCCCTTGCCGTCACTCTGGCGTCCGTCCAGCTCAAGTGCGCTTCACTAATTATTACGCAACACCCAAATAAGGCGCTGACATTCTGACCCTTCTGTCTTCTAATTGGCTGAGATAATTGAAGCCCCGCCCACCCCTTCGAAGAATAAGTGCTGATACCATAAATCTGGTCTCCTATGACCTTCTAGTTGACAATCTTGTCGCACAGGGTGCTCTGACAGCGGGGACGACACCCGTGCAAGCCGGCAGGTACGAGCTCGGACCCCGAAGACACCCCGAGACCAGGCCGCTGCTGCTGTAGACGCTGACACTTCGGCACACCGACCGGCGTAAGTTTGTCCACCAAGGTCAAGCTTAAGTGTACTGTGTAGTGTACATGTTGTATGTATACATACGGCTCGAGTGCGTGTCGTCTTGAGGTTGGAAGATCGCTGTAGGTTTGTCTCGTGTAGCACGGTTGAATTTGTTACGCCATTCACTGTAACATTTGTGTACGCGCGCGCGCGCGCGCGTGCGTGCGTGCGTGCGTGCGTGCGTGTGTGTGTGTGTGTGTGTGTGTGTGTGTGTGTGTGTGTGTGTGTGTGTGTGTGTGTGTGTGTGTGTGCGCGCGCGTGTGCATGTATGTGTGTGTGTGTATGTGCGTGCATGAGTGTGTGTGTGTGTGTGTGTGTGTGTGTGCGTCTGTGTGTGCATGAGTGTGTGTGTGTGTATACATATATGTGCTTATTTGTAGTTCAGCTTAGTCAGCATGGCCCACGAAGACAATTCGTGAGCCCTAACTCTTGTGATCCCCCATGCATTTCTCTGGCCCGAAATGTAGGTCATGTATGAAGGCCTCAGACGGCAGAGCTAAGAGCGCTCCCTGCACATTTCCCATTCACGCCCTGAGCGCGAGCTCTGCACGCGAAGCCTCCGTAGCAGGCTTATAGAACTGGAGGTTTGGTGGTCTTCGGCTGTTTTCTGATTAGCCCAGCAAAAAAACGGGGGTAATTCAACCAGGCTGGCTATGTTTTGTCTATATGCAATCAGAAAATAGCACATAAAAGATCCCAAAGATCCTGAAGGGAGTTTGTCCGTTGAGATAACAGTTCGCCGCCCCACTGTTCTCTCAACGGACAAACTCCCTTGGCATGCTTATCTCTCTATTTTGGCCGATTTCTACTCTTTCCAGCCGCTTCCACAAGCCTGGTAGAGGCCACTGAAGACCCCCCAAAACCCCCAGTATTTTAGCATGCTATGGAGGCTCTGCACGCGAAGGTTGGCATATCTCCGCGCGGCGGGGGCCTGGCTAGCGCTCCGACATGCCTCATGTCCACCTGTACAGCCGACACTGCGAGAAAACAGCTGTCTGCCACAAGTGCAAGTACAAGGACTGGCGCGGAGATAAGGCCATGTTGATTTGATTATATGGATGACATCCTCCGGGAACCCCAAAACTGATGCGCGCGTGCGAATAAAAAAAGTTTTGCAAAAAAAAAGTTCTTTTCATTATGAAATCTACGTGGTCATGAGGGTTGAGCAAATGGCACAGAATATGGTTTGGCGAATAATCTAGTCTTCAAGTTCATTTCTTTACAATTTCGTCTTTTTTCGTTTGATTTTGGCATTCTACGACATTGGTATAGTTTTTATTAATTTTTTTTGTAATTTATGGTATATTTTTGCTCATTTTGCAACTGTTTTGTACGATTTACAGTATGGTTGAAAACTTTTTTTTTTTTGGAAACGGCCGAAAATTCATGCGCGCGCGTGGATGTCATCCATATAATTAAATCAACATGGCCTAACCGAGGGAACGGGAGAGTGGGCCGGCTATAAACTATCCGCGTATTTGTATGTGTTGCCTGGCAGTCTTGTAACCGAGAACATGAAACACGGGGAAGGCAGCTTACTTGAGGGTTTCAAGGTTTTAAACCAGCTGACAACGTTCTTGTAAACTATGTTGTTATAGAGATAGAAACGTGCCAATGTCATGCCAGTGTCTATCTCTAATACTTAAACAGAGGTTTAACCGAGGTTTTAAGCCAGCTGACAGCTTCCCTGTAGACTACGTTTTGTACAGATAGAAGTGTGCCAATGTAATGCCAAGTCTATAATACAGAAGACTTGCACGTGTGTGTGTGTGTTTTTAACAATAGATGTTAGTGATATGTAAGGTACCTGACACAGTTTCCTTGTAAACTAATTACGTTGTTGTAGAGATAGTAGCGTGACAATGCAATGCCATGGTCTATGATACAGAAAACGTAAACATGTTTTGAAAACAGTACAACTACGTTCAACCGAGGTTTTAAAGCCAGCTGACAGCTTTCAAAAACTACGTAATTGTCTTAGAAATAAATGCTTGCCAATGTAATGTCAGGCCTATGGTACAGAAGACATGGTTTGAAAACAATACAGCCAGGTTAGTGATATTTAAGCTATCTGACACAGTTTCCTTGTAAAACTGTGTTGTAGAGATAGAAGCGTGACAATGCAAGGCTGTGGTCTATGATAGGGGACGTAAACATGTTTTGAACACAATACAAACAGGTTCAACTCAGGTTTCAGGATAGAAAGTGTGCCAAATGCAATGCCAAGTCTATAATACAGAAGACTTTTGGGTGTGCTTTTCTAACAAGAGAGGTTAGTGAGATTTAAGCTAGCTGACACAGTTTCCTCGTAAACTACGTTGTTGCAGAGATAGAAGCTTGCTAATGTAAAGCCAAGGTCCAAGATACAGAGGCTTTAAATCTTTGTTGAAAACAACAGAGCCAGGCGGACTAGTGATTCACAGGATAATGACGAGTGCCTCAGGCTGACAAATGTACCGTACTCACCTGTCAAACAGAGTCGGCAGGGTTGGACAAGTCCCATTGCCCACTTGCCCAGGGCAAGTAAAAGTACTGTTCGGGCAAGTAAATATCCCCCTGGACTTGCCCAATTGGGCAAGTATATTTTTTGGATGCAAGGTATAGCCCCTACCGTATTTCGACCAAGTTTCAAACAATTTTGATAAATAAAGCATCCAACATTATAAACTCTATTATAATAAAATAGTTTCCTTCCTGCTAGTAAAATGTATAGAAATGCGTCATATTTTGGGCAAGTGAAAAGTTGGTTCGGGTAAGTGGAAATGACCAGGTACTTGCCCGATACGGCAAGTGGATTTTTGAAAACTTGTCCAACCCTGGCCGGGGACTTGCGCCTTCGCGCTCAGTCGGCTGTGCGAGCTCACGTTTCCCCCCAGGATATACTCTCCAAGCAGAGGTTTGGGTTTGGGGGGTATTTTTAGCGTGTTTTTAGGCTTTTTTTATCGTGGTTTCTCTTTTGCACTGAATTTTTTCCCACCAAACCCCCCAAAAATTCAGTGCAAAAGAGAAACCCCGATAAAAAAGCTTAAAAACACGCTAAAAATACCCCCAAACCTCTGCTTGGATACACGGGTACGGGACTACAGTTTCTCACTAAGATATTCGTTCTCACGAACGCAGACAGTCACACAGCCAGTATTCACTTTTGTAACACTCATGACCTTCGCCAAGAAGGTTATGTTTCCAGTAGCGTTTGTCCGTCTGTCCGTTTGTCTGTCTGTTTGTCTGTCTGTCTGTCTGTCTGTCTGTCTGTCTGTGGACAGCATACCTCAAGAAGCTTACTAGTAATATGCATTGTCATGAAATTTGGTAGGTGGGTAGGTCTTGATAAGTAGCCTCTACCAGGCTTCGGGAGGCGGCTGGAGAGAGTGGAAATCGGCCAAATAGAGAAATAACATGTCAGAGGAGTTAGTCCGCGCGGTGAGAGAGCAATTTGCCGCACAAACTGTTCTCTCACCGCGAACTAACTCCTCTGACATGTTATTTCTCTACTTGGCCGATTTCCACTCTCTCTCTCCAGCCGCCCCTCGAAGCCTGGTAGAGGCTAGAGTGAACTGAAACTACCATTGCAGTCTGCCAGGATCTCTTGGATGTACTGCAAATAGATGTGTAGTAGGTTGGCGTCGATTGTTCACCTTCTTAGCTGTACCTGTACAGCCGGTATAATCGCCCTTCCTATACCTAACCTTTGCACATCTAACTGTGAAGGTTGTTTGAAGCTATCTCTGTGATGATGCCCCAACTGTACTTAGCGGCAGTGAGTTCCACCCTACGATAGTTCTGGCGAAAACCGAGATTTTGAAAACCTCAATTTCTCGGTTGTTAACCCGCTCGTGTGACTGAAGACGAACAGTTTCCGGTGGTGAAGCGTTTCAAAGCGTTTTGGAACGGTATCATGCACCGTTCCCAGTCTAAAATGGGCCTGTGGTAGCCTCTACCAGGCACCGCGGATTGCTGGAAAAATAGTAGAAATCGGCCGAAATAAAGAAATAATATACACGGGAGGTAGCTGACCAGAGAAGATCCAATTCGCGACCCACGGCCGGCTACCTCCCCTGGTACTAGTATATTATTCCTTTATTTCGGCCGATTTCTACTATTTTTCCAGCGGTCCGCGGTGCCTGGTAGAGGCTAGGCCTGTGGTACTTGAGGGCATGTTAGCTACTTGTCTACAATATGCCTGGCGCTCACGACCTTTCGTAAATATGTTTACGTTGGTGAGAAGCATCTATACATAACACAACCTTTTGTTCCTCGGTGTTAGAGCTGTGCGTGAGTGACAGGCGTGGGTGAGAGGACGTCAGAGAGAAGACAGGTGTATCGTGTTTAATGTAATTCCGTACGTCACCACGCTACATGATGTCTGATTGCGATGATTTTTTTTAGCTAAAGCGTATGGACCACATTCATATCTGTCTGTCTGCACTACCCTCCACCAGACTCTTTTGCAGGCTGAATAAATAGCAAAAATTGGCCTAAAAAGAAATCTAACTGGCCATGGGGTAGCCGGCCATAGAGGGTCCGATTTGCCTGCACGGATTTTGAACCCTCTATAGCCGGCTAACTCCCCGGCCAATTACATTCCTTTTTCATTCAACCTGCAAAAGAGCCTGGTGGAGACGACCTTCGTCAGGATGACTGACCCCTTTTATGGATGTATCACATGACCATTGGTCACGTGGGAAATGCAATTGGTCAGTCGTCCTGATGAAGAAGGCCACGGATTCAGTAAAAGATTTTTGGGTCCTGATTTTTCAAAGATGATATGAATAATGTTACCAATAATGTTACATGTAGTATATAGAGTTATATATACATGTAGATTTTATAAGTAATGTTTGGATTTTTGTGTCTGCCGTTTAACAGATGATGACACAAAACACGACGGCCGAGGGGAACGTGAGCGGGGCGACACCCCCGCCGGGACCCCGAATGGTCCCGCCCAACCCCCAGCTGATCGAGGCCTTCAACTGGTTCAACGTTGCCGTGGTAACGGCCATCATGCTGGCGATGGGCTGCACGCTCAAGCTGAGGGAACTCATCCGGGTACTCAAGCAGCCCTCACAGGTGTGTACGAAATGATAATCTCCAAGCAGATATTTCGGTTGGGTGGCAAAAGACCGTATCCATTGGCCATCCTGTATCCATTGGCCATCCTGTATCCATTGGCCATCCTGTATCCATTTCCTAACCGAAGGCTAATGGACACTCCTCTGGCCAATGGATACTGTCTTTCCACCTAAAGATCTGCTTGGAGATTAACGAAATGATACACATGATACATGTACCCCGTCATAGCCAGCACGTCGGCAGAACGTACTGCGCCTGATTTTTCACGGTTTTCGTTGGATGTTTGGTCACCGTTGCACCGTTGCATCGTTTGCTTGTTGCAGAGGATACTAGTATCGCAAAAAACTGTATACAGAAAGAAAACTAACTATCAAATTCTGGACGATTCAGACGTTTACGTGCCCACGCAGAAATCTTTTATCTGTGGATGAAGCAAGCTTAAACTTCAGACAAAGGTAGGCATTTGCCGGGCTCCGATTTGGCTATGCATGGGGGTTAGACAGGTTAGAAAGTTCTGCGTGGGACGTATACGTACGCAGACAAGGCCGCAATTATCGGCAGCCTTGACCCTTGTTGTACGCAAAGGTACGCAAAGGTCGCTACAGACGTCTCAAGGTACGCAAAACGGTACCTCCTTGTCTCCTTTCCCAGACGACCGCTACGTGAGCAGCCTCTTCAGCTGAAGTGTTAGAAGTTGTTTGGGATAGATTGTCTCTACCAGACACCGCGGATCGCTGGAAAAATGGTAGAAATTGGCCAAAATAAATGGAATACTATACCAGGTAAGTTAGCTGGCCAGCAAAATGTACCCTTTCTGGCCGGCTAACTCCCCTGGTATGTTATTCCCTTTATTTTGGCCAATTTCTACTTTTTTTTCCAGCGATCCGCGGTGCCTGGTAGAGGCTATATGGGATAGATTGCACAAAAGTCTGTGTTGTTTTGACAACGCTATCAGAAGCTGCCGCGGAACCTTGTGCAGAGAATAAGCAGCTGGCGTTTGAAAAGTAACTCAGAGAAACCCTGAAACACCTGCAAACGACGTGTGTGTGTATTGAACAATGCTTGTTACCCTGACGTTGGCATTAAACATGTGCGAACGCACTCTGTCTACGTTAGAACTGAAATACCAGCGTCCATTTGAATTTTCAACCCAGCCGGGTCACCACTGGATTAACCCTTTATGTTTTCAGACATGAAAGTACTCGAGTCGTGTTCTTGTTTCTGTCTAAGTCGTGATTCTTGTGTCATTACCATATGTGCTAGCGGTGTAGCTTGTAGAGAACAAACCAACCAAACGCTTTGCCTTTTTAACTTCACACAGAAGTGCATTTGGAACCTTGACATCTGTACACACGTGTCATTTACACTTGAACAAATCTGTACTCTGTCCGTGAACTAAAACTACTAGTACAGTGAATTCGAAGCATATTTTTTCCATATTTATTATTAGTATTTCATATGAAATGTTATTGTGTGTGTGTGATTTTTTCGTGTGATTACGTATTGATATTAATATTGAATACATAAACCAAGTACTTCTAACGTCGATGAAGGTTAGACATCCAGGTAATACGATATGCCAAGTACTTCTAAGTCGTTGTTATCATTTAAGATGATACGGTGAAGAAGACACCCAAGGTAATAAGA
Organism: Branchiostoma belcheri; assembly: GCF_001625305.1. Taxonomy (NCBI): domain Eukaryota; kingdom Metazoa; phylum Chordata; class Leptocardii; order Amphioxiformes; family Branchiostomatidae; genus Branchiostoma; species Branchiostoma belcheri. The sequence continues at coordinate 2,916,463 of NW_017802602.1, forward strand.
TACGCCAAAGAAATGCAGTTACTCAAGCAACTTGAAAACTGTCAGATGTATCTGTATCTATGCAGCCGATATAACCGGCCTTCGGCGCAACACACCAGCTTCGCAGGCACGCGGCGCGGCGGCCGCTTCCAAAATCATATCCAGTTGCTTGAGTAACTGCTTTTTGGCGTATTGTATTATCTGGATGTCTAACCTTCATCGACGTAACGTTAGTAACGTCTTTTTCCTGCCAGATTGATCGCCGTTTCTTCGTGGGGGTCGCGATCGGCTTCCTGTGCCAGTTCATCGTGCTCCCCCTCGTCGGGTTTGGACTCGCCCACGCGCTGCAGTACTCCTCCATGACCGCTATGGGCGCTCTTGTGGTGTCCTGCTGTCCCGGGGGAACCACCTCCAACCTGCTGACGTTCTGGAACCGTGGTGACGTGGCGCTAAGGTACGTAGTATGCTCTTCTTCTATTAGCTCTTTACAGTCACGTGATCGCGACGTCATTGGGCGTCCGCCATGTTAGTTGGTTAAAGACGATGGCGAAGTCAATGTGTAAAAAAGTTGTAAACTTTTTATTTCTGTCAATCTCAGTATGTCTGTTATCGTTTCTTATCACAATAACTGATCTCTTTTTCTTTGTCTCTGATCACAGTAACTGTTCTCCTTTTCTTGGTTCCTAATCACAATAGCTGGTCTCTTTTAAATCAAAATAACCGATCTCATTGCAAGTAACTCCTTGGTTAAAGAGGATTGCGAAGTCAATGTGTAAACGTTTTATTTCAGCATGTCTCTAATCATAATAACTGGTCATGAAATATTTTTCTTCGAAATATCTCTAATTACAATAGTTGGTCTCTATTAAATCAAAACAAGTAAAATCTGAGATTTTATACCTCCGGGCTTTTTATTGTATATTTTTCCATGTTGTTTGTTCTGTATAGTTGATGGTGTTGAATTTTATGTGTTAGATTTAGCGTTCCTGGTTGTGTTAATACAGGACTGGTCAACATTTTCATCTGCAGCCCATACCATGTACCCACGGTAAAAATGCATGTCGAGAACGTCTGAGACAGTATACCACGGTATTTGTAAGTTAAGAAGTCGTACTATACGCCGAAAACATCCAAGATTGCGCAAGAGGGCGTTGACCCCTGACCCATTGGCCCACCCGGAAGTTGCGCTGGCAGCCAGCCCAGCGCCGCGCGCGACCATTTTCAGATTTTTACGCCCCAAAACACATATACAATAAAAACAAAAAAACCTGCACCATCTACAGCCCATTAGAAGAACATACACCGAGTCCAGTCTACCCCAACGCGAGATACAACTGCGATAATATTTCAAAATACATATCGGAAGCAGACACCCCTCTGTTTGACCCCTTTTAAATGGTAAGACCCAAAACTGAAACCTCCCCATTCCTTAACAACATGGTAAATTCCATTTTCAGCATGCGGGGGTGTCCGGAGCACTAAAAACCTTTTATTTCGACGCCCATAAACACATATACAATTAAACAAAAACGTTCTGCATCATCTGCAGCCCAATAGCAATACGTACACCGAACAACAGACCAATCCGTCCAGCCGATCGCGAGAAACAGCTGCTGACAGAAATGTTTCGAACAATAGTAAAACCTCCTCGCGGAAGGATGTCTCCTTCCCCGGAGGTAATAACTGGTCTCTTTTTCTTGTATCACCACAGCGTAACGATGACGACAGTCTCCACGGTGCTGGCCATGGGCATGATGCCGCTGAACCTGTGGCTGTACTCCCGCAGCTGGACGCAAGATGTCGCTGTTGTGCCGTACAAGGAGATCGTCGTCACGCTGGCCATGATCCTCATCCCCGTCACCGTCGGCATGCTGATCAAGTACTGGTTCGAGAAACTCGCCAAAGTCATAGTTATGGTGAGGCCAACACGTTTTATTCGTAGCCTGCATTTTTAAGCTCTGAGCGGCATTGTCATTTTGGGAAAAGGTAGCCTCCATAGCATGCCAAGAACTGGGGGTTTTGGGGGTCTTCATGGTCTTTGGGAGCTTTTATGTGCTATTTTCTGATTGCATATAGACAACATAGCGGGGGGTGGTGGGGTCGTGTGGCGTAGCGGCAGAGTGCGCGACTCGGAACTTCGAGTCCCGGGTTCGAGTCCTGACATGCCACCGATCTTGTGCCCTTGGGAAAAGCACTTTACACGACTTTCCTCACTTCGCTCAGGTGTAAATGAGTAATGTCCTGTCATGTATTTGTCCCCTGTGTTGGTGGCGGCATTAATATAAGTTGAAAAAACTTGAGTGTGTCGTCACCACGTCTGGTGATTACATGTTGGGATAAAAAAACAAAAAAAACATAGCCGGCCTGGTTGAATTACCCTCGTTTTTTTAGAACTGGGCTAATCAGAAAACAGCTGAAGACACCAAACCCACAGTTCTATAAGCCTGCTACGGAGCTGAGGCTAGGAAAAGGTTGCAAATGATTATATACCAATTCCAGAAGGTTATTATTTCTCACTACTCATTTAAACACTAAGAAAAAGAGACGTAATGAGTTATTATGCAGCTAGGTTATATGTGTGATTGTGCATATGTCCTTTATGTGTATAGAGTTAAGTCTGTGTTGTTTTATTGTGTATTGTTTTTATGAGTTTGTAAGCCTGAAATAAAGAAGAAAGAATGGACAGCAGTACGAAGAGGCAAGATCAAGCCCAGTATAGATACAATACATTGTACATAGATTCTTGTAAAGAACGCAACATCAGAATAAAATCGTAACAAATGGTTTATTGGCCTAACATCACCCGTGCAATTGCAGCCTTATAGTGCTGAATTGATGCAGGGTTTACAATCGGATGATAAAAATGGTAATAATACACATAATAATACACATGATACATATTTGTTCCACATTTTTGTGGAACTGTCGCAAGGGTCTTTGCGGCTGTCATTCGGCGCCACAAGGTGACCTGAATACGGCTTTCCCCAACCGAAGTTATGTACCCATTCACACCTGGGTGGAGTGGGGAAATTCGTGTACTGAACGCAGCCATGTACATAGCTGAATGTCTTCCTTCCCCAGATCGGCAGCGTGATCGGCCTGCTGGGTATCACCACGACGTTCGTGCTGAGTGTCGTCATCAACCCGGCAATGTTCAAGGTCTCGTGGAACGTCTGGGTGGGCGCGCTACTGCTGCCCATCGTCGGTCAGTCATCCTGCTTGTTTGTTTTGTTATTTTTTTTTACAGATCTTTATTAAGTATAACTCAATACAACGCACAGCAATACATGGCATAATGTCAAGAGTGCACCGAAAGTACATCGAGCATTAGTCTTACAGGTAAAATTAACCACAAAATGATTACATAATGTTTGTTTGTTTGTTTGTTACTAGGGTAGAGATAAGGTACTAATAGCCTGGGCGCCATCCTGTTTGTATACCGGGGCTCCCATGCGCGCTCCCTAAAATGCAGAGTATGGGAGCTAAAGTATATAAAAAGGATGTTACCCAGGCTAGGGGTAAAGAAGAGAGTTACAGAAATTTACTCCCCAAGGAGAGAGTTGGGCTTTGTACAAAAAAAGAAAGCCCAATAAAAATGCCTAAAACACGCCAAAAATAAGCCAAAGCCTCTGCTTGGAGAGTATATAAAAGAAGAAAAATAACTCTATTGCACGACAATTGCACAAAGTACAATGTATGGCAAACTACATAAAGAAAATAACAAACAATGAAATAAATGTGTTGAATAAGACCTAATGTCGAATAAAACCTAACATATCTTAATTTCTCAAACAATAAGGGCTAGCACAAGTCTTTGATAAAGTGTTGCAATCGAGTGGGCTATATATGAGTGCTCATCACGTGTGTTTATGTATTTTTTTCCGCAGGTGGCGTGCTGGGCTACGGCGTCTCTAGCGCGCCCTTCCTCCGGCTGAGCCACCCGCGGCGCCGCGCCATCGCCCTGGAGACGGGCGTGCAGCACGTCACGCTCGCCGTCGCCATCATCCAGCTCACCTTCGCCAAGAAGAAGCAGTTCCTCTCCGAGCTGCTCGTCTTCCCCATGCTGTACGCGCCCTTCCTGGTGGTGCTCGGCTTGGCCGTCACCGGAATATTCCGGCTCTGGCTCGTGGCGACGGGACAGAACAAGAATCCGGAAACCGGAGCCGGGGACAAGTTCGCCGACAATCCGGAAAACACCGGAAACTTGGAAAAGAACGGAGTCGCAAACATCGTTGCTATGGAGATTGATGACGAAGTTCACAAGAACAGGTCATAGAACTGGAGTAAATATAAGCCATAGATTTATCTAGATCTATCATAATCTTGTTAACATCAACGGATATTTCATAACCACATAGGCCTTCTCTCTTGCGCGAAGGCCTCCCTCACACCATTTTTATAATTCCAAAAAAGATTAAGATGACCATTGCGTGACCATGGAATCCAAGGCACTTCGCATCTACAACTTACAAGTAACGCTTCCTGTTTTTAATCGTGCGAATCTCATCTTCATGCAGCCTGGGTGCCATCCTATTTGTATACCTGGTTTCCCATACACAGCGAGTATACAGATAGGATGTCACCTAGGCTAATCTTTATGTAGTGAGATGACTGATTCTGGAACGGGAGACTCAATGCCATCACCGCTATAAATTAGCCAGGCACAAATGAAATGTTCTTGACCGAGGGACGATCATATATTATTATATTCCAAAGAAAATTTACACAGCTTAGATAACGGTACAGATAGAACCATAGAACCCACTTTTACCATGGTCCCAGCTTTGGTGCATTTTGGTAGGTCTTCAAAACTGCATCAGTACTACAAACTATAGTTACTCATATCTTACACGTGACCTTACAGATCACGTGACTGACCATACAGACCACGTGACAGACATGACAAACCACGTGACTGACATTAAAGACCACGTGACAGACCTTAAAGACCACGTGACTGACCATACAGACCACGTGACTGACCTTCAAGACCACGTGACTGACCTTACAGACCACGTGACTGACCTTAAAGACCACGTGACAGACCTGATAAACCACGTGACTTACCTTAAAGACCACGTGACAGACCTGGGAAACCCCACGTGACTGACCTGATGAAGGTGAAAGATGCCAGGATCCTCGCCTATCATGTATCATGATCAGACCTGTATATAAAATGTGTTCCACTAGAAACAAAATCCCTCAGTCTCTAACGCAAGTCCAAGTGCATTGTATAAAGTCATACACTATACAGAAACATTTTTTTGTTCAAACACAAGTTTTTTTTCTTACACGGTATTGCTACATGTACATGTCGGATGAAGATGTGACAGGATCGCAGATGTAAATAGAATCTACCCCGTGGGCACATATATGCCAAAGGAATATTTTTGGGTACTTTTTTGTTTATGGTAAGGAATGGTGTATACTGTACGTACCTCAGTCTCTCTCAAGAGACGTAGTTGATAGATCGTCGTTGCGAATGTAACATAGTAACCAACATCTTGATATGTATTTAGTATAACGGTTGCCAATTAAAGCAATATGTCATGCCAAGGTAAATAAGGTACCAAACACCTCGTCTGTAACATAATACATGAGAATATATATATATATACATTACCAAATACTACCATTATCAAGGGTTGAACCTGTTATTCACAAAATTGATTTCCTATATTTTATGCAGAAAGGGGGAGGTTGTGCACTCTGTGAAAGTTATTGTAAATAGATGGAGCTTAACTGAATATTTGAGATTAATAATTTTTTCCCTAAACGTTTAAACATATTATGGAGTCTAATCGGTTGTAACTTGTATGTCTTTAGTTGTTTATGATTGTAACAGTAGTGATACGGTATTAGTTTAGCCTACAATGTCTCCCACCTTTTTCTGTTAGCAATGGGGCAGATGTTTGATGGTGAAATGGGTTATTAGATTGACCTTGATAATGTAGTTAATCAAATAATTTTATCAAGAAACGTAGATTGTTTTCCAGTCTTTGTCAGTTATACGGCAGGTATAGTAGCACAAATTGTCGGGTGTGTTTCGTACGTGTGCGTTTGTACCTTTATTTTGACTCACAATCTATACTATATTTAGATTGCGAGTCAAAAGAAAGGTACAATATGTACTATATATCTAAGTTACGTCACTGTTCTTCAAACCACCAGGTGAAATTCGAATCGACTGCAGACCAATAACTCACTAACTAACTGTAACAAAGTCTTCATGCTGAATCGCCTGTCACGTTGCCCCGTCGTCTTTAAATCACGATACTCCGTCAACATGCCTGAGATACTAGTGTCTGTAATGCTTTGATATTGTTGTAACAGCTGCAATACTAAATGAAAAATATCAAGTGATGTTATTTCTTAACAACCAAATTCTCTTCATAAGGAAAGAAACAAATTCCTGCGTATGTGCTTTTTCCCCGAAGCAGACATTTTGACGTTGTTAAAAATATGTTGAACAGTTCGAACTATCAACCTTTGCGGCAGGCTTTATATTTTGATACATTTCTCCACATCTCTTTGGCTGTGGAAAAATCTATCATCAAATTTCTGACCTTCTATTCTAAAGTTATAATGACCTTTGACCTTTATTTTGCGTCCCCGTGAATTTGTCCTCGGGAGTATTGTGACCTTTGACCGTTGATGACCTTGGTGTAACAACTGTAATTGTGTCGTTGACCTTCAAATTTTGTTGGTGTAACCTTTGGCCTTTTAACTGTTGTGACCTTTGACCTTCCTGTCGGTTGGCGCAGTGCATGTCGGAAGTTCCATTCTCTGGTGTAGTTTGAGTGTGGGAATCGCAGGCACGATTAGGTACAATGATGATGATGATGATGATGAGTTGTAAGCTTGAAACAGGCAATTTTGAAGAAACATCAGGGTGGTAATGCTGACACGATAGGCATGACGGGAAATAAAGTATTCTATATTCTTCTATTTATCGTTTTGTTGTCGTTGTTCACTATCACGGTTAGTAGGAACAAGGAGGTTAACCTCCTTGGTAGGAAAACCGGCCACACACACGTACGTCCACACACCGTGACAGACACAAGTTATGCACACGCGTACACACAAATACACATGGACACACGTCCCGCACACGTACACACGCACAAACACACGTTCACACTTAAGCAACGACGTACTAGTACACACGCTTGCGCACACACATACACACGCAGGTACACGCACACACACACACACCACATACGCACATACACGCGTAGACAGCTTGATACACATCCACAAACACACACAACCTGTCATACTTTGACACAGACCACGAACACTCGTATCTTCGTCCTATCTTTGACTTCAGTGACACGACAGGATTGATTGATAGATCTATTTGTCCTTCACATGTCACCAACTAACTCATCACAGTACAACTTTGAAGTCCCGCCAAACACACAGCAACTTTCTTTAACAACACCTCAATAGATCTACAAAATTTCAACGATACCCACCGACGGCTTCTTAACTGTGTGAACATTTTTAATAACAGACGTGTGCGAAACAGTAGGAGATCAGAGCAATTACGACGACAACAGGAGGTAGAGTAGTAGTTAAGACCGGTTTTACATCACCAGACAAAGGGTTTTGGTTGTCAGTTATCTCTCTATCAGTCGCTTAAAGCCCCATGACTGCTCCCTTCCCTTAGGCGACACTTTTTTGTCAGCAAACTAAAGTGGAAAATATCAGTGAAAGTGCAAGTTTCGTGTTTTACAATAAATCATGGAGAGTGACAGGAAAAATGACAAAAATTCGTGATACAGAGTTAGCAGCTTGTTAATGTCACAAAAGAAGCGATTCTAAATGGTTTAGTCACTAACACTGATAAGGCTCAGCTAAGTAAACTGATATAAGATGTGATATGAGGAATTATGGCTCAGACGATTTTATCACAAATCACATCGTCTGTGCAGGTCCCGTACAGTCCCTTCGTCTGTGAACTCAGTCCTTTTTCTTTTAAAACTAACGCCGTCTTTTAAAAACTGAAGGTTAACTCATCAAACTTCTTAGACAATATTGCAGAAGGTTCAAACAAAGATCGTTGTGAGCGTTTTTGATCACATGATGTCGTTCTTTTTTTTACAGAAATTACGAGATTTGACTTACAAAAGTTTCACACCCAAACACACAGAAGGCACGTACACGTAAATGAGAATTTGAAGGCTATTGTCTAGGGTACGCCTAGGGCTACCCTGTGCCTTAATAGACTGGCTACACCCAATAAGGTACGGTTCATGTATCCGTAGGCTAAGCCAGGCCGAACAGGCTAGCGTCCCTCACTCGGAGGGCAGGCGGCGTCCACTGAGGAGGTCTCCGAGCGTCTGTCGTCTGCAAATCGGTAAGTTTGGCTTGTTCGTCTGTGTAATATTAGCCTGGGTGCCAGACAGTTGCCAGGGCCAACATACAGGCTAGCTCCTCGGCATCAGGACTAACATGTTCTAAAGGAAATTTTACCATGGACTCCTCTCAGTTAGACCCTGTTCGAGAGATGATATTAGACCCTGGGAGTTATTTCTGGGATCGGGGCTTGTGGCTTTCCCCAGCCGAAGGGAGTATTGTGTCGTGCCGGGGTCTGGCATCTAGGCTATTGTATTAGCGCAGATACAAAACTTAACCTCAATAGGCATTGAAACTTTATGTTTGAAACGCTAGCTATTTCGTGAGGTGTGTGGCATTCGGTCGTATCAAAGACGGTATTAGATGTCGGTTTTGTCGGCCCCGTCGTCGCTAGGATAGGAATAGGTTGTAAGTGAGCGATTCACGATCTAAGAGCCCGGTCATATACATCGTGCAATTGTCGCACGATCGTGAACTGGGGGCATTCTGGGGGGATACATGTCGTCATGCAAAATTCAGCCGTCTTGTTAACATCCGTGTCCATAATATCACCAGGGTCCATAATATCGCCACCTTCAGAAATAGTGTGCTTAAAGATATTTTTACAATTGTTGTGTCAATAAAGAATCTTCTTCTATGATATTTTTACAGCAACATACTTTTGGTATGCACTCCTGCACACCTCAAGTGTACATACCTAGGGTATGTTACAGTAAAAATATCTTTAAGCACACTGTTTCTCAAGGTGGCGATATTATGGACCCTGGTGATATTATGGACACAGATGTTACGGAAAAGGCTGACTTGTTGGCTGTCAAAATTCAGTTAAGGAAAAGACTAAGACTGTCTTAGACCCTTTATAGCTTGTTGGCTGTTGGTTTTATCACAGCCTGCTTGCTGAAAGTTTCCGTCATCAAAGTCGTACAACGACGTCCTCCGACGAATATGTCCCCCACGCATAAGATCCCTGCAAGTGTTTGCTATAAGTGTATGATGTTTTATCAAGCGTCGCGGGATAACCACAGAGTAAATAGGAATATGCTAGCTATGATCAACAGGCTTTGGGTAAGGGCAGGTGTTAATCTCGTTAATCTGTGTGCATAGCTTGGAGGGAAGTTTGGCCACGCTATACTGTGTACGACAGTTTAATTCCATGTCTACGGAATGTGTTTTTGCTGTTTTAATTTTGTTCTGTGGTGAGGAATTTTTGTCCTGACCTCGGCATGGTCTAATCGCTGGCCTGGCCTTCTGAAATCTAAAGAACTGTCCTTGCTTGAAGGTATCTTTAGATCTCTTTCATTGTTCTGGTTATCTGGGTGTCTATATCTATTTATCTTTAGATGCGCGACCTGTAGCACGCGAGGCGACACAAATCCCTTCTAAGCTATACCCTTTGGGGAAAGGAACATGCCCTTACCCTCACCCAGGCCAGCCTGGGTGAGGGTGAGGGCTCCGAGTTAGCAAACGGATCTGTGTTATAATTTTCTTGGGGGCATGTTGGTACTGGAGCCGAGGAACTGGCCTGTGTAGGCCCTGGAAACAATCTGGAACCTAGGCTAGCCTTGGAGCCGAGGGACTAGCCTGTGTAGGCCCTGGAAACAATCTGGAACCTAGGCTAGCCTTGGAGCCGAGGGACTGGCCTGTGTAGGCCCTGGAAACAATCTGGAACCTAGGCTAGCCCTGGGCCGAGGAGCTGGCCTGTGTAAGCACTGGAAACAGTCTGGCACCCAGGCTAGGCTCAGGGTCGAACTCTGTCTATAACTTCCTAGAGGTCATGTTGGCCCTGGAGCCGAGGAGCTGACTTATGTAGACCTTGGAAACAGTCTGGCACTCAGACTACTATCTATAGACTAGGTTAAAAACGCATTTCGTTGTCTAATTACAGTAAGCTAGGTGTTATCCTGCTGGATTTCTACATATACTACTAGGGTAAAAACTTACTAGGATGGCTCCCAGGCCAGCTAGTTAAACAGAGTGGAGGCTTAAAATAGATAATGCTACATACATTTTAGCATTTTCGTTTACATTTTAGCCTGGTATCCGGCTCAGTCAGGCACACCACAGGAGTTAATCGTTGTTGGGCAAGTTGGAGCGAAGGGCGCCGTACGTCGGTGGCGGAGGTTGTTTACACGCGTAAAAAAATCTGTCGCACGTCGACGCAGGCCAAATGATATTTTTGCCCCGTGTAAATCGGGCCTAATTAACTGCAAATTCCTACCGAGGACCTAGTTGGGCCAGGCGGCATGGAACTCCTACAGCCTCGAGGAGAGCCTGCCCAAATCACGATAGACCAGGCTAGAGCTGAAGGTGTGTGTGTGTGTGTGTGTGTGTGTGTGTGTGTGTGTGTGTGTGTGTGTGTGTGTGTGTGTGTGTGTGTGTGCGTGCGTGTCCGTGTGCGTGTGTGTATGTCTGTGTGTGTGTGCGTGTATGTGTGTGTGTGTGTGTGTGTGTGTGTGTGTGTGTGTGTGTGTTTGTGTGTGTGTGTGTGCATGTGTATTCTACATTCACACGGTCTTGATTGTGCGGATAACATCGTCTATAAACACCCCTAAAACTGGTTCGATCGCACGAAAAGATTTCTGAATTTCGTGAATCTAATCAAGTGAAATCAAATTCAAAGCGACGTGCCCAACCCTTACCCAACCCAACCTGCCCCGGCACAACATACGTAGGAAGGCCATGTTGATTTGATTATATGGATGACATCCTCTGGGAACCCCAAAACTGATGCGCGCGTGCGAATAAAAAAAAGTTTTGCAAAAAAAAATAGCTTTCATTATGAAATCTACGTGGTCATGAAGGTTGAACAAAGGGCACAGAGTATCGTTTGGCGAATAATCTACTCTTCAAATTCATTTCTTTACATTTTCGTCTTTTTTTGTTTGATTTTGGCATTCTACGACATTGGTATCGTTTTCAAATATTTTTTTGCAACTTACGGTATAAATTTGTTCATTTTGCAACTGTTTTGTATGATTTACAGTATGGTTGAAAACTTTTTTTTTTGGAAACGGCCGAAAATTCATGCGCGCGCGGATGTCATCCATATAATCAAATCAACATGGCCTAAACGACCTACCAGTCGTTGCCTTTAAAGGCATCCACTGCAACTTCATGGCGGTAAGACTGGAAATATTTCGAATGAGGCATGCACATTTGAATCAGTATTCTATACTTTGGGCATTTAAAACTGCAGAGGCAAGTCCCAGGATGAGCCCATTATTTCCTGGGTGGTACCCTAGCTAAATCATCCCTGGATCCTTTCAGTAACCATTTTTCATCACAATTTTGCTTCTTGTATGTCTATAGACATTGGGATAGTGCTGCTTAACCGTAGTGTGTACATAGAATCTTGAATTTGAAAAATCAGGTTTCCAAGTCCTAAAGTTGCACTGGATGCGTTTAAAACATGAAAAGTGGTAAGCTTTGAACACCGCACCCCGCCCCTCTTTTCGCCTGAGTAACACACAGATGCGATGCCCTAAAGGCTCTGGATCTCAATAGCTTTCAATGTCACCTCTAGACAATGAAAGGTGTGGGTAAGGGTCAGACGGAAAGGATTAGTCATGCAGTCTTTAACAAAGGCGGTTTGTTCATGCACACACCAAACAATCTCATTAAATGGGCGTTTTGTCTAGCCTCCTTCGCAGGATTGTTGTAGTCTCTACCAGACTAACTACGCTGGCTATATATAGGAGAATATTTGCCAGAAGAGTTTGGCCGCCTTGTAGGTTTCACTGGCCGTGCAGGGAAAGAAACTACCTCCCCGCGGCCGGACTCCCTTGGCTCATTTTATTCTCTCTTTTTTTGTCGAATTCTACGATCAGTATTCCCGTAGAAAGGCCTGGTGGAGGCTAGACTTGTTGAGCGGCGGTGTTACTTTTGTTTTCGGTGAGCGACGACAGTTATTCCGCGGAGGGACGGTTTTGCCGCCGAGGGAGTTTTGCCGCAGAGAGAAGGTTTCGCGCCCCCGACTCGGCCACAAAATCGTCCCTTCGCGGAATAACTCTCGTCGCTCACCGAAAGAAAATAAACTCGCCACCCAACAAGGTTAAGGCTACGTTTTGTCAGTAATCCTCGCCACAGTGCAGTTCTAAATCAAACAATTGGTTTATCGTTGACCATTTGAACATGCAGTGTCATTGCCTGTGATCTGAGCAGTTATGATATCAGCTTTCTGGAACACTCTGAAACCGCCACATTAAAACACAGAAACCCTGAATTTAAATTAAAAGAGATCTATCTAGTATTAATTACGCAATCAGTAATCTTGAAGCATGATAATGCTAGGCAAGTGAATTACTTTTTTTTCGTAATTTGTGAACCTGAGTGTTTGAATGACATCATTCTGCTTGTTGACGCGACTGTTGCCATGCCAACAGGTGTGACCTTGTAGATCGATCTGTTCGCCCCCCTCCCCATCATGGCGTCCTCGAGCGCCACCTTGCGGCTGACGTTTGTGCTGCTGCTCCTGATGCTTATCGTGGATTTTCGGGCTGAGGTGAGGAATTATACCACATTATAAACACCTGATTTTATATCATAATCACGATTTTTCATAAATCTTATGTTACCTTTTCAATGCTATAAGAATCGCCTTGCTTTAATTTTAGTTAACAGTTGCCTAGTTTTGCCGTAAACACATTGTCAGAAATGACTTGATAATATGTTTTCCCATTAAACAGGTTGCCAAAGTAACTGGATAGACTTTAGAACGGTCAGGCGTTTCTGGGAGAGTCCACTACCCTTTGTCGATACCTGAAGCATTTCAGTGCCTGTCGAAAGACAGTGGATGCTACCTGCGCCTGGCCGTTTTCAAAGTCAAAATATCTATCCAGATGCTTGAATAAGCAGTATCTCTTGCTTTGATATCTTTTAACCTGGATGGCTTATCATCATCGACGCATTATACACACAGGCCATTTGGGCTTGGCGTAAAGGTGGTGGAAAAGGTGGAGGTGGAAGTAGCCATCATTCCGGTGGCCACAGCCACAGTAGCCATGGCCACAGCCATGGAAGCCATGGTAAACATAGCCACGGAAGCCATCATCATTCTGGTGAACATGGCAGCCACCGTCATTCTGGCAAACACAGTCACAGCAGCCATCATTCTGGCAAACACAGTCATAGCAGCCACAGGTCATCATCTGAAGAGGGTGGACGAGGTACGTGTTCATTCATGGCTTCGTTGTTTTCCAACCATTAGATAGATATAACCGTTTCACATGGCCACAAGCAAGCATAAACTGTCTTACAGTGGCATCAAGAATGTTTAAGACGCGCCCGTACGCAACCGAAAAACTTAAGAAGAGAGCTTATGTCACTTGTACTTGTGGTGGCAACGCATGGGGATAGGGGTGGGTAATAAATGTTGCTAATTACTAATTTGGTTATAACTAAATTTAATAAAATGTGGGTAATAACTAATTTCTTCAGTATGTTCCTTTCAGTAGTTGGGGTTTTGTTCCATGTTCTAACTAACTAGTTAGTTGAGGCAAGTATTGTATAACTGTATTGTATAACTGGTAGCTCAACAGTGGTGCTCGCAACCTTACCATTTACAATGACACAAACAAGACGTCTGCTGAGTGTATCATGAAAGTTCATCTGTGCTGGTAGTTACATGTGTAAAGTTAAAACGTTTGGTCCAACACATAAAATTCTCTCACCTAGAGCTTTCGACCAGTCACTCTGGTCTTCCTCAGTAGACTGACCGTCAGTGAAGCTTGGCCCAGTGTTGACGTCACACTTCAAAGAAGCCACGTGACAAGCTTCACTGGGTCAGTCTACCGAGGAAGACCAGAGTGACTGGTCGAAACTCTAGGTGAGAAAATTTTTTGTGTTGGATCAACAAAAGTTTTAACTTTAAACACGTCTGCTGAGTGTGTTTTTTTCTTTCACATCTGCAGGAGGCTACAAAGGCTGTTACGTGGACCAAAGAAACCGAGTGTTCCCACATGCACAAACGTCTTCCAACAGCATGACAACAGCTGTTTGCGTGGCCCACTGCCGGAAGAATGGGTACGCCTACGCAGGTACGGGTCTGTTGTACGAACATAACACACAAAATGTTTGTCATCACCAATGTGGGCTTATTTTGTTCACATTCGTCCTAGAAGCATCTACACAGGGTTTGATGATCCAATGAAGAATAATGGTCAAATGTCAAAAACTTGTCAAGTTGAAACAAGCTTTACTAACAACAAGAACAAGTCTAAGAGCCACATAACAGCCCCTGATTTGCCAATTCTACCATTGTATCGAGCATTCTAGGATCTTCTCGGTGAAAGAAGCGTCGTCCACTCCCGGGATTTTAATGGACAAGGCAAGAATTAGAAAAATCGCCTGTACTTAAAAAGACCAATTCTTCACAAAACTGAGGCCGGTAAAACACCCCTGTGCTCATATTACGTTAGATTTAGTGTTACGTTAAATTTGATACATAAAAAATATATTTGGTAATGTCCTTAACCTTGCAGGAACACAGTACGCAAGTCAGTGCTTCTGTGGGACGGCGGCGGAGTTTGCCAGGCTGCGGTCTTCAGGGGGCTGCAACAAACGGTGCAAAGGGAACAGTAAAGAGATCTGCGGAGGAACATGGCGGATGTCGGTTTACGTGATTTCGGGTAAGGTACACGGCAGTGCCATACATGTGTATGATATGACGGTCAACTCCACAGCATCAAAAACTTTAAATAGAGCCCTCGAGGTGAAAGCAAAGTTGTGTTTGTTGGTCCTTTGCACTGCCAACTTTCAGAAGCTGTCGGACATTTCAGGTAGCGTTTCCGTAACTGTCTTTGGCGTAACCCGTATGTTGTTGAATTTTGTTTGATCCCGATTGATCTCTTTCCTCATGACCTCAATGAAAAACTGCCAGAGGATCCATTTGAGTACGCCATAAAAAACAAAATCTCAAGCAAACAAACAAACAAACATATATACAAACACAAACAGGCAAAAAACAAATCGTCCTTATTTTGCAAATTTGTGAATCTTACTAGGAGGTGGAGGAGGAGGAGGAGGAGGAGGAGGAGGAGGAGGAGGCTCATCGTCATCTGAGGAGGGTGGACGAGGTACATTTTCGTTATGGTTTGCTTGTGTACCAACCAGGTTTGTTTGACTGGTTATACAATCTTCACACCACTGCAAGCAAGCATAATCTGCCTTACAGTGGTATCAAGAAGTCTGTATGGTTGAGATAGAATGAGAATGAATTTACGCAACCCATCAACGTAAGAAGAGAGCTTATGAAGTTAGTGGTGGCAACGCAAGGGGTAATAGATTATGCTAACTTATCTTCAGTATGTTGTGGTTCTGTTTCATCTTCCAGCTAACTGTATTGTATTGTGGTAGTTCCACGGTGATGCTCGCAACCTTACCATTTACAATGACACAAACAAGACGTCTGCTGAGTGTATCATGAAAGTTCATCTGTGTTGGTAGTTACATGTAAAGTTAAAACGTTTGGTCCAACACAAAAAATTCTCTCACATAGAGCTTTCGACCAGTCACTCTGGTCTTCCTCAGTAGACTGACCGTCAGTGAAGCTTGACCCAGTGTTGACGTCACACTTCAAAGAAGCCACGTGACAAGCTTCACTGGGTCAGTCTACTGAGGAAGAGTGACTGGTCGAAACTCTAGGTGAGAGAATTTTTTTGTGTAGGATCAAAAGTTTTAACTTTAAACACGTCTGCTGAGTGTGTTTGTTTTTTCTTTCACATTTGCAGGAGGCTACAAAGGCTGTTACGTGGACCAAAGAAACCGAGTTTTCCCACATGCACAAACGTCTTCCAACAGCATGACAACAGCTGTATGTGTGGCCCACTGCCGGAGGAATGGGTACGCCTACGCAGGTACGAGTCTGTATGAGGATGACACTGGTGATCAGTGAGGGCTTGTTTTCTTCATCTTCTTCAACTTTGCCGGGGCTCAAAGATGTTATGTGAGCCCCGGCCACACCCCATATAGCCCCTGATGGGGCACTTTAGGGGGGGGAAGGCGGGCAGGCCTCCAGCTTGGCCCGGAAGGACTCAACGGTGGGAGCCATAACTACCGGGCCAGGCAAGGCGTTCCATTGGGGGATTGTGCGAGAGAAGAAGGAAGGTTTTGTTCATATTCTTTCAATAAGTATGTACATATGCACTTAGATTGATGATCCAATGAAGAATATTGGTCAAATGCCACAGCCTTGCTAAAACCTGTCAAGTTGAAAAGGCTTTGCTAACAACAATAACAAGTCTAAGAGTCACAGATATCGATCGGCCATTGATGTTTGCCTCGTCTACCGTTAAAACGAGCATGCCAGGTTCTCCTCGGTACAAGAAGCGTTGTCCGTCCGTCCGTCCAGGGCTGTTAGCAATCTCTCGGGATCGATTTACGGACGACATGGGAAACAGAAAATAGTCTTGTGAAAACTCGCCAGTTGCTTGAGTAACAAATCTCTTGTGTATTTCATCACCTGGATGTCTAACCTTCATCCACACAGAAAATAGGCTGTTTGGAAAAATACCAGTGGTTCGCAAAACTGAGGTCTTATGGTCATATGACGTTAGATTTAGCGTTACTAAAACTGAATGGTGTTTTAATGCATGTGATAATATCCGTAACCTACCTTACAGGTACACAGTACGCAAGTCAGTGCTTCTGTGGGACGGCGGCGGAGTTTGCCAGGCTGCGGTCTTCAGGAGGCTGCAACAAACGGTGCAAAGGGAACAGTAAAGAGATCTGTGGAGGAACATGGCGGATGTCGGTCTACGTGATTTCAGGTAAGGTACACGGCAGTGCCACACATGTGTATGATATGACGGCCATCTCCACAGCACCTTAGACCCCTAATAGAATCGTCGATCGAGGTGAAAGAAAATGTGGGGCTGTAGAATGTCAGAAGCTTATAATGGGAGGGACAGTCCTCCCAAGTCCATGAACATATAGTCGTACAGCCTACAGTTGGGACCACATCTTTCTGCATCATAATGTGTGGGCTACACATTATGATGCAGAGGGATATGGTCCCAACTGTCTATGTTCATGGATTTGGGATTACTTTTTTTTGCAAATTTATGAATCTTACTAGGAGGAGGAGGCGGCGGTGGTGGTGGAGGAGGTGGAGGAGGCAGAACACACTACCGAGTCTACAATGAAGCCAAGACGTACACCGAGGCCCAGAAGCGGTGTGAACAGAATGGAGGTAGCCTGGCCGACCTGAAAACAGCTGAAATCGCCGCCCTGGTCGGCAGGATGGTGGACAGTAGCAAGAACTACTGGATCGGGCTGAATGACCTCTATGTACGTGATTCTTCCTCTCACCCAGCATTAGCAGTCGGCGGGACTGCCTAGACTGTAGACAGAACGATGTCAGAGTTATGCGCTTAGGAAAAAATTACTTCACATTTAAACTTCTGTCTGTCCCTAATCGTAGTGATTGTGTCCGGTAGATTGTTCCAAAGTTCTACTGTTGATGGTAGTAAAGCTTTTATGCAGTGTGGGAGTCAGGGATCACAAGAGTGTTGTTGTGCTGGGATTTTGTCGGTACCGGTACCAAAATTAGGGCATTTCTTTAGCGTCAAAGTGTTCTTGCTGATGTTCTTCTGTAGCACGAAGGACGCTGGCATTGGTCTGACGGCGTGCCACTGGACAGCTGCAGCTACAGGAACTGGTATCCTGGAGAACCCAACAACCTCGGGAACGAGGACTGTGCGCATCTGTGGGCAGGCAGGGGCGGCAAGTGGAACGACCTGGCCTGCAGCTCAAAACAGTACTTCATCTGTCAAACAGGTAAGCTCCTTTATCATCATAGATTTAGACTCTAATTTGAAATTTCAAAGGTTTATTATGCTATGCTTCTATTCTAATTCATCACCTGCAAACCGAACATAGATGTGATTGGTAGACGTTAGTAGTTTATATAGTCTACGTCCTCTGATATATTATTTTCATGGTCTTTCAGGAGATAGGGTGACTACTGGATGTACAGGTTCTCCAGGTAAGCCAATAATCTTTGAGCAAGATAACGAGAATACGGAAATTATTGACTTTGACCAAGTTAATGTTATTACAGAACCTTCTTGTTCATCTCTTAAACTTTACAAGCTCAGATGTATTTCTGAATTTTGATAACATTGTTGCATAGATCATATAGAAACTCGTCTTCCAGCAGATTCTGTAGGGCAAGGGGAGTTTATATTGGCCACCTGTGGCAATTGGCCGCCCCATTTGAGCAATATAGACCCTCCTTGTCCCACATAATCTGCTTGTAGATTACATAAAATCCTTTTCTGTTGCCACAGTTTCGAAGCCGGAGTACAAGGGCTGTTACCGGGACGCGCCTACTCGCAGGTTCCCGAATGCTTACGAATCAAGCTCCCAGCAGTCCACAGCGAGATGTGTGAGCCATTGTAAGAGCAGGGGGTTCAGCTATGCAGGTAACGCGAATTCTCTGTTGTTTTATTTATTTATTGTTTGAATCAGGCAGAGCCCATAGACAACATAGACAACACAAAATACATAGATCTTGAAATACAATGTTGTGTTAGAAGTGACAGAATTTTACTTACAAAACATACCATCAGCAATCAGCTACATGTTTGAAGAAGTGGAGTATGTCTGCTTCCTTGTCTAAAAGTATGGTTGTGACTAAGAAAGTATAATTACCTTCGCCGAGAAGGTTATGTTTTAGATGTGGAACTCTAGTTGGAATCTGTTATGATATTCCGTGAAAAAAGATGCTATTGCATAGTGTTTTGAATTGCATAATATTGAAATAGAGATGATAACATTCTTTTTATTTTATTCGAATGTTTGTCTTAGGCACACAGTACTCGCACCATGAAATAGAGATGATAACATTCTTTTTGTTTTATTCGAATGTTTGTCTTAGGCACACAGTACTCACACCATGAAATAGAGATGATAACATTCTTTTTATTTTATTCGAATGTTTGTGTTAGGCACACAGTACTCGCACCAGTGTTTCTGTGGGACCGATCAAAACTTCCAGAACATCGTAAGGTTCAAAGTGCCAGACTCGTACTGCAACAAGGTCTGCCGGGGGAACCCTAGCGAGAAGTGCGGAGGAACATGGCTGTTGTCTGTGTACAAAATAGCCGGTAAGTAGCTAAAATACTACTTCATTGAGAGATGGTAACAGCGCTAGCAGGTATGCAAATGAATGTGACAGGTCGTTCTCATTGAGAGATGGTAACAGCGCTAGAAGGTATGCAAATGAATGTGACAGGTCGTTCTGTGTGATGTAACAAGCCTACACAGCTGGGCAGGAAGATGTCCGTGTACAACACGACAGGAGGTGCGTTCTGTTAAGATAAAGGTGCATCACAATTAGCCTCTACTCGTACCAGGCTTCGGAAACATATGGAAGAGTAGAAATTTGCCAAATAGACAGATAAAATGCCAAGGGACTCGGTCCGCATAGGGAGGAAGCAAATGTAATCCTTAATGGACCAACTGCCCTTGTATGTTATCTGTCTATCTGGCCAATTTTTACTCTTTCCAGACGCTTCCGAATATATTATTACATTATAGCTACATATTATAGTTACTCACGAGAGAAGTAACACTACACTCGGCAAACCCAATATACTGCACGAACGTACATTGAGCTCTAACCTCTAACATTGGTTAAGACGGAATACGACCATACATACCCATTCGATATTCATTAAACATCACATCATTGAATATTGTATCCATAAAGACATAGTATCTGAGTCCAGAAAATATTGAATGAAAATATTACATTATGTTGAATATCTCATTATGTTTGTCATTTTCTCTTGACGATTCAGGTGGGCCTAAAGGTATGTAAACTTGAATTTCTATTGCACTACTCTTCCAAGTGTTTTGCCATAACAACATAAGCTTTCAAAATCCAAGACAATGTCACCTTTTAACCATATAGATATTTTTGCTTCTTCAAAATGTGTTTCCGCTTCCTAATTTGATTTTTAAAAAAATTCTGCATTCGATACGATGGCCTAGTTATGGGATGAATGTTTAAAAGTATTGTGTATCTTTTACATAACCAGGACCAGGTCCTGTCAACTCCCTATGCCTGGGCCAGCTGACCTGCCCAAAAGGTATATTGCATTTTGTGAATCTATTCTTCTCTATATTACCATAATTCGTGTGTGTGTGTGTGTGTGTGTGTGTGTGTGTGTGTGTGTGTGTGTGTGTGTGTCTATTATGAATGCCGATCGAAATAGTCCACAATCTTTTATCTCCTTCATGTTTAGTCTGGTTCCAGTCTGCCCTCTCTCTGGTAGAATCAAATAGAAACTGTTCCCTCCTATGCAGAACAATAAAATTCCTTCTTCGCCTCTTATTGACAGTGTTCAAATAGGAAAATACATTAAAGAATGTTTCCATCTTAGAGAACACATGTTAGAGAATAGTTAACCTTTATTGTTACATCATACATATACCCTGTACGTAAGATAACGTTATTCACACATGTATTTAGCTTTGTTAGATCTTTAGTTAAGTTGTAGAAGACCATACAAAAGTCTCTGTACTTTTTTGTTGTGTCAATAAAGAATCTCATCTTATATTCATCACTGTATTTTCCTTACCTTTTCTTGCAGTGGGCATGTGCCAGGCGTGGGGCGATCCTCACTACATCACGTTCGACAACCGCCGCCACGACTTCCAGGGAACGTGTAAGTACGTCCTGGTGCGTCACGCCGACTTCACGGTGGCAGTTCGTAACGTCCACCGTCCCGGCAAGAGCCAGCGGGTGGCCTTCTGCGACCACGTGGAGGTGACTGTGTACGGGTTCAAGATTGAAATCCGCAGCGGCAGCGGTAGAGAGGTCCTGGTGAGTACAACGTAGCTCGCAAGGCATTGAAAA
Source organism: Branchiostoma belcheri (assembly GCF_001625305.1). NCBI lineage: Eukaryota > Metazoa > Chordata > Leptocardii > Amphioxiformes > Branchiostomatidae > Branchiostoma > Branchiostoma belcheri. Next base: position 2,937,665 of record NW_017802602.1, read on the forward strand.
TCTTTGACCGAATCATCTGGCGAATATGCACATTCTTAGCATTCTATTATGCAGCTACATTTGCCCCAATGATTTAAATCTGCAGCGGGAGCGGTAGAGAGGTTCTGGTGAGTACAACGTAGCTTACAATGCATTTAAGATAAACTGAAAGTATTTAACCGGATGGTTTGGCGAATGTGTACATAGTATTCCATGATGCGGCTGCATAATTGGCCGGCCCTAGTGATAACCTGCAGTCCCGCCCGAAGTTATATATTAGCTTTAGCCTGCTCCAAAAATTGCTCTAACCCATTGGCAGCGCAGGATTTTGGGGAGCGAATTAGAGCAACCAATCGACCCTGGCGACCCCTAGCCATCGGAATGTGCCCCTATGACGCATTGCCATTAGCATTTGTAAAGGATTTATAGCTGTAAAGGATTGCCTATCTCTCCTCAGGTGAACGGACGCCGGCGGAACCTCCCAGCCTGCCTGAACCGGAAGGTCGCCATCTCCATCAGCGGGCTGAACGTGCAGGTCCAGACCGACCACTGCTTCACACTGACGTACGACGGGAACCACCGGGTGCAGATCACCGTTCCGGAGTCGTACAAGGGAAAGGTATAGGCTAGCTACAAGGCGCAGTTATCATTCATAGTTATAATACGACCCCAGGTACGGAAACCACCGTGTTCAGATCAGCGTTCCAGAGTCATACAAGGGCAAGGTAGGCTGCAAGAGGCAGTTATTATTATTTAAGGATTAATGACCCGCCCCGAGGTGAATATGGTGTGATAAAGCCTTGTCAGTATAACCCTATAACCACAGAATAAAGCCACCAAGTGAGTGCAGTAAATTCAATGTAATAGATACAAAACATGTATCCAGTCATTTTTACTGTGATTTGCTGCTCCAGCTGAGCGGAATGTGCGGAAACTACAACGGCCGACCGAACGACGACAACCTCATGCCGACAGGACAGGTCGCCTCCACTTCCCTTCTGTTCGGCAACAGCTGGATCGCTCCGGATGACAGAACGTATGGCTCGAAGTTATCTAATTCTTCAGTCAGATGATTTCAAACGGTATATAGATTTGAAATTCATAAGTTAAACCCTACACAAATAAGTTGCAAAGAACATGTATCAAACGTTTGTTCGAATTAAGTCTTCGTGCAGGATTGGATCCTAGTTCACACGACTCAAGTAACTCCTTCAAATTTACATGGAAGCCTGTACCTTCCCCCGTCTCGATTGACTGCAGGGCCTGTCGAATTTGCACCTTCCCCCCCCCCACACCACACACACTAAGAGTGTCTTCGCCCATACTTTAAAAAACGTTGCAATGATGAATCATAGCATCCAAATATCTATGGTGCTGGCCTTTAGGGACGTTTTTCAAACATTTTTATAGGTAGAAATGTACGAAATTAACCTTTCGCAAAATCTTCCCAATCCAGCTGCCCTGACACGCGGCCGCAGGACAATTTTGGACCCGGTGACATCAGTTCGGGTGACCGGGGAACGTACCTGCATCCCACCAAGTGTGGACTCCTCAAAGCCTCGAACGGACCGTTCCGCGTATGTTACATTGTACTTTTTATCTAATCTAGTAGCTATAGACCAATTCACTTCATATGTATCAGTCACTTAATAAATCCCCTTGTTATTGCCCGATGCTATTTGGGACAAAGACGACATAGCCACATAACGAATATGTCTTTCTTTTCCTAAATGAGGATCTCCATGTATTAATTAGTAATATGGTTCTATCTTACATATTATCTCCTCATGGTTCTTTCAAGTTTGTTCAAAACTTGAAGGCACCATGGCTAAAATCTCATTTTCGGCATCAGCCTTTTCCCGTTGATTTCCTGACAAACCTATCGGTCTCTCAATCCTTCAGAGCTGCAATGCCCTCCTGCCTCCTACTGAGTACGTGGAGACTTGCGTGTTTGACCTGGCGGCGTTCCGGGGAGACCAGGCACAACACCAACCCCTTAGTACAAGCCCTTTCTCATTGATTTACTGACAAACCTTCTCTCGATCCTCCAGAGCTGCAATGCCCTCCTGCCTCCTACTGAGTACGTGGATACGTGTGTGTTTGATCTGGCTGCGTTCCGGGGAGAACAGGTGGTCCTGTGTCAGAACCTGCAGGCGTACGCAGACGCGTGCGTGTCGGCAGGGGGGAAACCGCAACCGTGGAGAAGGCCTGGCTTCTGTGGTACGTACCCTGTGACGACTCACTCACTCACTCACTCACTCACTCACTCACTCACTCACTCACTCACTCACTCACTCACTCACTCACTCACTCACTCACTCAGCTCCGCATGCCCCGCAGAACTGGGGGCGTAGCGCCTCTGCATAGGGCTCTCCAGGACTGCCTGTCTCTTGCTGCTTCCCAGGCGGTGGTGATGTCTAGTCCTGCAGTCTGGAGGTCGGTGGACAGTTGGTCGGTCCTGGTGCGCCTCGGCCTCCCTCTAGGGCGGGACCAAGTTGAGGGAGGCGGTTACCTGTGACGATGCTACAAAAACACAACATGATTAGAATTTATAGCATTACTTAACGACATGTATACCTCACCGAATACACACTTAACCAATATTGGAGGAGGCCTGGCTTCTGTGGTACGTTTAGTTTAGTTCATCCACGGCCACTAAGGTGTCTCCACATGCTCCTGTCTTGCATGACCGAGCACAGTTGCGTACATATCCCTATGACAATGCTACAAAAACAAAACATTATTAGAACTTATAGTATTACTTGGCGATACCCCACCGACTAAAAACTTAATAACGTATAGTAATATATATTTCAAATTTAATACTTATAGTATTATATATTTAGCTAAATCATTTATATCAAATACAGCTAGGTAATTGCAAAAAGCATTATCCAATCGAAAACATTGGAAGAGTTACCTCGTTGGGCCCACCACTGTGTCGTTGCCAAAAAGCGTAATAATGGGCTCTATATGATCTAGGACGAATTAAAACTGAATTGCATATCATGTAATTAATAAGGTTGCTTAATGTTTTGCCTTCACAGCTACTAATTAACCAAATCCACTTCTTCCCCCCAGCGGTCCCGTGCCCTGCTAACAGCCGCTACTCGGCCTGCGCCTCTCCCTGTCCCCGCACGTGCGCGGATCCCGGCCCGAGGCCCTGCACCAAGAACTGCGTGGAGTCCTGCGTCTGTGATACCGGCTACGTCCTCAGTGGCGCAAGATGCGTGCCGTTGAGCAGCTGCGGATGCGTGAAGGACGGGAACCTGTATGAGGTTTGGCACATGTTCATGTTGTAACCTCCAGGAAAAATGGAGGTATTGTTTTTGGCGCGTCTGTGTGTGTGTGTATGTGTGTGTATGTGTGTGTGTGTGTGTGTGTGTGTGTGTGTGTGTGTGTGACCTTGGTACTGCAGCAGAACTTCCGGGAAAACAGATGTGCGGGGTGGCAGGGAAAACAGATGTGCGGGGTGGAGGCAGCGCCTACCCGGTTTTGATTAATGAGGTTCTTCCACGGGAAAAGCCTACATGACCATATCCAGGCCAAAGGTGCTACTGTGTGTTTGAAACAAAAAACCTGTGTTATTTCGTTCTGTACTGTAGTGTACTGTGTAAAAAAAACCTTTAGAAAAACTCATATATTTCATGGAGGTATGAGATCTCCGAATTCTTGTTGTTGCTGTTGTTGTCCTTGTTTAACCATGCCCGTAGCCAGGAGTTTGCGTTGTGGGATGGGTTCTTCCCACTGTCTGAGGGACCAGCGAGCTCCGAAAGGCGCGAGCCGTTTCCTAATGTGTGAGCGGGGGCATGCTCTTGGTGCCTTATCTTGATGTTTTGCGTTTAAACCAGCTGTGTTGTGGTTTTGATGCTAGCCTTCTTAGCTTCGGTACGCTTTTTTCGTCGCTTTCCTGCAAGCACTCTTTCCAAAAATGTTGTCCTTTTACTTTACCAGAAAAATGAAGTCTGGACATCAGGAAACGAGAGATGTACTTGTCTGCCGAACAAAAATATCAAGTGTGAGAGGGTGACAGGTGAGTGTAGCACGAAAACTGTTGAAGTGTGCTAAAACTTAGCTTTAAGGTGGTTTATTCCCAACATAGCGTTTAAGTCCCTCTGGAAAATATGGATTCGACGATCAAAAATTCCATTAAAAAAGAAGCTGCAACTGTACAATGCCACCTGCGTGTCAATCATGCTCTACAACTGCAACAGTTGGGCAGCACCACAGACAGCAATAGACAAGCTAGATGCCTGCCACCGGAAACATCTAAGAACAATCACAGGACATCGATGGCCAAACAGTCTAATCTCAAACAAAGCACTGTACAAACTGTGCAATACAGGCCCGTTGTCAACTAAAGTGAAATGTGCCAGATGGACCATGTTCGGACACATTCTAAGAATGCCGACAGATACACCTGCACAGCAAGCCTTGACCTTCGCCCTGGTAGGATCTAATACTTACAGACCCAGAAAGGGAAGGCACTGCAGTAACCTACTAAGTCTGCTGAGGGCAGACCTCAAGGAAAGAGGACTAGGACCATTGCGGTCAGAAAGAAAACTCCAGGAGCTCAGGAGGCTCGCGATGAACAGGACAAAGTGGAGAGAACTGAAGAAAGACTGATTGATGCTGCAGGATGCAGAGCTACTGCAGCAGCAGAATACAGTGAACTACTAATTCCCCTTTCCCGCAAACCCTATACGTGTACGAAGCACCTTAACATTCAAGGCCAGCAAACTGATAACAACAAAAGCAATATACAAATAAAATATTTTTTCAAACAGTGTGCATATGATCATTAGATTGGCAGATGTTTAAAGTTATAATGATATATTTTTCAGAACCGCCTCCTGTCAACCCCGTGTGTCTGGGTAACCTCAGATGTCCTGGCAGACGTAAGTTGCTTTCGTGTCCATGATAGTTTACGTCTTATTAAAATTCATAAACAAAAGGCGAGTTTTCATCATTTTGTATCATGGAGGGACCACATTCAGATATAGTTGTAAGCCATCGTACGATTTTGAAGCCGTACATGTACTAAGATAAGATATGATTGCAATATCTATTGCGCTCGTATTTCCCCAGAACTATCGTAGACTGGAACTCGTTGCCACCAAGCCCAGTTGGGGCATCATCACTAGAAGCTTTAAACAACTCCTGCCATCAAATGTGCAAAGATTGAGTGTAACAAGTCGTTCGGTGATATATAGCTACATGTAGCTGCCGCCGCGCCGCGTGCCTGCGAAGCTGGTGTGTTACGCCGAAGGGCGGTTATACCGGGTATACCGATACAGATACATATTGTGTTGTGTTTTCACACAGCGGGTCAGTGCAAGGCGTGGGGCGATCCTCACTACATCACGTTCGACAACCGCCGCCACGACTTCCAGGGAACGTGTAAGTACGTCCTTGTGCGTCACGCCGACTTCACGGTGGCAGTCCGTAACGTCCACCGTCCCGGCAAGAGCCAGCGGGTGTCCTTCTGCGACCACGTGGAGGTGAACGTCCACAACTACGAGATACAGATCCGCAGCGGCACGGGCAAGGAAGTACTGGTGAGTTGAAAACTACGTTGTTCTATATACGTCGATGAAGGTTAGACATCCAGGTAATACGATACGCCAAAAAGCAGTTACTCAAGCAACTGGATATGATTTTGAAAACGTCAGAAGTTTCAGCTAGCATCCACTAGCTTTCGTCAGTGACTGAGTATCCACTAGCTTTCCTCAGTCACTGACGAAAGCTAGTGGATACTAGCTGAAACGTCTGACGTTTTCAAAATCATATCCAGTTGCTTGAGTAACTGCTTTTTGGCGGACGTTGTTCAATGTATCTGTTCGGCCACACTGTCGTAGGTAGGTCGACATGCGACATTGGTGCAGGAGAATTTTTTCAAGCAGGCTGTGACAGAACCAACCACAAACAAGGATTGTAGACAGCATTTTCTGTAGCAAGACAGATACATTTTGCAGTACATATGCATGCCTACCTCAAGATTGCACTCGGTTTGAGATTTCTTTTTCTTAGGCAATATGATGATGAAATATGATTGTTAGACAACCATACATGTTTTGATTATCCTAAGATTGCCCTCGGTTTGAGACCCCTTGTTCTGATGATGATGCAGGCCTTTATTCGTTAGACAATTGTTACAATGTATGGCAGTAAAACTACAATGCATAAACTGTCCTACAATTTCTAACTAGGTGAACGGGTACCGCCGCAGCCTGCCGGCGTGCCTGGGCCGGAAGGTCGCCATCTCCGTGAGCGGGAAACACGTGCTGATCCAGACGGACCAGTGTCTGTCCGTCCTGTACGACGGGAGGCACAGCGTCATCGTCAGGCTTCCTACGGCGTACAAGAGCAAGGTACGGCTATATCATAGCAAGTACATGAATGTGCTCGATCATATAGACGAGATTATGTAAGATGGGAGGCACAGCGTCATTGTCAGGCTTCCTACGGCGTACAAGGGCAAGGTAAACACAGAACACATCACATCAAGGACATTTAATATCATTAAAAGCTTGTACAATGTCCTTGTAAGCCAAAATATGAACTAACATCTTCATTATCTAAAAGTCAAAAACTTGGATGAGTCCAATTTATTGTGTTGGATATTACAGTTTAAAACTTGCTTCATAAAGATCTAACACATTGATGATTGGCTGAGAATTAGATTTAGAATATGATAACTTGCACGATGTAATTTAGTAAGAGGTATTGCTGTTGAACTGCTGTATCTTTTAGCCTCTCTACCAGGCTTCGGGAAGCAGCTGGAAAGAGTAGAAATTGGCCAAAGAGACAGATGATATGCCAGGAGGGTTGGTCCGGGCTTAGAGGACAGATCGGGGGCGGCAAACTGTTCTCTTAGCGCGGACCAACTCTCCTGGCATATCATCCGTCTATTTGGTGAATTTCTACTCTTTCCAGCTGCTTCCCGAAGCCTGGTAGAGGCTAGTATGTTTGGCTACCCTTAGTTGTAATACATTCTAGCTCTTTCTCTTCCTCCCTACAGGTTAGCGGAATGTGCGGAAACTATAACGGCCGACCGAACGACGACAACCTCATGCCGACAGGACAGGTCGCCTCCACTTCCCTTCTGTTCGGCAACAGCTGGATCGCCCCTGATGATGAGACGTAAGTGATCGACATCATGTTTGAAACTTCATTAAACCGTCTCCTGCCGCTACTGTGGCATCGAGTGGCGTAATGGTCGGAGCTTTCAACTCGGAGCCAAGAGATTCCGGATTTGACCCCCTAACATAACCGATGCTGTGCCCTTTGGAAATGCACTATACACGACAGTGACGCCCACCGGGCCTTTCGGATAATCGTTAATAGTTGTGTCCAAATACTGATGAGGACACAGACAGATTTGGTGCCGATGTGCCAAGATCTGCACATTTGCCACTAAGAACCGACTCTGTCTTCTTTATAATGATTTGGTGCTAACAGATACTTTAGCAAACTGAAGGTTAAAACACAGAGTTCGACCTATCATTGACCATCTTCAGGGAACCTGACCCACAATTCTGTCTTTCACGTGACTTTATGCGGAAGTGACGTCAGTAATGGGTCGGAGGTGACCAGAAGTCTATATCTACCCCCGTCGGTTAATGATCCTGACTTACATGTTTTAAAGCCTAAGAATTGTCTTCATTGGCTGCCAAGTGCTGCTGATATTGTCAAGAGAGGCATGACGTATAATCCTGAATGTTTTATCTGTTTATTTATCTATTGGCTTGGCTGTTCAACCCTCACAGCCAGGGTAACCCAACTAGCAAGTGGCTATTACAAAGAGCTTGTCTTACTGACAAGACACGACAAAACATTTGGTTTTGCACACTGCAGTTTGACATTTTGAAAGATTTTTTTTCTGACAGGTGCCCCGATACAAGACCTCAAGACAACTTTGACTCCAACGACATCACCGCGGGAGACAGAAAGCTGTACGGGCGGCCTGATAAGTGCGGCCTTCTCCAGCAACGAAATGGACCATTCGGGGTAAGTGTATGGGATCGTCTTAAGTCTTAAGGACAATTTGGCAGAAGATGTTGGAGGGTGTGCTGTATTCGGAACCGTGCTTCTTCAAGAACAATGCTCAGACACGGTCCCGAATAGTAATACAAATGCATGAGTCAAATCTACGTTCTTGGATCGGAGACTATACTATCCTCAATCGCGTTCCTGAGCCTATTTCTAACCCTTTCGGGCATAAAGTAGATAGGCACGGTTCTGGATAAGTACATGCTTAAATCATCTCTCGTAGTATTATGTCGTAGGTGTCGCCAAAAATGCATTCAGTGATTTTGAATCTAAGATACCCAATGCGGCGTCCTTTTTCAGGCCTGTTCCTCAGTGCTGAACCCGTCGACGTATTTCGAGTCCTGCGTGTTCGACATGGCGGCTTACCGCGGGGATGAGGACATGTTATGTGAGAATCTGGAGGCCTACAGCGACGACTGCACGGCGGCGGGGGGGAAGCCCGGGAGGTGGAGGACTGCAAACCGATGCCGTAAGTACATTACCGTTGAAAACTTATTCAAGAATTGAGAAACTTTAAAGACAGTAAAAATAGTAACCGGATTGTGCGATAAATGTGAATCAATTACAGCACGAAAATTGAAACCTTACTCACGTATCTATACACCCCTATACAATGTTCATGAATCACCCATCTCACTCTAGCTGGTGTCTTACGCCGTAAGTACATTTATGCTGGCAGGGAATTGAAATGAGTGAATGAATGAATGAATGAATGAATGAATGAATGAATGAACGAATGAGTGAATGAGTGAATGAATGAATGAACTTAAAAAGGGCAATGAAATCTGACAAAGGTTATTGAAGCGCTCATAATTTATGCCTGTAAGAATTCGGCGGCTTTCCTTATTTGTTATATATATTCAACAGTGACTTTGTTGTTATGTTTGAATGACAAAGGTAAGGTGTTAGTTATCATGAAACATCTGAGGCGTTTCAAATGGAGTTAAAAGAAAGAAAAACCTACTAAATGTAACGTTTATAAGATATTACAAATTACCAACGAGAACCCAAAGTCCAGCCAGTATTATCTTCACCATTGAATCACTCAGCATTCTGCATTGTGTTTCTACCGTTTTGCAGCGATGCTATGTCCTGCGCAGTCACTACAAATGGCTTATTAGAATAAGATATCACAAAATACCAAAGACAAATGTCTTGATCATCGAATCTTCATATTATGTGTTCTGTTTCTACCACTTTGCAGCGATGCCGTGCCCTGAACACAGCAGCTACAACCCGTGCGGCTCTGCCTGCCCACTGACATGTGCCGAGCCCAACCCGCGGCCCTGCGTCAGGATATGTGTTGAGTCGTGCGTGTGTGACCAGGGCTACGTCCTCAGCGGGTCCGTCTGTGTACCGAGGAGCAGCTGTGGGTGCTCCAGCAACGGGAACTATTACCAGGTTTGCTGGTCATCAACGTTTGTTTGTTTGTTTGTTTGTTTGTTTGTTTTGTTTTGTTTGTTTGTTTGTTTGTTTGTTTGTTTGTTTGTTTGTTGGTTGGTTGGTTGTTTTGTTTGTTTGTTTGTTTGTTTGTTTGTTTGTTTGTTTGTTGGTTGGTTGGTTGGTTGGTTGGTTGGTTGGTTGGTTGGTTGGTTGGTTGGTTGGTTGGAGTCTTTGCACATTCATGGAATTCTCAAATCCACATACTGAATGCTTGACATTGAGGTGACAAAAGGAAGAAGCCAAGTATTTTTTATACAACTTATCTCCTTACGATTATTTTTTGTGCATTTGCTATCAGAAAAATGAAGTGTGGAGAACTGGGAACAAAATCTGTAAGTGTACCAACAGCAGGATTACCTGTGAGGCCGAACCAAGTGAGTTGTTTATTGTCACTTTAACTTTAACACTTGGAAGTTTTTTTTTATAATTAGGTAAAGATGGTGCTTAGATGCATAGGTGCTTCTACCATTACATGACATCAATATCTTCTTTCCTTTTTCTAAAGGTGGAACCATATCTACTGAAATAGTAGGTAAGTTCTAGTCTATTTTACATGCTGCATATTACTTTTGCACATAATTAAAGACTAAAAGTCATTTCTTATAACCATCGAATATATCATCGAGTGAAACGGCAAACACAAAGATGGCGGACAGGGCCTTAATATCTCGTACCCAGGGTCATGTGAATTGGTCGACCCTATTGGTCGGGGTGTTTATGGGTTTAACCCCACCATCATTTTGTGAGTCTCAGATCATTATTCACCAGTATCACCACTGGTGAGGTTTTGGCGCCATAACGAATATGAAACGAGGACTGACTTCTGATTGGTCGACAACTTCTGACTATATGATAATGCCTGTTTTTTGTCCTCTCTCATTATCATATATTTTCCGGAAATACTTATACATTGATACACTTTCTGTTGTGAATATGGTCTTTTGATATATTTTATCTAGGTTCGAGTTGGGACACGTGTCCAGGGTCCCTTTCTTTCGTCACCATCGGCTGGAGCGGCGTGTGGGGCGTGAACTCCCGCGGCGTTGTGTTCTACCGGGTCGGCACGGCGGGGAAGGAGGGCCACTTCGGGAGGGAGTGGAAGCAGATAGACGGGAACCTCGCCCAGATCAGTTCCGGCAAGGGCATCGTCTGGGGGGTCAACTCAAGAGGCAAAATCTATGTGCGAATCGGTATGTTATCAAATCAAATCAAATTGTATTCGGTAAGGCTCTCGCGGGCAAATACCCGAATTTCGCCCTTATTACATAGTACATAGAGCATGCAGCAATTATTTGTGCACATGAAACAACATAGGCAAACACACTACTAGTATTAACACTGCTCAAAAATCGGAATATCCGGACGTTTCCGGACCTGTACATGTCCCGTGAAACTTGGCGTGTCCGGGTGTGTCCGGGTGTGTGCAGGAAATGTCGGCCACGGCGTGTGCGGGTCTGTGATACCTCCGGACATGCCCGGACACTTGGTAATTAGTCGTGTGTACGGGAATATACGGGCCTGCACACGTCACACGTCGCAAGTACTGCCAAACAATAAGGGGTCACCATACATGTAGATCGTTTCGCAAATGCGTAAATTGAGAGGTGCACATGTGTTTTCAAAGCCGGTAAGAAGAACGGGCAAAATGCTGGTTAGAAAACAATATTATTTTCACTCCCGAAATCTACCTAAACATGAGTTCGTTCCATGAACCGAATTACTATCTAAAAGCGTTGTAGGTAACAGGCAACGCAACACAAAGACAAGACATCTAGATTGGATGGTAGAGGAAATCAGCGTTACATTAAAAGTTGGTGAATAGAATAATTGTTGTTTGGGAGCCGATGTCTGCTATAAACTCGCCCTCGCCAGAGTCTGGTTGACTTTTGGGCCACGCCAGGCTTATATAAACTCTGCTAAAGAATCTAGAAGGATATATAAAGCTTGGTATGAACAAGGATTTTATATGAACATGCAGCTTCAACTAGGTTATGATATAACGTCCTTGGTATGAATGGGGTCTAAGTGTATCCCTGTATATATTTGTAACTATAACCCTTGCTATGAACAATGAGTAGATTTCTTTGTGTGGTCCATCGTCTCCCCGCATATATTAACGCCTCATTATACCGGCACCATATTGAATCTACAGTGGGCAAAAACAACAACACAATTACTGATCAGAATTTTACCAAACTAGTCTATTGGGAACCTTCGACCTTGACATATTTCACCTTTGGAAACATGGTCGTTTTCTTTGGTAATGAGAGGGACCGCTCTGGTGTTTTTTTCAAATATCAGCCCACTTTAGTAGTAAAAATAATTTTTTTGGAAGAGGCAAAAGATGCACGGTTTACTTGTACATTGTTGTCAGATGTGTATTGTGGTGTCATGGTCAGAGACGAGACGGCGCCCATGTCTTATTTACCTTGTTTGTTTGTTTTTATATAAGAGAGGTTTAACTTCCTTTGTTATATTTAATTTTTATACTTTAAGAACACGAAGTTGAAAACATTACACGGGTAAACTGCAAATTATGTGTTGATGATAACATTCCAGACTATTTTATAGCCTATGTTTTTTATTAGTGTGCGTGCAACTTTTACATAATAGACAAGCGGGACATTTCACAACTCTTTGTACTAGTATATCATTATTCCTGCGGTGACCTGTAAACCAGACCAGCCAATTGCATGCATGTCTCTTTGTTGGGGTTTGAAAAGAGGGCCAATCAACGCTCGGGTCATTATTTTTGAAATCTTTCCGTTACATGCCTGGTTGTGGAGCGTGCATTGTACAACTATCCTGGACACAAGCAAGTTACGCAAGGAACTTAGTGAGAGCATGGAGGTAGAAAAGGGTCCATGGTGAGAGATTGTGTCATATCTCATCATCAACACAGGAATATCGGTATTGCGCCTTTCTACGTAAATTGGAGCAGTTTTCAAGACAAGAACGCCGTGGGACACTGGCAAGACGAACTGGGACAAGACTACTCTCCAAGCTGAGGTTGATTGGGAAGATTGTGAACGTCAGAGTATACCTCGTTCTTTGGAAAGCCGGTAGCCAGGATCCTGGGAACCAGGCTGCGGGCATAGGCGAGTGATAGTCCGCGTGCAAGAGAGTATTAGACCGGACCAGAGGACCGATGTACACCCCTCTGGACTATACACTGTGTCCCGACTCAAGGCCGTGCTGTGGCACAAGATGTTCGGCCCGTGGGTCACCGCCTCAGCGAGGCTTGTTGCACAGCGCGGAATAAAGAGCTTGGGACGGCTTCTAACGACTGGTGCCCAGACGAGACTAATATCTGCTCCCGTGACTAGCTCAGTAGCTGCGTCAAGGCAAGACACAGAAGAACGAGACGTACAGTTTGTTTCAGCTGAGCTGAAAGACCGGCCGAAGTACACTGGAAATATTGGAGGCACACAAAACACAAACAAAAAGTCACAAAGCCCAAGCACCATGTACAATTAATAAAGAAAACAAAATTATGCAAACAAGAAGGGGGGATAAACGGCTATTATGCTACTTTACATTACAAAAGGCATATTGGAGGGGGGGGGCGTGTGCGGGTGTGTACGACCCGTACACGAGCTGATAATGAGGAAGATAATTAGGTGAAAATTACCGCTAATTTATGCATATTTCATACACACACTCAGAGGTACGTGTCACGTATCCGGGCATGTGCAGAGATTTACGGGTGGCGTGTGCAGAGGTGTGCAGGCCTGTACACGGCCCGGACACCTGAGTGGTTCATATCCGGGCCGTGTGCAGGCCTGCACACGCCAAGTGTACGGGTCGCGCACACCTGGAAATGTCCGTATATTTGGAATTTCCGGGCGTGTGTACGGGAGTATACGACCCGGATACGTCGGTTTTCGTCTAGTGTAAGACATATTCGAAGACGATTACACAATTAACAGTTATGTCCCCAATACTACTCTCCAAGCAGAGGTTGATGGAGGAAGATCGTTTGCTTTTTATATTTGGCCCGTTTTTTTTTTGTCGCTACCACCACCAACTTGCGAAACTGAAGGGCTATATATAAAAAGCAAACGATCTTCCACCATCAACCTCTGCTTGGAGAGTAGCCAATACTGTCCTATTCTGTCAGTCTTCTTGTTCTTCTTCTGTCGGTTCCTAGTTGGAGGCGACTGTGAGTTTTTTTCAGTCCAGTCAGACTTATTAGTATATAAGTATAATACTTCTCATAAATCAAGCGAAAACATAAGCATTTTAATCGATGTGTTATGTTGTCAATACTGTTTCATTCTCCGTAAATAATTTCACCAGGTTGGTAAACGAATGAATAGCAAAGCTCTTTGATCACAACCATTTATTTGTCACGAGCCGACGTTTCATTGTTTTATTTTGCTTAATAGTTTAATATCAGTATCTAAAAGCCCATGAACCAAGCATAAACGTACCTTTTTTATCTTATTTTCCATCTTGACCGCACAGAAATCCAGCCAATGTAATACATTTTGATGTAATCGCATCCTTAACCGAGCTGAAAGCAGATGTCACACATTCACGACTTTGGCCTCTCAGAACTTAACTCTATATCTATATTAAACTATGAGTGTCTTTAACTCGGGATGCGAGCATTCCGTACAACCGAGATGAAAATGCAGTTCTTCATATTAGATATATAAAGGAATGCTTTGTTATTAGAAAAAATTCCGAAACTTAATTCTGATTAGCCCACTCGATTGTAACACTTTATCAAAGACTTGTGCTATCCCTTTTATTTGAATAATTATGATATCGATTTGTTAGGTTTTTATTCGACATTAGGTCTTGTTCAACACATTTTATTGTTTGTTACTCTCTTTATGTAGTTTGCCATACATTGCACCATGTGCAATTGTCGTGCAACAAAGTCCTTATTATCTTATTGTTGTTTCCAGGCATCACGGAAAAGGTATCGCACGGAAAGGACTGGAGGCTGGTGACAGGGCAGCCGCTGAGGTCGGTGTGCGTCAGTTCCTCCAGTAACTTCGTCTGGGGCGTCAGCACGACGGGCACCGTCTGGAGGAGGACGGGGATAACAACCGGCAACCTCATTGGTAGGGAGGGTATCATTTGTCTTCACTTTATTTGCATATCAATCAATAGTTTGTGCTTATAAACCTGCTTTCCCCTCTGGTCTCTCAGTCACTGACGAAAGCTAGTGGATACTAGCTGAAACGTCTGACCGTTTCCAAAATCATATCCAGTTGCTTCAGTAACTGCTTTTTGGCATATCGTATTACCTGGATGTCTAACCTTCATCGGCGTAGGGTGTCACGTGATTGTGACGTAACTTAGTGTCCGCCATGTTGGTGGGTTAACCGTTTGGCTACCAATTCTCTATTGGTTACGTTGTTAAGTACTAAATAGAATGTTAAAGACTTCTGTCTAGGGTGTCAGCACGACGGGCACCGTCTGGAGAAGGACGGGCATAACAACCGGAAACCTCATTGGTAGGGAGGGTGTCACGTGATTATGACGTTACACAGTGTCCGCCATAATGTTGGTGGGTCAACCTTTGTAACGCTGAAGTATCTATTACGCTACCAATTCTCTCTTGGATCCGGGGCTATGTAGTATGGAGAACGTCAAAGACTCCTGCCAATTCATTATAAAAGTGCATTCCGAATGATCGGTCGCCATCTTGGATCTATCCACCCTACCAAGATGGCGGCCAATGATGTCGGTATACTGATGAGGTTGTTGACCCCTTTAATATGAATCAGCAATTGCATGATAGAATGTAGTCTAACGCTGGTGTCACATTTTCAATACCGGGGCCCCGCCGGGCTGTTTCGATTAACGAAAGTTCAACAATTGATATACCAATATACCAAATAGTTCCCATTATCAATCTAACAAGTTGAAAACTTTTTTGTACTTTGTTGTCTTTTATATCATACTTTTCGCTCCATAATGCCCGGCCGGGCCCCGGTTTGGAAATGTGCCCTTAACATAATGAACTGCACGTACAGGGACGGGTTGGCAGCAAGTACCCGGCGGTTCGGCCATACGAGGCGGCCTGTCGTACGTGTCGATCGGGTACTGTGGCGTGTGGGGAGTGACCTCTAGCGGCTTGATCTGGTACCGCAGCGGGACGTACGGCGGTAAGGGTTCGGCGGGAACAGGCTGGGTCCAAGTCACGGGGTACCAGCTGGTCAGCATCAGCGTGGGGTACAACGTGGTGTGGGGAGTGAGCGCGATTGGACAGGTCTTCATCAGGATCGGTAAGAACTTTACCATATCTTCAATGGTATAAATGAGGTATTCCTAGTACCTTGACTATAATGCCTAACCGTAAATTCACATAATAGACAAACATATAGAAATCCCTGACATTTTAAAGCACTTTAGATGTCTGAATCATTGTTGATTTCCTGTAATATAAATGTTGCGGCATGTGATAGATACACTGCACAATTTTACATAATGATAACATGCGAAGGAACCCCTGACAACGTTTAATGGTAGCATGAAAAGTGCAGTTTTGAGAACTGCATCAATGCTGTTTTTTGCGTAGCACACATATTGCAACAGCAGTGTAACACACGTGTTGCAATTCGCAACAGTAGAATATAAGATTCACCATACACCATACAAAATGTTTAACGTGTTTTTGTTATTTCTGTCCACTCAGGAATAACGGCCCAGAGGCCGCAGGGAACAGCCTGGCGATTGGTCGGAGGAAGCCTCACCCAGATCTACGTCAGTTCGTCGTCCAATCGCGTGTGGGGATGCGGACTGAGTCATCACATCTACCTCCGTGTGGGAATCACGTGGAGCTCCGGTCCCGTGGACGTCCCCGGTACGAATTGTTCTTTAAACTTTATTCATCAAAACAACATTGCAGGCTGAAACAGCCTGAATTGTGTTGTAAATTACATGTACATTCACATTAAACAATTGTAACATTTTAGCGTTAAAAGATTACGTGTTAAAAGAAGTATATCCGATAATGACGTAAATATGAAATAACACATTAAAATATAGACAATAATTGAGTGAAACAACTTTAAGATACAAGTACAAGGAGGCAATAAGATTTTTTTAATAAAAGTTCAGATATTATAGATTGAAAAGCTGTGTGACGTTAATCTCCAGGCAGATCATACGGTGGCAAGGCATGTATCTACTGGCCAGAGCAGTGTCCGTTAGCCAGCTTCGGTGGCCGTGCAAACTCCTCTGGTTAATAGATACTGCCTTGCCACCGACAGGGATCTGCTTGGAGATTATGTGACGTCAACATTGGTAGATGGTAGATGATATCGTCCCCCGTCGCGGTTGGGTGGTTGTAATTTATCATCATCATCCATTTCAGAGCCCACCTGTCACTCCAAGGCGGACATCCATGTGCTAGTGGACGGGTCCAAGAGCGTGCAGCAGCGCAACTTCCCGTCAGTACGGCAGTTCATCCTGAAGCTGGCGGCAGGGTTCGAGATCGGACCCGGCAAGGCCAGGATCGGCGTCTACCAGTTCGCTAAGGACATGCAGACCGAGTTTAAGATGAACCAATACAACAACAGAGCGGTGCGTATGTTTTTTGACGTCATTAAGTAGACTCACTCACTCACTCAGGACCGCATGCTCCAGGGAGCGTCGCGCCTTTCAAAGTTGTCTTCCAGATGGTCCTGTCCTGCGCCCTCTGCCAGGCTGTGGCTGCACCAAGACCCACTGCGCTGAAGTCTGCATTCAGCTGGTCTCCCCATCTGCGTCTGGGTCTGCCTCTGGGTCTGGACCAGCCTGCAGGCGTGGCTGCCTTCAGTAGACTGGCAGCTTCCAGGGGTGGATCGGCTCTGGCTAAGTGGCCAAAGAGTCGCAGGCGGGCCTGTCTGATCTTATGGGAGACAGTCGTAGAAAATAAGCAGATTTGAGTAAAAGAGCGAAACTGTTCATTGCAACAGATACTGGTTGATTTGTTGTCACCTAGAGCTTTTGACCAGTCACTCTGGTCTTCCTCAGTAGACTGACCCAGTGAGACTTGTCACGTGACTTCTCTGGCCCAGTGTTGACGTCACACTTCAGAGAAGCCACGCGAGAGGTCTCATTGGGTCAGTCTATTGAAGAGGATCTAAGAGTAACTGGTCGGAAGCTCTAGATGAGAACAATTAATCAATTCTTGTGTTGGAACAAAAGTTTCAACTTTAAACTGTTGTGATATGGCTATATGATGACACAGTGGTATTTTTTGTATCTCCACACAGGCTTTGTTGGGAGCTATCAGGAAGATTGAGTACATGAATAAACTGTGGACCAGGACTGGACAGTCTCTGAAGGCGGTCTACAATGAGTTCACCAAGGCAAATGGTGCTCGAGATGATGCTGAAAAGGTAAATAAGGCTTTTATCTATTTTCGGCGACGCCTCGGGGGCGGAAGTTTTGTTTTGCAGTACTCACAATATATTGTCTGCCTAGTTACACAGATTACAAGTTTCTGAATAAGAAACTAAACACACAGATGTCAAACAAACCACAACAAGCATCAAACAATGATAAAAGAAGAATGAATATGATATGAGGATAATTTCCTTTCATTTACCAATGATTGTTCTGTACTAACATGGCACAAATATTATTTTGAAGATCATCATCTTAGTGACAGACGGGAAGGCCACCGATCAAGTGAGAGAGCCTGCGCAATACGTCAAGAACAAGGGTGCTCACGTGTTCACTGTGGGCGTGGCCAAGTACAAACTGAGCGAACTTCAGGTGAGGAAAGGTTTTTAACTTTTTATTTATCTATACATGTACCTATATTTGTTCCAGGCCATGTATTCTATTGTGACATGTTATGGTGTTGAATGGGTCAGTGGGTAGCGGGCACGTGGTCGAGAATTCACGGGTTCCATTCCTTGCATTCGTGGCAAGACGTTGTGCCCTTGGGAAAGGCACTTTACACTTTCCTCACTCCACCCAGCTGTAACTGACTTCGGTTGGGGAGGTAAAATTTGGTTTGGAAGGAGAGGGACGGGTCTCGTCTTCTAATACTGTGCCCTAAACACGATGGACTAACAACACACTGCCCCTATACGGCCCGAAAAGGGCTATTTGACCTATCTGTACTTTAAAAACATAATAAGTTACATTACAGCTACCTCACCATTTTCTTCTATGTCGATGCCTTTTTTAAACTAAGACAACATAAGTCAGAGTTTCATATCTTATAGCTCATCGCGTCTAATAACGACTACGTGGCGACTGCTGATGATTTTGAGGACTTGGACCGGATCAGAGACAAAGTGCTAGAAGTCGTCTGTAACGGTAGTACTAAAGACCAATCTAAACAATCAGGGGTGTTTCCCAATGTTCTGTGCGAGGCATAGGGGTGTTTGTGGTTGGCTAACATGGAGGTGGTAAGGTAGAGATGGCATGATATATATATATATATATATACAGCCTGTGTGAAGCTGTCAAATTCTGTGGTAGTGGCAAACTTACTGTCAATCGTAAACACCATGTCATGAAGAGAGATATCCTTATTTTGCTAACCTTACCAGGAGAAGGAGGAGGCGGCGGCGGCGGCGGCGGTGGCGGTGGAGGAGGAGGAGGAGGAGGAAAAGGAGGCACAACACACTTCACAGTCTACAATGAAGCGAAGACGTACTCCGAGGCCCAGAGGAAGTGTGAACAGAACGGCGGTAGCCTGGCCGACCTGAAAACAGCTGAAATCTCCGCCGTGGTCGTCAAGACGGTGGACAGTAGCAAGAACTACTGGATCGGGCTAAACGATCTTGGGGTACGTGGTCATTATAGGACAGAGCTATGCATGTACATACACAAGTACAAACATATGTATATACTAGTGCATACGACGTGGCATCGTGTGGCGTAATCGTCGTGATCGGCTCGGAACCAACAGGTCCCGAGTTCGATCCCCAGACATGCGCGATGTTGTGCCCTTGGGAAAGACACTTTACACGACGTCCCTCCCTGTACGGTGGAGTGACGCCCACGGCCTTTCAGCTAATTGTAGATACTGTGTCTAAACACTGCAATAGGATCTGCACTAATGATCTCCATGGAGGTCATTACTAACATTAGTGCAGACCTGCAGCTGAAATTTTCTACCTCCATGGAGCTACCTTCATGGAGGTAATTAGTGCAGACCCCTCTCAAACACTGATGAGGACACAGACTGATTTTGTGTTGCAGACTTGCAGAACTGTAAGACTATAGCAATGTCTGTTGAAAGTTATGGTTAAAAGAATATTCAATTTTTTTCAGGTATTGTTGATAGTATCAAAATAAGGGCTTTCCTTTAAGATGAAGTGTTGTGATGTTCCTTTGCAGCACGAAGGACGCTGGCATTGGTCTGACGGCGTGCCGCTGGACAGCTGTAGCTTCAAGAACTGGTATCCTGGAGAACCCAACAACGTCGGGAACGAGGACTGTGCGCATCTGTGGGCCGGCAGGGGCGGCAAGTGGAACGATCTGGCCTGCAACTCAAAACAGTACTTCATCTGTCAAACAGGTACATGTAGGCTCTTTTATCTAATCTCCAGGCAACAACTGGATGTTCAGCCTTTTAACTTTTCGACTACGTCCTGTGATATATTATTTTCTAATATTATTTTTTCATGATCTTTCAGGAGACAGAGTAACTATTGGGTGCACAGGTTCTCCACGTAAGTCAATCACCTTTTAGTAAGACAAGGGGACCACGAATGTCTTGCTTTTACCAAGCTAATTATGTTTAAAAAAACCTTCTTGTTCACCGCTCTGCAACTTCAGAAGCCTATCTATATTTCTGAATTTTGATACACAAAAAATCATCTTCGAGCAGATTCTGTAGTCCAAGGGGGGTCTATTTATGAAATGAAGTGGTGATGATGTAATTGCCAATGTATTTATGTTTTGTAAATGTATCATGTGTGTCTTGAAGGGTTGAAGGACCACAGGAAGAATAGCTACATTTGTTGTAAGCTAAGTGTGGATCCCAAAGTCAAAGTCATTTTGGCCACCACTTGTGGCCATTGCCCGCCCCACTCAAGCTTGGCAATATAGACTCTCCACAGAATCTGCTTAAAGATGACATGAAACACTTTCTGTGCCACAGTTTCCCTGAAGCCTGAGTACAAGGACTGTTGACTTGACTTGACTTACTTGACTTATGTCGAGTCCTGGTGTCCCTGGCCTCGAGACAAAATGGCTGACCAACACTCCCTATCTTCCATCACTTGACCCAAGTAGTCCACCTCCAGGCCAGTGTCTCTCCTTAGGCAGTCTATGTAGGTTGCAGCCGGTCTGCCGGCCTTCCTCCTCCCATGCTTGGGAGTCCACAGTACCAGCTCGGCCACAATCTCCTCTCTGCTCCTATGACAGTGTCCTGCAAACCTAAGCCTTCTTGATCTAATGGACAAGGACTGTTACCGGGACGGGAGTATACGTAAATCAAGCTCCCAGCAGTCTACAGCAAGATGTGTGAGCCATTGTAAGAGCGGGGGGTTCAGCTATGCAGGTAACAGTAACGCATATTTTCTGTTGTACAGGTGACAAGGGCAGACGCAACATCGGGGCGGAAGTTGAGAACGGCCTGCAGTACCTGAAGCGGACGGCGGGGGAGCTGATGGACGAACTAGAAGGACGGAAGAACCTGGGCCTGGGAACCCTACAGACGGAAACTGGGGAGGACGCCGCCATGCATCTGAGACAGGTGGGATTTCTCGATTGCACCAACATAGCAATTGCCTAAAAATGATGAGCATGTCCCCTCTATCATGAAAGTCCATCTGTGTTGATAGTTACTAGTACGTGTTTAAAGTTAAAACTTTTGATCCAACACAAAAATATTCTCTCACCTAGAGCTTTTGACCAGTCGCTCTGGTCTTCCTCAGTAGACTGACCCAGTGCGGCTTGTCACGTGGCTTCTTTAAAGTGTGACATCAACACTGGGTCAAAGGTATCTGGTAGACGATGTCGGCCCCCGTCGCGGTTGAATGAAGGGTGATGGACCCTGATGTAAATGGCCTCTTTCAGTCCTCTCAGGAACTAGTCTTGTCCAGTGTCCAATATTGGACGTCCCCACTATAAGTCGAATCTATGTATGTTATGTACATACTTGTATCTGTTTACAATTCGCATTTTAAGTATAATCGTGACATTTCTATCTAAACTAGTGTAAACCATGTTCATGTACTGTAAACCATGTAAGTAACGAATCGCATGTGTTAAACTATCACTGGTAGAGTACTCATCACCATATATCAGATGGACATTACATTGTACATGAAAATGTAGTTGATATGTACTTACTTAAGTTAGTAGATGCCATACTTTGTACCCTGTACAACTGATGTTGCGCAATAAAGTTATCTGTATAAAAGCTGATGCTGAATATAACTATCTATTCCATGTTTTTATAGATGTTGGACTCCATGTCGGAGCTGACGACCGACGCTATCGACGATGGGGAGGAATCCACCCGCGAGGTGTCACTCGTCCTGGACGAGATCGACCTGCAACTGCAGCACATCCGGGACCTGTCCGACATCCTGGACACCTCCAACATCCAGGCTGAAGGGCTGGAGGAAATTCGGGATCTTCCGGAACCTGACGGGTTTGAGGAAATCCAGGAATTTCCAGAATCTGAAGGTCTGGAAGAATTCCAGGATCTTCCGGAGCCCGACGGGCTGGAAGAATTCCAGGATCTTTCAGCGCCTGACGGGCTAGAGGAAATCCGGAATCTTCCGGAGCCCGACGGGCTGGAAGATTTCCAGGATCTTCCGGAATCTGATGGTCTGGAAGAATTCCAGGATCTTCCGGAACCCGACGGGCTGGAAGAATTCCAGGATCTTCCGGAATCTGAAGGTCTGGAAGATTTCCAGGATCTTCCGGAGTCTGAAGGTCTGGAAGAATTCCAGGATCTTCCGGAATCTGACGATCTGGAAGAATTCCAGGATCTTCCGGAGCCCGACGGGCTGGAAGAATTCCAGGATCTTCCGGAATCTGACGTTTTGGAAGAATTCCAGGATATTCCGGAGTCCGAAGGGCTGGAAGAATCCCAGGATCTTCCGGAGCCCGACGGGCTGGAGGAATTCCAGGATCTTCCGGAATCTGACGATCTGGAAGAAATCCGGAACCTTCTGGAGCCTAACGTGCTGGAAGAATTCCAGGATCTTCCGGAATTTGACGGTCTGGAAGAAATCCGGAACCTTCCGGAGTCCGACAAGCTAGAAGAAGTAGCGGAAGTGCTGAAAGAGTTCGAGGACATGATTGACGGATAGTAATCACGTGACTTCCATTCCGCCAATCGTCTGTACGTAGTGTATACGTAGCTTATTTGCTTTAGCTTGGCTAGTATAGTAAGCTTTATGTAACTTGAATGTTAAAAGAAATGCTCTTATACCAGTCTTCTAGCTGAAAGTAAGTAGAAACTTATCAATGCTAATTTTATATTCAGTTCAATGCTGTTTGGCACAGAATCTTTTATACGGTGGCTACTTTTCAAATTTCATCCAACACCGATGGTAAAGAATCAGGCAAGTTACACATATTAGACAACTGATCCCCTGCAAAGAGCAGCCATTTGGTACTTGGTACCTGGCTAACTAAAATTTTACCTGCAATAAACGTAGTTCATGGTTAATGTATTAGATACTTCATGGCGTAATAAAAGTTGCATATATGTGCAATTTGCTAATATGAAATTCATGTATGTTATACATACAGTGATTGGAGATTAAGGAAATCTTCTATTAGCAACTGTATTAGCATAGCTTACTTTGTTTTGGGACTAGCTCTTTGGTGCCACTGCACATATATAGACATATGTAGTCATTATAAACTGAACGCCCATGCATAGAAATGCATCAATGCTGCCTGTAGAAGAAAGAGATTGTACTGATCGTGAGCAAAGATATCGTATTAACCTGGAAACAATAAAATCGTGATGGCAAACGTTTGGCTCCAACGAGCAAGTGGGTAGAATGACTGAACATTGTTCAAACAGGCGCGAGAAAAATGCAAATAAAAATTGTAATGGGATATTTCTTGTCATTGTATATTTTGAAGTACGCCATAGCAGTTAGCAAAACATCTTACCGACCCCACCCCCCCCCTCTCTCTTAAAAGAGTTAAGTTAGTTTAGAAGGGGCGGGAAAAAAGGCTCGTATCCCTCTGTTTACATTCCCATCATTGCGTCCCTTTTTCAGCCCCCTTTAGGACTGCTTAAGATTGTTTTAGTCCTGATTGCTTCCGGCAAACAATTGAGTTTGATGGTCCTTGATGTGAGTTGGGGTTCGGGACTTCCGTCGAAGTTGGTTGTTTTTCCTCTTTGTGGTTTTATGAGAAAACATTGCATTGCACAAAATCCTATATTTAGGTACATCTGATGAAAGCATACGTAAAGTTACACACGAGGGAAGAAACGGGACATTTATGCATGATTTAAGGTGTGGTTCTTCTATGTGGTTCTTCTATCAGGACTATTCAAAGGACGCGTACGGTAACCGTATATACACTGTAGCGTATGAAGCAGGCTTGAGTAGGCATTGAGTTGCCATTACGTTTCCTCTATATAAGTGCGACTTCAGTTTGTAACGGTAGCCTCCAGAGAGGCTGCTATAGAGGCTAACCTGCTCTACTCTTAACGACCATGGTCGCTGTTCTGTCGTCACACTCGGAAACTGTAGATAGCCTCTGTAGAATACTTCGGCAGGCATTGAGTTGCCACTACGTTTCCCTTGTGCGGCTTTAGTCTTTAGTTTGTAACGGTAGCTTCCAGAGAGGCTGTTTTTGAGGCTAACCCCGCTCGACTCTTCACACCCAGGGTCGCTGTTCTGTCGTCACACTTGATAACTGTAGATAGCCTCTGTAAAAGACTTCGGTAGGCATTGATTTGCCACTATTTCTCCTCTTTACGTGCGGCTTTAGTTTCTAACGGTGGCCTCCAGAGAGGCTGTTTTTGAGGCTAACCCTGCTCTACTCTTAACTACCAGGGTCGCTGTTCTGTCGTCACACTCGGTAACATCCCAAAAGACTGCGACCACCGTTACAAGTGTTGTTTGTCCAGCGGCTCATTAGTACCTTCTTAAGGGGGTCGAAAGGTCCTTTCTTTAAGGTGCTTAACCGGAAGGCTTTTGCGGAGACAATTGTCGGTCCGACTCGGTTTCACCGCGACACAAAAAAAAGAGGAACGTGTTTTCATCACCGAAGCATCACACACAAGAGGGTCAAGGAAACAGAAACACGAGTCTGGGTGTTGTAGATAAAGGAACAGACTATTAGCTAGAGATGGAAGGCAAACAATAAGGAGTGTGCTTCAGTCTGGGTCTACCTGTTATTTTCGCTCGATCGGATGTAAAGAGAACGCCGACCTTTAGAGAACGTTGACCTCATTTTCTTAATTGAGCCACTCAAAGTAGATGACTTGTTTGAAGGCTACACAATCAGAAACATCAGAATCAGGGACAACATTCCTTCCTACCTACATAAAATGGAGCTGTGTCAATTTATCAATCACTAGTACTTTTATTATCTCTTTCTCTCTCTGTCTCTCTCTTTCTCTCCCTCCCCCTCTCTCTGTGCACGTGTGTGAGTGTGTGTGTGTGTGTGTGTGTGTTGTGTGTGTGTGTGTGTGTGTGTGTGTGTGTGTGTGTGTGTGTGTGTGTGTGTGTATGTGTGTGTGTGTGTCTCGTAACAAAGCTCGGCCAAATGTTTTGGATTGTAATAACGAAGCCATTGACCTCTAGATCTTCATTCGCCCAGTCGTGGAGAAAGTGAAATGTCATGCCATGTTTGTTCAGTAACCGCCCCACCCATCGGCCTTTGTTCCAACTCTCAAGTTTTACAGCGGTCCTCATATTTTACTTTGTACCCGTCACAAATCTTCCCGTTCCAGCGTCAGCGATGCAGGACGTGTGACGCACATGTGGGAGTAAAGATACCAAACGTTGCTATTTTCGCGTTCCTCCTGATGTTTTCCTTTGGACGAAGCTTTCAGGGCGCAGAAATGTAGGGCGTCGTCGCCTTGTGTGTTTTGAGCGAGGACAAGTCTCTCACTTTAACAAAGCAAAATCACTCAGTCTATTTAGTTGCCAAAGAGATGATCTGTAGTTGTGTACCTTTACAAGGTAGTCTCAAAGATCCAAGTCGTTGCTATGATGTTATCTTTCTTCTTTGGAGCCTGCGTTTTGAGATTATGAAATCGTTGTGGACTTAACGTGTTGCATGTTCTTCTCTTGTGTTTCTTTAGTGCCTAACCCTTGAAATACCTGGTCAAACGGATCTTTACAACGGTTTTGCTATGTTTGACAAACTCTAACACTGGAAAAACGGGCGTGTTGAACTCACAAGTGGTAGCACAGATTCTACTCTACAATGGTATGAAGAAACATACAATTTGGAACACCTTTCTACAAAAACACCCTTGTCCATAGCTCTTTTGTACAGGTTACAGTTAGTCTGTAAGACCTAATTTGTTGTTCAACATTGACTAATCGTTGCTGTCGTCTGTATGTAAAAGGCTGAGGCGCTTTGTTGAAACAAAACCAGACAATCTTGTCAAACTGACGTCATACCCAGCAACATGTATCCTCCGTTGTCAAACTCTCGTCTCTTTCTCTTCAGGCAACATTCGATTATGAAGCATACATGTTCTTACCTTTTTACCATTTTAACCATCCAAATTAACTTAATTGTAGTTAATGGAAAATACAACGTAACGTTATCTGTATTCCACTCTTTTGTTGTGACCTGTACTTAACCCAGCGGGTATGTGTGTACAATAAAGGTCTTCATTTATTCATTAATTAGACCCCTGTCAGTTGTACCGTGTCTTGTCTATGCTCCACATTGAGACTTCTACAGCGACTCTACCAAACGGACTCTACCAAAGGGCTTCAAACTGAAAGGACTAGCTTCACACAACAAAAGGTAAACAGCAAAGAGTCAACAACAAAACGACAAATTGATGATCGCCACTTTAACAACAAGAGAATCTTAAGTTATCTCTATTCAACCTTGTCTCCCTCTTATTCTCTAACAATAGACCGATTTGACATCTTGTCCTTTTAAGGTCGCTTAGCGTCTCAAATTAGATCGCTTAGTGTTTGCTAAGACTCTGTTCGTCAAACTGAAGGCGACTGGGAAAGGAAGACTCGCAAACAGACAATTTTTGTTCACGGTTTTAATTTGTTTGACAACATCCGTCCCTTTTAGGCGAGAACAAATATTTTTCGAACCCCCCAAACCTCGCTGGGAGACTCTCAATTCATTGAGTAAGTAGGGGTTGGGCACTAAACACGTTTTGAATACTACTGATGTTTATAGGACCCGCCAAACGACTTTCACGTATCTTAACAGTTAATATTACTTCAAATACTTGTACATAACTCTTCTCATATGACAACACTTCTCTATCACGTAACTTATAACTTATAGATACCCATTGCCTATTCAACTATGCGATTTTAGACATTCAAAATGTCATTGTATATTTCAGATTGCAACAATGTCCACAGGACAATTTTCCCGAATTAATGGCGAATAATCATACATAGATTAAAACATTACAGTCCTTGTATGTCACTTTTTACAATAAGTTACTTGCACAAAACGCACTATCTGCGCATGCCGGCAGTCGTTCCATCATACATGGTTGACTTTGTCGGTGGCATCTATAATATAATACTATCAAATTTCTTTTATGAAACACTCTATCTATTAAATAAAGCCAATGACGGTTGCCAAACAATTGATATCTAGCTATCAGGAATACTTCAAAAAGTACTGTCGTTTTGCTGGTCGATACAGTAGACAAACGTACACAAGCACTGACGAGTTGTGTAGTAACGCGGCAAGGTTCTTATGCATGTCCAGAAATTTACAAATAAGACCAAGTAGAGTTTAGCCTGGGTGCCAGACTGTTGCCAAGGGACAGTGTAGAGGCTAGCTCCTTGGCTCCGTTTTTTTTTACTTTAGACACCGCCTCAGATAGACTCTGAGCTCGAGAGATAAGTTAGACCCCCAAAATCGGGGCTTGTGGATTCCTCCAGCCAAATGTGTTGAGCCGGGGTCTGGCATCCAGGCTAGTATAGAGTTCTGTCTCACCCCTTATGTAGCCTCCGTAACAGGCTTATAGAACTGGGGGTTCGGTGGTCTTCGGCTGTTTTCTGATTAGCCCAGTTAAAAAAACGGTGGTAATTCAACCAGGCCGGCTATGTTGTCTATATGCAATCAGAAAATAGCATATAAAAGCTCCCAAACACCCTGAAGACCCCCCCCCCCAAACCCCCAGTTTTTGACATGCTATGGAGGCTACCCCTTATGGCTGATTTCGATAACGGGTGCGTCAGGTGCGTAAATCTTAACCTCCATCCCCATGAACCTGACCGTCCTGGCGCACCGCTTGGTCTCGGGCCTGCCCCCGTCGCTCTCCGAAGAACTGTCGCACGACGCGTCGGTGCTGCGCGACCGTATGATGGACTTCCTCGGGGACTCTGCCCGCGGCTCCGGGGGCGCTGCCACCGAGATAACCGGCTCCGACACCCTTCTTGTACGGTTAGGGAAAGCCGGTTGCCTGTGTGTCACCCCCTGTGTGGTGCTGAGAGTGTCAGATATGAACAGGTTGTTTCTGTCCACTTCGAAATATGTCAGCGGGCTCAGTTTTAACACGGGTGGCGTCACTCGGTTTGTGCGCGCCGAGAGAGACTTGGTAGTTGTCAAAACTTCCGTCGAAGCGTCGTCTGTACATTGTGGGTCTCCTCTGGGTTTCAGAAATCCGACGCTTCTGGGTCGGGGGACGTCGGTGACTCTCTCAATTTTCTGCGGTTGGGATTCAGGTGTTGAGTTTGAGTCGAGGTCTAGATCTGAATTGGAGGACTCAGTCTCGCTACACACCGACTTTGGTCTCGGCTGCTCCCATGCCCGTGAGGAGGACGTTTTTCGCGCCTGCCTGCGCGCAAGTTTGTTGCTCAGGTGTTTTGCTGTCCTGCTAGTAGCACGTTTGACTGTAGCCTCCTCTTGTACCGCTGGCTCAATCAGAGACTTCTGCCGTTCTATAGCCGGTAACTGTACGGGGTAGACTGACGTAGTCGACACGACGTTTTGTTGTGGTTTTTCCTCGGGCTTTGCTGCGTCTCTGGGGCTCATTTTTGACGCGGTTCCGACCACCACGACCTCGTGAAGCTTCATACACGTCAACGCCAACTCGTCGTCGTCTTGGAAGAAATCCTCCCCCAGGAGAAAGTCTTGGAGTTGGTGGAATCTTTTCCCGCGCGAGGCGGCCGACATGCTGCGAGACGTGCCGAGGGGACGGGCTGCTCTCGTACCCCCGCCCAGCGGACTCGGCCGAAGGCGACCGAAGGCAGACGAGTTCAGCCGATTTATCCCCTGCTGTAGGGCGGGTTTCGTCGGCACGTTTCGCAGAATGTGTTGGTTCCAGACGGTTGTCCCTCCCCCTCCTGTTTGCACGTTAGAGTCTGAAGCCTTCTGTCTGGCTGACATGCAGAACTCCATTTTGTTCTTCTGCGCCATGTACAGGCGGTGGATGTCAAGTTCGGGCCCCGCAACTTTTCCCGCCGCCATTTTTCCAAAATTGTCCCGATCAGGTTATAAAAGAAGGTCCTCAGTATTTAAAAACACCGAGATTGTAGCTCTAACAAGAAGCGACGATCGGTCACCTTGAGTTTTGAATTTCAACAGTTCACTTACAGCAGTTCCACCGTCGCCAAGGTTCCTTTTTTCCATCTCACAAGACAAGAAACTTCCGAAGCAGTTGTATACTAGTACTTCCTTGTTGAACAAACGTAGGTTGATAGATGCTTCGTTACACCCCGGTTAGTTTTATGGGCGTACATTGACGATAGTATCCACGAAACCTCACGAACGCACTCCAAAAGATCGCCGCACACACACGCACACCGTCAGACCCCGTGAGAGACGGCTGTGGCTGTGGACACTTTCCACGTCTCTCTCCTTCCCCGCCGGTTGTTTGTGGGCGCGCACAGACACTCTCAAGTCCCCAAGAATACTTCAAGACGATGTTGCCATGCCCACGGTACTTTTCCCTGCACTGTTGTGGCCCAGATGTCCTAATGGTAATCCATATTGAAGTGCTCACGGCTCGCTACAAGTGTTCTGTTTGCTCGGTTGCTACTCTGCGACCATCTGACCACGGCTCAGTACACTCAGCTCAAGCGGATTTTCCCCCTAGCTCTGCTACGCTACCACAGAGAGACGTTCGTGTGTTAATGATTAAACACCAACTATATCGTCTATATATAGAGCCGTGAGCAATCCTGGCCGATTGTGTGGCTGTTTGAATAGAGCAGTCGTGGTCGACGGGCGCTGAATGCGGGTTGTGTGGTGTAAAAACTGTAGCGGCTTTTGTGGCGACATGTCAATGAGACAAGTCCCTTTACGGAAGGCGCGCTATTGACACTACCAATGACCGGTGACAACCTGGAGTATTGAAGCTCCGTGGTCGCCGTAACAACGCCCGTGGGATGTCAACCCCACTCCCAGACCCTCAAAACCCTCCCGCTCACAAAAGACCGCCCAGGTTTTCCAACTTTTCGAGAGAAACACTCGTATATGTAGTTGTCGCGGCGAACATAATTGTTGCCGGGCCTTTGTTTAGTCATGTTGTATGTTGAGCACCTCTCCTTTCAACAGCGGTCGTCAAAATATTGTCAGAGTATTTTTTACGCGCCGGAGACGGGTTGGGTTTCAGGCACGAGTATCGCGTCGTCCCTGAACTTCTCTATTACGACTGAAACCTCCCGTAAAAAGGTGGAAACTCGGGTAGAACGGAGTAAACTCGCGCGGCTGTATAGAAACGGGACACCCGAGTTATTTCGCCGTAACACCCGACTGCTGCTGAAAAGGCTGGCTCGCAGGCAGCCGTCGTAAGGCAAACACTCCGACGGTCTTTGTTACTTTGTGAGTCACCCCTTGCACTTGCCTTTAGAACTGGCGGTGGAACGTTGAGAGGACAGGGAACTCTGTTTTCAGACAGGCCCAATGCTCGAGTCGTCGAAAAAACGTAGCCTCTAGCAGGCTTCGGGAGGCGGCTGGAAGGACTAGACTTTCCAGCCGCCTCCCGAAGCCTGGTAGAGGCTAGCAAAAACGTAACGATCCCAAAGGCAAAGTCCATAAGGTTACAGCCATGGTGTACTCTTTTTTACTGGTTATAACATACGACCATCCCACGGGCTCGGTATTGGGGTGTTTTACCGGCCAAGTCCATAGCTATATTTTTCAGTCCCAAAACTGAGCCGATTTGTTTGAGTCTCTCTGGGTCCCGCAAAATTCACGGGCAGTTTCGTTGGTCGACGTGCGACTCTTTGTCAACCGACGCTTTCTGATTACAGATTAGCCCAGTTCTAGCCTCCGTAGCAGGCTTATAGAACTGGGGGTTTTGTGGTCTTCGGCTGTTTTCTGATTAGCCCAGTTCTAAACGGGGGTAATTCAACCAGGCCGGCTATGTTGTCTATATACAATCAGAAAATAGCACATAAAAGCTCCCAAAGATCCTGAAGACCCCCAAAACTCCCAGTTTTTGGCATGCTGTGGAGACTACAAATATGTACAGTCAAACCTGCCCAAGAACACTGCTCATAGACCGACACAGTCGTGCATGTGGACAGATCGTCACTTCAGACAGGGCTCTCAATGACTACATGTGTGCCAATGGGAATCTTATCTAAGGGACCAAAAAGTGGTCGCATTGGACAGGTGGTCCTTATGAAGAGGTGGTCACTTAGCTTGTACAGTTTTGACTGTAGCTGTAACACAACTTGAGGCTGAAAAATAGACACTACCCCCCCCCCCATTCATTCTACTAATACTATCACATACTACGGTATTTACAATGTAATTACTTATGTTGACGGATGTAATAAACTAAAAACGTTTTATTTGTGCTCCCATTGTGAGGATCAACATAAATCATGTCCATTTCGACATTAGGGACTACTTGACAGACGTGTACACAAACACGAGAAAGTCGTTCACAACAGTAAAACCTTTCAGCAGTGTAGTCTCTACCAGACTAACTACGCTGGCTATATATAGGAGAATATAATACCAGGGGACTTTGGCTGCCTTGTAGGTTTGACTGGCCGAGGGAAAAAACAACCTTCCGCGGTTGGGACTCTCTTGGCCAATTTTACTCTCCTTTTTGCTGAATTCTACGATCCGCATTCCCGTAGAAAGGCCTGGTGGAGGCTACCAGCGGTGGGTGGCATGGGAATACGTCCTTAGGATCGATATATCAATGTGTATTGTTTTGACTGTGGCTACACTTCAAGCAGCGTTGTCATAACAACGGTTGCCATAGATACATGATGTACAGCTAAAGTGCACATCTAGTAGGTGAGGGTTTCTCACAAACACTTGGGTGGGCAGTTTAACGTTAGGACAGAGTTGATCGACCCAGTACAGTAGGATAGGGGCATTATCATTAGATAGCTTTAAACAATGTTTTGATCTAGATGTTCAAAGGCTAAGTGTAACAAGTCGTTCGGTGTAATGTAGCTAGCTGCCGCCGCGCCGCGTGCCTGCGAAGCTGGTTTGTTACGCCGAAGGGCAGTTATACCGGCTATACAGATACACATACAGAAACTGGTGTGTTATGCCGAAGGGCAGTTATTCTGGCTATACAGATACAGAAGCTGGTGTGTTACACCAGATACAGACCCCGGATGGACGGATTTTTCTTAGCGACCTGAAAATATGCGAAAATATTTTTGTTTGAATAGCATGGGTACTTTTTGTATTGTCACAGCTGCTTCGGATTTTCTGTTGGAAAGATTATTGACATACAGAAATTCGCAAAAATTCAATATTTCGTGGAAAGGTGACTCACTGTGACAGAAATGCTATATATTACGAGTACGAAATAACTGCTACGCAACTTATGGTCCGGCCACTGTCACATACGCTGATTCCAGGAATTTCTGTTTAAAGATAGTTATGGCTTCCTTCCCTGTATTGAGATACAGAAATTTATTCAATACTTTCCAGGAAAAATTGACTGTTTGTGACAGAAATACTTGCATTACATTACTACTGCGTAACTTCTTGTCCGGTCACATACATTGATTCCAGGAATTTCTATTTAAAGTTGTTGTTGCTTCCGAAATTCAATCAATATTTCGGGGAAAACTGAATCATTGTGCAAGAAATACTGTCACGAAACTTACTGCTGCGCAACTTCATCTCCGGCCACATACATTGGATCCAGGAATGAATCGATACATTCGGGGAAAAAAGTGACTATTTGTGACAGAAATACTAGCATGAAATTACTACTGCGCAACTTAAGCTCCGGTCACATGCTCCCAATCCGGCCCACATGTTCAGTTTCGCATATGATCGGAAAAACATGTTTTCAAAAAGTTACCACAAAAACAAGAACTCTGAGATGCCAAACCTCCGGGAAGTATATAATGCATAATGTTCACAACGACATCTGACAATTTCAGGCAACGTATTAACAAAAATGTAATTACCAGTAAGGGTAATGCTACATAACTTCTAAGATGGGTAATATATAGCAGAGGGGATTCATTCTTCAAGCTAACCGGCATCTCGCACACGCAGTCGTCCCTCAGTAAGACATCTGGAGCCGCATAGTTCCCGTTTAGAGTTTTAAAAGCCTGTCAAATAAGATGGGTAACGTCACAATCATGATACGCAATATCGCTTGGGGCATATATGATAGAAAGGTCACAATCTTTCCCACCAACCTCTGCTTTGAGAGTACCATTGGAAACGTTATTAAAAGCGTGATCAAAAGTAAAATTTTCATTGAGTAATTATAAATCAGTTGAAATATTAGTATATAGTCTCTTCCCCACGTGCAAATTCTCCTAGAGACAGGCCTGATCCTCAGGCAGTTCAGTTTTACAATGTTGAACTGTATTTGTTGCATCACCTCAGCCTAAATCTAATAAGAAAAAAGTAAAAAAGAGGAGAATCTCTACCCGCCAGCACAATTTTTTCAAGGCTGGAACCAGAAACACATCATGTTTTTCTTATGCCTAAGCGACGTTTTTCCGGGTAATGTTACCAAAAAGTGTATGCCTTTATGTACAGTTCAGGGTGATATGTATGTTTGAGTACGTTATCAGCGGATGAACGTACGCAAACAGGTAGTCGTAACGTTTACTTTAGCTAGCTTTGACGGGATAAATAGCCCAGTAATACCGCCTGTACATCAGAAAAGAAGAAAGAGGACACCAGAAAGCCAACTTGTGGAACCGAAAGCGTCGCAGTCAGTCCAAGATGAAGTCATCCTCAGCTCGCATCTGTCTCTGCCTCCTGTACGTGATGATAGCAGCCTCTGTAGCTACTGGGGTTGTAGCAGGTAAGGGCCCGGGTACATTCATCCTGTCTTATACTATCATGAAAGCTCATCTGTGTTGATAGTTACTTAAGATCCAACACACAAAAACTCTCACGTAGAGCTTTCGAGCAGTCACTCTGGTCTTCTTCACACGTCATACTTCAAAGAAGCCACGTGACAAGTCCCACTGGGTCAGTCTACCGAGGAAGACCAGAGGGACTGGTCGAAAGCTCTAGACATTTAAACATTCATCCTGTCAAAGAAAGCGGTTTAGAAGTGCTATTGAAACAGACTGATCTTGATCATATTCTATCCCAGCTCCCAACTCCCAGGCTAAAACCTTGGAGAAACAACTGCAGGACTTGAAGCGTGAAGTTCAGGAGCTCCAGACCAGGGTACTGCAGAACCAGGAAAGAGACCCTACTGGCACGGGTTACGTGGGGCGATGTAAGTATCCATTAGAGTACTACAGAACCAGGAAAGAGACCCTACTGGCACGGGTTACGTGGGGCGATGTAAGTATCCATTAGAGTACTACAGAACCAGGAAAGAGACCCTACTGGCACGGGTTACGTGGGGCGATGTAAGTATCCATTAGAGTACTACAGAACCAGGAAAGAGACCCTACTGGCACGGGTTACGTGGGGCGATGTAAGTATCCATTAGAGTACTACAGAACCAGGAGAGAGACCCTACCGGCACGGGTTACGTGGGGCGATGTAAGTACCCATTTCTAGATCTAGACGTACTATTGTAAATTTAAATCTTGTCCTTTGCTTCGAAAATGGCTTGTTAACATATACCAATTTTAGAGATCATCTTCGCTTCCGGTCTGGATTTGGTCACGTCAAAGCCATCAATTATAAATGTAAATGCTTGAACATACTGACGGGCCCGGGCTAATCTCCAAGCAGATCTTTTAATGGCCATTCCAAGGGCATAATACACAGTATAATTACACAGTATAATGTCCTTGGCCATTCCATTCGCCACCGAAATGGTAACTGTGGCGAATGGAATGCCAACGAATACAGTCTTGCCAATTTTGATTCTGTCTTTGCGCCGCCAAAAAAGTGCTTGGACTTTGGAGATTACGACGAAACAACATGTTTCCAACATTCTATCCCCTATGCATTAGGTGAGACCGGAACAGTCCATACCACCCATTCCATGTACGGGTCCGGGGTGCGCACACAGGACCTGACGGCACTGTTCAGCCGGTCCTTCTTTACAACTCCGGTGGTGACAGTGGGGCTGGGAAACCTGGACCAAGGCCACACGGGAACCAGAGTCACCCTACATGTGCGCTCCGTGTCAACCACCGGTGTGGTTATTCGCATTGGCACATACGCGGATACGGTGCTGTACGGTGCATCCGTTCACTGGATGGCCTGTGCGTGATCATGAGAATAAAACCTGTTTGC
Organism: Branchiostoma belcheri; assembly: GCF_001625305.1. Lineage (NCBI taxonomy): Eukaryota > Metazoa > Chordata > Leptocardii > Amphioxiformes > Branchiostomatidae > Branchiostoma > Branchiostoma belcheri. The sequence goes on from NW_017802602.1 coordinate 2,972,867, forward strand.
CCAAAGATCCACGGCTCGTTGACTTTGTCTTTGTTGGGATTCACATATGTTCCTTATGTATGTATGTCTAAGTCAAATAGTGCATCTTTTGTCTCCAATTTTCTATATACGTTTGTTATGTGTCTGTTATATCTTGACCTGTACCTAGCCCGTCGTGGCATGAATCTACAATAAAGGTATTTCATCATTAAGCATACATATACATGTACAAGACAGTTAATCTCCAAGTAGATCTTTTGGTGGGGTAAGACAGTATCAAATTGGCCAGTCTGTATCCATGATATTTGTGCTGTAATACAGCGCAGTACCGGTAGGTGTCGCCACTGCAAACAGCAAACACGGCACGAAAACGAGGTTCGCTCTCTTTCCAGGCAGCCATCTTGAAAAAAAGATCAAGGTAAAATTCTCTCTCACAATCAGTCGTAATCCTTCCTGTGTGAGACATCATGGGGTAGTTTTTAGCATTAGAAACGGATATAAGGTCCTTTCGTTCCCTTTAGTACTCATATTTCGCTTCTGCCATTCCCAGAACAGTACAATTTGGCGATAGATTTCAGCATGTAGACTTGCGGTGGTTATAGTAGGCGTTTTGTACTGCGATTTGCAGATTTTCGATGCAGCTTCGAACTACCACACCACCTCGAGTGTTTGCCAACATGTTATCCAACAACAGCCATGAATAGATAGTTTTTTCCTTATATGTTTACTTGGAACGCAACTGTGAGTTTACTTCTTGTAGTACGTGAATGATAGAGGAGACCATCTTGACACCAAAAGTGTGGGAGGGGGGCATTCGGTATCCTAAAAATCATGTATCGCAACGCACCCTTACAGTACCAACGTTTTTCACTTACCAGAACTACAACTTTAACACAACAAAATTTTCTGCTTTTCCTTCAGGTTGCCAGCTATATTTCGTCTTCCTTTCGAAGACTGGTTCCTCAGAAAACATGGTGAGTCCAGAACAGAATATTTTACATATCTATGTATACAGTACTTACTTTTGCTAATTTCTTTACCTTCTATCAAGTCCATGTACATGTTTTGGTTCCTAACACTAGAGCGAATCTTGATATGGTTTAGATCTGGTAGGGGTTTTGACTGTACGTATATCCAAAGAAATGCTAATTTGGATATATGTAAATTTTATTACATACACCATATGTAGCATTGATTTAGTGTGGAGTCACTCAGTGTTCAATAATAACATACTAGTAGCTTCGGTCATATGCCTGCAATACTGGTGTTTGAAAGCCAGGGGGCGCTTCTGTACACACTTCCTTAGATCCACTCCTGGGGCCGAGTCGGTCCAGCAACGTTGCCGCGTTGTACCGTCGGGAGTGCCTGAGTCATGGGTGTGTGAGAGCAGTACACCTCCACTGTTAGCCTCAAACCCCAGTACAGCTCGGAAGGGCTCTCCCCTACTGCTTCACTGTACTGGGTAGGCTGGCGGTGGGGACACACTTTATATTATAATGTAATAGTACTGTAAATCGCCAAAAAGCAGTTATTCAAGCAACTGGATATGATTTTGGAAACGGTCAGACGTTTCAGCAAGTATCCACTACCTTTCGTCAGTGACTGAGAGACTGACCAGAGGAGAAATGCAGGTTTATAAGCACAAACTATTGATTGATACTGTAATATCTAATACTGTAATATATATCTAATATACTGTAAATCACTGTATGTTTGCGAAAGCAAAAGTTTGCGGTCTGAGAAAAATGGACATGCTCGCAGAACTATACATACGTTCACAGTGGCATCAGGTGCTGGAAAAGAAACTTTGCGAATTACTTGTTCGCAGTTATGATAAGTTTGCGGCACAGAAGTGGTTGCGAAAACTGCGTATAAAAAAACTACCACGGAAAATCGTGATTTACAGTACCCTTGATTATAAAGCGTCACCCTGCTAATATGCATGCCACAGTGTAATGTACATATAAGAATCTACATATAGGTAAGGCAGTGAAGTACAAATTCTTGCAGGAAAGGGTAGGAATGTAGATGTAAAAATTCAAATGGAAACTTAATGTTTCTATTTTTCCCACAGCCTAAGCAGATCCACGAGATCAAGGACTTTCTCCTCACGGCCAGGAGAAAAGATGCCAAGTGTGAGTATAGAAACATCGTAGTGTGAGCTAAACATGGTCTGAGAGTTTACACTTTGTCACCACATATACATATACCGGTATTATATACAGGAAAGCTTGCTTCAAACTTAAAATATTTCAAAGAAACTGTATCAATGTGCATGTTGTATTCAAAACTGACAGAAAGATGCATATTTGCATTGTGAATTGTGTATGTATGTGTATGGTTGTGTGTGAAAGAATGAGTTTGTGTGTATGTATTTCATACTCATAGCCCTCACTTTCTCTATCAACCATTACATGATGCTTGAATTGCATTGTTGATCAATGATCACAATCATTATAATCCTAACCAGACCATGTCCTAATGACTGGTGCAATGATGGAGAACAAAAGTGGTTTCCTGATTTCCTAATGAAGCCATCTATCTCTTGGCTGTGTCTGAGCACCTGTTGTTTTACCTCGTGTTCATGTAACAAGAAGTCTAGTTATACAATAACATGGAAACAGTTTCTCAAGCAACTGGATAGATTTTGAAAACTGTCAGATGCTTCAACTTTTTTTTATTTATTGAAGCACATAAAAGAAAATACAAGACTGTGATGGCGACGCACTCAAGTTAATTACACTTATAATAAGTTATATAAGTGCCACCATCAAAGTTCGAACCAAAATATATATTTATAAAGATATAATACTACATCCAATTCTTTTCCTCAGTAACTATAGGAATCTTGAAGGAAGCTTGAGTAACACTAACAGTTTCTATGTGTATCTCATGACCATAATATCTAACCTTTATTGACATAAGAAGTCTAGTTTTAGCTATACGGCTGCTTAAGTTCAGTACTTTCCTCCTACAGCCGTGAAGATCAAGAAGAACAAGGACAATGTGAAGTTCAAGGTGAGGTGCAGCCGGTACCTGTACACGCTGGTCATCACCGACAAGGAAAAGGCTGACAAACTCAAGCAGTCCCTGCCACCAGGTCAGTAGAAGGAAATCAATCGTCCACAGGCATTGGGAACTTAACTGTGCATTAAGAAGTCATAAGACATTAGGAACAAATCAGTAGAAGACATAAGGAACAGTAGAAGAAGCACAAGACACAAGGAACAAATCTTAAGGATTGGGGAGGGAGTAAAAATGGGGGAAACTGAAGCATTTAGGATAGTTCAAACTTTTAAATTACAAAAAGGCTGGCAAACTCGGTCTCTGCCACCAGGTCAGTTGTATAAACAAGGAACAATCTATGATAGTATGAAGAATTTAGGTCACTTGGAGGGACAGGGTGTGAAATATAATATATGCAGGTAAAATTGAAGTGTTCCAGGTATTTCTGATGGGAGTTGGTGAGAATATTGCAGGATGATAATTGCTATTGACTTTCTCTTTTGATATCTCCCTTTCTAGTAACTAATGCTCTGTCATTGAGTTTATTGAATTGCTATTTAGGGCTAAGTTTTTCTCTTGCATTTTGAAACAATCCTTTACATTTATAGCATAGCCTAGTACTATGCTTTTCATGTATGTTTTCTGTTAATTTTTATGGTCCTTTTAATTTTTGGTCTGTGTCTTTAAAATATTTCCTGTTTTCTTTCTGCAGGTCTGGCTGTGAAGGAGTTGAAGTGAGAAGGAGGAAGAATATAGATGGTCCTGTCGTAAAAATAAAATACATGTAACACTGTACCACTATTGCGTTGCGTTGCATCTTGTGTGTCTCACTGTTGTTCTTGTCAGGCCCTTATCTATATATGAGGTAATTCGTTACAAAAGTTTAAGAAAAAAAAAGAACGGTTTTCCCCTCACAGCATAATCTGTTTGGTCACTTTCTTCTCTTCCTGAAGCCAGAAGGCTAGTACATGCATAACATTACTGAGCCTTACCCAAAGTCCTATTGTGGATGTCAACATATGGGTGGGCTGCTATCTGTTGACCAAAATAGGAAAGGTACTTTCAACTATCAGGAACTTCAGTTAGAACACTTGGAGGGCAATACTCAGATTAAATTTGCTTTAAAATCAGTCAGTTTGCAACAGAAAATATGTGCAACTTGAATTTGTCAAACTAAAATCCGTATATACTATAGGCATGGCATCTTATGGAGCACACGCTACAGATATACAGTACAGTATATTTCGAGCCCCGACTCGGTAACGTATTGTGTTGGTCAAAAGAACGTTGCAATTGCCTTCACCCTTCTAGATGTCAATGAACTTACGTACACGTATGACGTTAACGGTCGTATTCACACATTAAATCCCGTGATGACGACAAAAAGCACCATGTTCCAAGAACAGGAAAACCCTGCACGTGGCTATGAATTATAGATACATTATCCCATGTACCAATCGCATTAGCGGGGACGTCAAAACCGCTTAAGTCCATACCTTAAACCTGCTGAGATCCAGGATGCGGTGGTACTACATATATGCTAATCCGCCCCAATTCGCACAGCCATTGCTAGAAGATTTAATGCAAGACGGGGTTCATGTAAAGAATCCGTGCCAGGAAAAGTGCAAGCACCTTATTAGCAAACATAGCTCCATCAGTCATCAATAGCGAGACCTTCTACAACGAATGCAGAACAAGGCAACTCGTCTGTTTCAGTCGAAGCCACAGTGGAAACCTGTGCACACGAGATTGTTAATAAACACCATGACAACATTTAAAAGGATAACACTCACTAACGAACCCATTTGTATCAGTAGGCAACTGCGTTCGGTCAACAACTTGCATAGCTATAGAACCCGTTTTGCTGCTAAACAGTCTTTTCTGTTAGACAAACCTAGAACTAACGCACGGAAGAAGTGTTTCATGTACAGGGCTGTTAGTGTGTGGAATAACCTTCCAATTGTTATGCAGTCCACACAATCCCTGAGAGTCTTTAAGGAGGGTTTGCACAAATACCTCCATCAGTAGGTCACAAGCACTGTTCGACAGGATTGTCAGTTTTTTAAAATTATGTATATTGTAAATATGTTATTGATTTAGATGTGTTTGTGACTTGTCCAGTTGTCCACTATGTTTGTATAATGTATCGTCTGTATGTACATGTATGAATACCAGGAAGACTAGCGGTGGACCCTAGGGTCCACCGCTAATGGTTATTCCAATAAAGTTTCAAAGTTTCAAAGACCTGCAAGAAAACTTTGACACCTGCTAATGTCCACTTACAACTCACGCCACGTCCTTTTGCTTATTTGATTCATCCGTAAAGTTATTCCAGTTCTCGGGTAACGCCTCTTGAATAATTTATTGTATAATTAGCGAAGGCCGTGCGCAATGACTGTCAATAAGCTAACCGTATTTATACGCTAGTCCTTCCGTCTTAAGTTGTAATTCCACGTGCGATCGCTCCGTTCAACTGAGGGTGCATCTACATTGTCGCAACAGTTTGATACAGAACTTTACGATTAACCATGGAAATGGACCTGAGAATGTATTCTACAAACGTTCGTATGGGTCTTGCGATGCTGGTTGGATGTCTAGGAATATTCGGTACAGCCACAAACCTCTTACTTTTGTGGGTTCTCTACCGACGGAAGGACATCCGAACGTCCGCTACCGTGTACGTGGTCAACCTGACAGCGGTGGACCTGCTAGTGACCACTGTAGTGGACACACTACATGTCCTGGGGATCGCCTGGCCGGAGTTCTACCGACCGGACGCACAGAATTCAAACTCAACGGTCTGTGACATCACAGGTACAACATGACAAATTTTTGGTTAACTTGTATAATGTAAAATTGCTTGATGCTATTCATTGGTGCTAAATGAGTAGGTTACTGTTCAAAACCTAGCAAATGATAATCAAGGCTAACATTTTATGTGATATTGTTTAATGTGGTTTTAAAGACGTTTATTGTATATCATTAGCATTGCTTGTTATTAGATGGCGAATGTAAATAGTGTAGCCTCCGTAGCAGGCTTATAGAACTGGGGGGGGGGGTGTTCTTCGGCTGTTTTCTGATTAGCCCAGTTCTAGTAACGGGGGTAATTCAACCAGGCCGGCTATGTTGTCTATATGCAATCAGAAAATAGCACATAAAATCTCCCTGAAGACCCAAACCCCATAGTTTTTGGCATGCTACGGAGGCTAGTTATATGTTTGTATCTTAGAATGAAAGAGGATTCCAGGAAGAGTAGTGGTGCATTGTCACTAATTGGAAGTTCCTATAAAAGAGAAGTCAACCCCCTTAGACATAGTTATAGACATAGCTATAGCTCTAGACAACTACCTTTTAATGTAGATTTTAGTTATTCTATACTACGTTTCATTGTTCTTTTCTGTTTGTAATCTGCAATTAGCCCCCCGGGCATGAATTTGCAATAAACTTCAATATATATATAATAAACAACAACAGGTAGCCTGTGCGTTGCCGGTTGCGTCATCTCACTAGCCATCACCGCCGTCATCTCCGTCAACCGGTACCTCTTCATCTGCAAACGGCAAACGCACGACGACGTCTTCACCAAGAGAGGCGCTGCGGTTATCGTGGTGGGCATGTGGACCTACGGGCTCGGGTTCGTGTTACCGTTGTGGTTTGGTTGGGGCAGCTTTCGCTACGACCATAAGACCATGAACTGCGCGTACGATCGAACCAAGACCTCCTACACTCTGGTGTTTCTACTCGTCGGACACCTTCTCCCGACTCTGACGGTGTTCGCCTTCAACACGGCCCTGTACCTCAACGTCGTGAAGATCAAGAACAACCTGAGAAGATACCTCCAAGACAGGACGCCACCGCAAGCAAGACAAGGCACGAAGGCGCTACGATCGCTCAGCGTACTGTGCATCTACTTCGTAGTGTGCTGGCTGCAATACGCCGTGATTGTGTTGGCCGATTACGACGACAGATGGCCCGGTGGGGTTCATTTTTCAAGCTTAGTGATCGCGCACTCGAGCAGCAGCATGAACGGCGTCATCTACGCTCTGACGGACAGAAAAGTGAGGGAACAGATCTGTAGAACGTTTCGCAAGATCAGAGAAGCTGGGCCAACGGCGTTCAGCATGAGAAAGGGGCCTACAAGCACGAGGAACGTGTATGTGGTAGCGCTGCAGTCTTTTAACAGGAATATTAATAATGCCAGTGAGTCGGAAGATGCAGAGCCTAGCTTGAGGAGGGCAGTTACGTACGTTGAAACAAACAATTCGTTAAATCCGTCATACCTCTCGAATAAAGTGGGCATTGGGCACGCATCAGTGTGATGACTCTGTATCTGTATAGCCGGTATAACCGCCTTTCGGCGTAACACACCAGCTTACCTACTCTGAGTAACACAGGAAGCTTTTATCTATACAGTGTACCAAGGCAATTTCTTATTGAATCTACCAAACAACTCTACGAATTTGAACAGTACAGGTGTGTTAAGCTACAAATATGGTGGTTAATCAGTAATATATAAGTTCAGGATGAAAGATTCAATGAGGTTACGAAAGTTCGATCAAATCACTGTTCGTATACTGTGGCACTCTTAAATGATTTCCCCTAAAGACATGGACGTAAAAATCTAAAGCTTGGCCTCCTTTGAAGTTATCCACTGTCATTCACGGCCGTTGAAGAGCCTTTGATGTTCAGTGATTTTATGGTCACGCACCGTACGTAAACTTAACCACCAAAGCCGTAACATTGCCCAAGAAAGCCATCAAAGATGACAGTTACTATACATAGTAACACACTTTGAAGTCAGGATTTAGCCATGAAGTTATAGATGGAAAGATACGTGTTTAATGCTATAATAGAACACTTTGCAAATATGTTTCATCAAGTGTATGCGTATATACATAGATATACATGTAGCATGCACGAAACGAAACGTAGAGTGAGATAGAATAAAGTATGCAAATGATAATATTTTTGCATAATCAGGCTCCTGTAGTAACAAGGGTCTTTAAGATAGGACATTTATTTCGGAAAATAGTCATATTTTAGGTGAATCATAGTTTGTATTAATCACGCGTTATTACATGACGTTTGGTGTCCAATCTAGTAATTTGATATTAGTCACAGTACGTCTAGTATGTAATGTGTATGTCCGAGAATGTCACAGGAAATGAATCATAGGAACAGGAACAACATTATCCTCAGAACGTTTTGAAGTGAGGAATAACTCACGTAAGATTATCAATGGCAATATGTAGGTTACATCATATCTATAACACGCACAATGTTTTTATTGAATCAAAATGAAAATAGGCTCCAAGCCATCTCAGGGACTTCAGGGGCAAACGTACTGTTTGTAGATTTATGGATTGTCGTTCGATGACTTCAGATCCTTGCCTTCTTGAAAGGTAATATTAATCATTAAACTATCTTAAGTGCGTGTTTTATGTCCAATATATAATCAGGGAGTTAATAGTCAGAACTATACAACAGTGACTATTGTATACATATGTTGTAGGGTCATTATGCTGACGGACGAATGAATGACCAGAGTCGTTAATATAGGTACCGGTATATAGATGGGACGATAGGTATGTTGTATATACTGAGACGTTTACAGTGATTGTAAAATATCTCAGGACTCGAGGCTATCCCTTGTTAAAAAAAAATGTGTTTAGAAATAAATAAGATTGTAAAAATTGGTTGCATTGTTGATTCTGTTGTTTCCTGTTTGAAAGTTCTGGGGCATCAAAATTATGCGACATCCCACAAACATTGTGAGCGCAATGCAGTTATGCATGATACGATGTATTATTTCTGCTGACGATGACTCTGCAAAAACATGACATGACACCGTTTCTTTCCGTCCATGGAAGCACCTTGTGGCTCTAAATACATGTATCAACTTAAAGCTGAAAGTCTTCCGGCTTCAACGAAAATCAATTCAGATTAAGGCATTTTCGGCACGTATTTTCTACAGAGATCTTATCTTGTCTTACCTTGCCCTGACTGATAATTGGCCTTTAAAGCTTGCATTTTTTTCCTGATTAATTGGCCTTGTTAATTAATTTGTTCCTCACAGGGCTAATCAATCAGAAAGGGGTCAGCTCACTAGAGACAGACGTGTTAGTAAGAGTTATATGGAGGTTTTAGACTAGGGGCCTCTTTACCTACTTTTGCACCTGTGAATTTATGGTCCCAGAGTTAATTCGCACTAAATTAGTTGTAGAAGCATGAAGTTTCCAGAATATTTATAGATATCTTATAAGATATCTTATGGCCTCTTATAGAGGTACATGTAGGTAAACATACTAGTAGTCCCATAGCCTTTTTCAGGGTTGAAAAGTGGGTTGTTCATCCACTGTACCGTATTGGAGGGTGGAGCCCATCCCTCTCCTTCCACCAACTTTTACCTCCCCAACCAAAATCTAGCCTGGTTACAAACCTATTTTATCACTGGCAGCTAAAATAGTTTTGGTAACCAGGCTAATAACCAATAAACTGACCCTAATACAAACAATGTCAATAACTGAACAAACCAAACAAACAAACTGAACTGAACTAGAAACTGTTTCTTTTCTCAGAACAACTTTAAGCATACATAAAACATATCCACAATCTTTACATATCAATTTGAACAAACAAACAAACAAACAAACAAGTAAATAGACAAAGGCCTTTATCCAACACTGTTCCACCAGCTCAGTAGTCCCAGGCCTGGCTCACTGATGGTGCCCTGCAAAATAAAACAAGAAACATCCCCAATATATAGAATGGAAAGTCCCAACAAGCTTTAACTTCTCACCAATCAGAGGCCATGATTTAGACTGTACCATTTTGATTGAGGTGTTTTTATCGAAAGAAACATCCTCAATATAGAGAATGGAAAGTCCCAAGCTTCAACAACCCCACCAATGAGAAACCATGGTTCAGACTGTGCCATTTCAATTGAGGTGTTTTAAATTAAAGATTTTCAAGTCAAGGATAAGCAGTGCTTCATTGCAAACTGATTTTACTACTATCATGAAAGTTCATCTGTGTTGGTAGTTACATATTCAAAGTTAAAACTTTTGATCCAACACAAAGAAGTTCTCTCACCTAGAGCATTCCACCAGATACCTTTGACCCAGTGTTGATGTCACACGTCAAAGAAGCCATGTGACAAGCCTCACTGGGTCAGTCTACTAAAGAAGACCAGGGTGACTGGTATGAATATGAGAAAAGATGAGCTAAAAAGAAATATTTTGAAACGTACCACCAGTGAATATGGCGACTTCTTCGCCTCTTTGTCAGACTCGGCTGCCTCGCTGACCTTTGGCCCCGTAGGGGTCGTGTCTACGAACACTTCGTCCACGACCCGGAAGCGAATCTCCTCATTGATGTCCATGAAGAGGTCGTGTGTTCCCTCCTCTGTCTCGTACTCCCACACCCACACCTGCTCACTTTCATCACTGAGCACCAGTTAAGGCAAATACTGCCGGTGTTGTACACATTACATGTGTGATGTGGACAGCCACTTGCAGAGAAGAGTATGGCGAGTCTCCAGTGTAATCAGTCCGTCCTTTTGTTGCTGAGCTTTTCTAGCTCTTCTTATTGCTTCATATTGCTACCTTATTGCTTTATTGCACAATAAGGTAGCTACTAAGTATGTACCTGACACATATTGTCTAAAACAATTTATGGATACTTTGTGTAAACCTTACAGCACACTTTATGTGATTTGTTGGTGTATCACTCACACTTACTACCCAGATGCAGTTTAACACAGTTGTTCCCCATCTCCCGAGGGTTAGACATGCTTGCATACTGATGCTGAGTCTTGATGGCAGCCTGCCATTTGCCTCTATATCCTAGGCATACACAGGATAGAGACACATGTGAATATAAACAAACAAGACTGGTACTCAAGCTACAGCATCGTTTGACATACGCTAGTGTATTTAAAGCCCCTTGTTATAATACAGACAAGGATACAACTTGGACGGTTGCTGGAGGGCATCGGGTGGGATCAGGATGTCATCAAAGAAACCTAGAGACACTGGGGAATATAAAAGAGTCATGGTGTCATCTTGTAGCTTGTAGCCTGGGTACCATCCTGGTTAGTTAATGTCCTCTCCCACAGTTGCTCCTACAAACGTTGGTGGACGTAAACTAACCAGGATGGTACCCAGGCTAGTCATCTTATAAAACAGTATGAAAACAGTGATGTTTCAACCAAAGAAGAAGAAACAGACCAAAAAGCAATGTGTATTTTCAAAGGTAAATAGAATTGGTCTAGTCTAGTCTACTTACCGTGAACACCTTCCCTACTACAGCTCCGTATTCTACCCTGTAGGATCTCATCCATGAAGGGTCGAAACACCACGTATCTGAAATGCACTGGAACAAAAAAATAAAACATTAGGTTAGGGACATCCCTCGGATAGGACGTTAAGTGAAGGTCCCGTGTTGGGGAGAGCCACACCCCACGCACGTTTAAGAACCCACCACACCTTTTGAAAAAGTGTGGAGTTGAGGCAGTGCAGTGTGTGATGGTCCAAACTCTACAGTCCAGACTTGGCGATTCATTTCAAATCACCAGTGTACTGGCAGAGTCATTGGCAAGTTGATGTTGGCTGCCTTAACCCCCAAAGATGACATTTTCTCTATAATCCACAGAGTGAGTATACTAGCTATAGTCTAAGGGGTGGTCCTTTATAACATTATGTAGGATTAGTGCTGAGACTAATTACTAACTACATTTTCATATTCATGGTCCACCATTATGTCACCTTGCCTCCATATATAGCAATCAAAAACTGGGGGTTTTGGGGGTCTTCATGGTCTTTGGGAACTTTTATGTGCTATTTTCTGATTGCATATAGACAACATAGCCGGCCTGGTTTAATTACCTCCATTTACAGCCAAAGACCACCAAACCCCCAGTTCTATAAGCCTGCTATGGAGGCTACATGTCACTTACCTCTTGTGTGAGATGCCCCGTCTCCTGGGAAAATGAAAGAATCTTCCAGCTTTGTGATGTCAAACAGAGCTATGCACAAGCCCACATTGTACACAACCTGGGCATGGGGAAATAACACACAGGTGTAGCAGGCTAAACAAACATTTATATGTATTAATAATACTATGCTATATAATACTATATAATTTATATATCTCCTAAAATCAAATAGATGCAGCTATCAATCAAGCAACAAACCAAAGAACCAAGTAACCAACCAGAAAGCCAGCCAACCAACCAAACAACCAACCAAGGAAGTGTCTATTGACAGGACCATCCTACATTGTATCATGCATTTTCTTCTGTTATTGACAGGATGGTCCTGTCAAAAATTTTTCATTTAGGCAACAATCAAAGAATAAAAAAATTCAGCAACCAACCTTCCAACTAACAAATCAAGCATGCAGTCAAGCAAGAAAACAACCAAACAAATCAAGCAACCAACCAAGGAGTTTATACCAACCAACGAAAGAAGCAAGCAAGAAAGCAATCAAGCAACAGCGCAACCAACACCTTGTTTGCAAATTTGTTGTTGAGCTCCTCAATGACTGCGTCGTTAAGTTTGATGTGGAAGAGATGAGGCGGTATCCTGACAGTATCAGTCATTTCTACCAGCGTAAACATGCCGCACGTTTGGTTGGGATTTCTTCCTGCACGCGCCTTAAGAAATGAACTCTGACCTCAGCCGGAAAACGTCACAACACTTCTGTCGTAAAATATCGTTCGTATGTGAACGATTTCAGCGTGTTTTTTCCTGTTTTATCTGCAACAAATGATGACAGATTGTAGATTTAATTTTGTGATGGTTAAAATGACTGCAATTCGGTAGAAATTAAGAGACGAGAGTTCAAAACCAATATTTTACGTCTTGCGGCAAAACGTGTAGTTGCTGATGTAAACAACATGGCGGACGTGAAGTTTTTCTGCCGGTGGTTCGAAGCGTTTTTCGTGATTTCCGTCCAGTTTTGCGTGAGGTCAGAGGACGCGGACGCACACAAACTTTTATACTCGAACGGAGGATGGTGAGGAACGTTTTATTGTTACAATATACCGGTTAGAACGGTAGAAATAGGAGACCTAAGCGAACATGTGTCGTTATAACTTACTTCCGGGTTTGCCCACAGTACACAAACACACGTGCGGTCTTCCCATTGGGCACAGCACAGTAATAGGGCTTTCCTATGTTAATATATGGGAATTATGTCAAAACAACGTGGTCAACATTCATATACCTGAGTTTTAGACCTTGAAGAACATACATTGGCAGGGTAGGCCAACCTTTCAAGTCTCCATTCCCAAAAAATGACAAAATCCTACGCACCTAAACCATGCGAGAATTCTACCCAAACATTGAGAAGTGACCCCTGACCTCTCTGGACAGCTGATGACCGCATGTAAACCTATATCTTCTTCAGCCAGCCAGACAACACAAACATGGCTGCAAGTCTGTTTTTTCACCAAAATTAAAATACTACAACCCTTACCTATAACATCCAAGTCCAAAACAACAACATTTCCCTAGAAAAAGACTTCTTTACACTCTACATTACATTGCCATCTCTATATACTAAAACTGGGCCCTCTGCGCCTGCGCTATTACTAACCTTTGCCCCATTGGCTTGTGCCGTATGTGTGTGAACACGCAGTATCCTTAATTATAATGCACGATGATGTTTTAAAATACAGAATGATGTATTCTCTGTTGTTGTTTTGAATCCAGCTCAGTTCCACTGAGACAATATTAAGAAATTTGCTTCCCAGCGAAGCACCATGGCCAACAGAGCATAGGCGGCAGAATCTTCAATAATTCGGTTGTGAAGGCGCCGCCGCCTCTTAACAAAAGAAGGAGAAGTAACACCTTAAAATCTCCAGCTTGAAGATATACTACAAGTACGGTTCGAAGGTTGTATGTGCAAACGCATGAGCGGGAGGCATTGAAGATAATACGTCAATTTTAAAGTTGAAGTCCCCTGACATAACCTGAAACACACCTCGATATTTCTTCACCACCTTTATTTCTTCACCATAGGAACAGTATGCTGGTGGAATAGAATACCGGAAGAAGTGATTACAGCTCCCAGCGTGAACTGTTTCAAAACCAGATTTGATAAACATATGAGACTACACCCAGTAGTATACAACTACAGAGCCCTGGATCATCCCATGCGACCTGAGATGACTGTCGGCTGAAGTCAAGAGCGGCCCAAACTGGAAGATATTCCTACCTGGCCTGAAGGAATCTACATCTACATCTACATCGATATGGTATCAAGCAATGGTCTAGACAACAATTGTTTACATGTTGACATTATTCTCCTCCCCTCTGCCAGGTATACGGACACAGAGAACCTGATCGCCCAGCCTGGACCCTGCAACATCGACATCAGGGACAACTCTCTCACACAGGGAGACTTCATAGAGAAGTAGGTAATTGCAATACATGTATATAATTAAGATCATGTACATTCATACTGTGTACTACACAGCTATCAATACGGTAGTAGATCAGTATAGAAAAGACATAATCCTAGATCTATTGCTTTTATCATAGCATGATGTTATGTATGTATTTCCAACTTTCAGATATGCTGAAAAAGCACCTGTCATATTCAGAAGTGTCACAGACAACTCCGTAAGTATCTATAATAAACTCAAGATAAAAACCAAGAAATCCAGAATACATACATTTGAATATAATGAGTTTGGGGGTCAGATTCGACTTTCCAATTTTTTTACACTTAGTCTGATTTGAAAATAACTTTCATCTTTTCTCAGAATTTCAGAAAACTGTGCTCCAAGTCTTTGTTAGTAGAAAACTATGGAAGCAAGGAAGTCATTCTCAGCTCTGCAAACACTTATTCCTACACAAAAGGTGAACATTACATTTCATATACATGTACAAACAAAAGATTTCCTTAACATGAATTAAGGCAATCAATGTACAATGTACATTGCATAATGTTGGTTTCTATGATTTTTGAATCAATGCAGAAGCAATAATGAAAACAAATAGAATAATTAGTAATAACCAGTGCAACTACTTATAACTTGAGCACTTGAGATAGAACTTTGACTAGTCTGAAATTTAGAACACTTAATGTTATTAAGTAATAATAATACTGTTGCAGATGAACTTACATGTATGTATTTTTGCCTCTCCCCAGTGCCAGTCAGTTTCCAGCATTATGTGGAGGAGATTCTACAACCTCAGGATGCCAACACACTCGGCAATGGTAAGGTTGATGATAAGAATGATTGACATACATATGGTCATTGCTATATTGAAAGCAAGCTGCAAGGTGACTTATAATTTACTCTTGACAATTTGTACTCATTAATTCGGTGTCGCTTTTGTACTGATTCATATCTGAATCACTACAAAAGCGACACCATATTATGACAAACTGACATATCTCCTGAATCACAAAATTTAATAATACTCTTCTAACGAAAACACAATAGATTAGCTTTAGTATCACTATAGACTAGCTCTGACAGAATTCTATTTTAGCATAGTTCATGTATCTACCCCTGTTGTTTCTTCTTTGCCATACATTGTACCAGTTACAGTTGTTGAGCAATTAAGTCGATTGATTGATTGATTGATTTTCGATTGATTGATTGATTGGTTGATTTTATACACACAGGTTGTAGGCTTGCCTGCCCTACCCCAGCACCTCTGTTCCCCATACTTTATCCCTGATGGGGTCATATTAGGGTTATCTAATATACTATGATGATGACTAATGTTTTTATTTTCACCTACACCTGTCAGAAACTCTGTACCTGTTTGGAGACCAGAACTACACCGAGTGGAAACCACTGCTAGATGAGTACATACAGCCTCCCTACTACCTACCTGGACACACGGGTGCTCTCAGCTTTGGACTAGCAGGTGGGTCAATATAGTACACGTATCAACATTAGGAATATTTTCCATAGTTGCTAACAGTAGTGATGAACAAAAATGTGTTAATTAAAAGTTTTTGTTGGATTACACAATGTGTTTGTATGATTTTGCTATGGCATAATTGTTGTATTGACTATTTTGTACACTTGGAACATATTTGCCTTCCATAGTAGTGCATATAATTTGTATCATAATCATCAATAGTGAGTGGGTTGTATGTGGATGAGAGGATGGGTGAATAAGTGACTAAGTGAATGTGGTAAGGTTAATAATACTTATAAGAAGACACCAACATTTTCCTTTGATTGCCTGTTATGTGGCCGCACAGTCCTTTCCATCTCTTTATGTTTTCTCCACCAGACCACTCCTTCTTTATACTTCTTCCACTTTCCTGTCAGATTGTTATGGGGTAAGACTCTGTCTTTACTGATCAGAATCTCTCAGTCACATGGAATTTGATAGTGTCCTAGAAAGTAAACATAGAACTTTTGCTAGAACTAAATGCACTTTTTTTGTTTTCTCTATGAATTTTATTCATTGATCCTGGGTTCATCAACTCTCTAAACATGGACAAAAAAACTGTAGAGAATTTATAAAATGGAAAATGTTAAGAATGTCAATATTCTGTTCTTCAGGTGCAGGTACAGGAGTGCCCTTCCATTTCCATGGACCAGGCTTTGGTGAGGTCATCTATGGTAGAAAGGTATGGAATTTTAAAATATAGCAGCTTAATACATGTTAACTGTAATAATACAAAAAAAGTGCACTCAAATCTGTCCGGAGTCCCTTTTGACATACAATTAGAGCAGAGAACTGGCTGTAGTTCAGACAACAGAGAAGTAATTTTTCTCAAATTTGATCTAGACTACAGTATTTATATCCCTGAGCTGGGAACTTGTAAGGATGAGCCCAGCAAAGTTTGAAAGATTTTTGTTGGTGAACTTTCTGAATGCTTTAAAAGTGTGAAGAGATAAGATTTCAAGGGTTATAGCAGGAGGTTAAATTCAAGGCTTGTATTTAACCCCTTGTATTTAACCCCTTCTATTTAATCTCCTTGGTTATAGTTGTTCTCTAATGATAAGATCCTGTAAATCATAATTTTTCCACTGTTCCTTATTTGGTCTTTTCCTCTCCAGAGATGGTTCTTGTATCCCCCTGAGCAGCAGCCTGAGTTTAACCCTAACCGCACCACCCTGCAGTGGTTACTGGAGAAGTATCCACAGCTGGAGGAGTCAGACAAGCCGTATGAGTGCACCATCGGCCCTGGGGAGGTTAGCTATACATGTACTTTTTTTCACTTCACCTGATTTAGTAGCGAGCATAATCTCCAAGCAGATCTTTTGGTGGGGGTAAGACAGTATCAAATTGGCCAGTCTGTAACCATTTCCCCACAGACTGGTCAATTTGATACTGTCTTACCCCCACCAAAAGATCTGTTTGGAGATTATAGAGAGCATGCAGAGAGCTGATAAAACAAGGCCACGTAGCACTTTGAGTTTGTTTGTTTAACATTAACAGGTAATCCACCTTAGACTTTAAAGGTGTAACACACCAGTTTTTTGTATGGTTATACAAGCTGCACAATGCTGGACTGTAAGGTTTGGTCCACTCACACTGGGATAGACACACTCTTTTTGATAGGAACTATGTTTGAATGTGCTAGATTAATGTGTGAAGACAATTTTATGGATTCTGCTCACGAATAGATCATGACCTTCCTTTTTAACAGTCTATTGCAGCAGAATATAACATACATGTGTGCCAAGGCACTTTTGACAACTAGTGACTAGTGTATGCCAAATAGGATTGAAGCTGATGATTTTGTCTTGTTTGTTTTCCAGATTATCTATTTCCCAGACCGGTGGTGGCATGGCACGTTGAACATCGACACGTCTGTGTTTATATCAACATTCCTGGGTCTGGCTCCATGGATATGACAGCCATCAGGTCTCTGGAAAAAGTAATAAAGGAGTGTTTTATCTACACAGATGTACTTTCTTCAACTGGGTCCATGTACACAAATGTATTAAGTGTAACAGAAAACACTCATTTATGGTGGCAAGGTGGTCTTGTTTTTGGGACTGGTTGTTTGAATCCCTGGCAGGCCTCCCCCATATTGTGCCGTTGGGAAAGGCACTACGCACCTGTTTCCTAACTCAACTTGGGCAAAAATTTAGCACCTTGGTACACTTGGGTTAAGGATGACATTTTGCAAGGTCCCGTGTTTGAGGAATGAGAGCCACATATTTAAAGTATGTTAAAGAACCTATAACTCTAATATCAATAAGAGGGGTCCTTCCCAGTGTGAGTGGTTCAAACAGTCTTACAGTTTGGTCTCAGGTTTGACATCTTGAAGAGATGATAATCACCTGTTATGTGAATCCTTCCACAATTGTGGTAAATCTCAATACATAAACAAACAAACAAACACACAATCCCACACACACATATACATTTGTACTAGTAAACAACATTTTTAAGAAAATCTAACTTTATTCCATTCCAAGCAGGGAATGCAATTGTTTCGTTGCTTTGGACATATTTTACAGATGTTCACACTATTCTTCATATTCATAGCTTACACCGTTTTAACATTATCTTGCTGAACTCTGTTAGAATATCTTTATTGTTTGTACATGGTAGAATCAGGGTTTCTCTAAGCAACAACAGAATCTAGCTGTAAACCAGTAGTAAAATCATGCTATAGACACCATAAGATGCGAAGTATAACAAACAAGCCATGGCCATATGTTCCAGAGATGCACAGCTCACATTTTATCATTTTAGCAAATGCAACTAACCTATAACAGTTTGATGGTAACTGAATAGGAGTAAAGTGACAAACGTAGAAGAAATGTGACCCATTAGAATACCCAATTAGCTAGATAACTAGGCATATCTGTAGACTATGTTGTGGACATGGAACTTTGTAAGCTCCAAAGGATACTTTACAAAAGACTTTTTGCATTGCAATTTTTATAAACTTAGGTTATGATAGTTTTTTTTTTTTACAGAAATGATGTTATGCCTAACTTTTAATAAACCTCCATAACAAAAACATAAATTACAACTAAATACAATGTTTATCTTCAAAATGAAACATCAAGAAAAAGGAATGACTAAACAAGTAACCTAGATCTGTCTACTGAATATTATCACTGTGTGCGACAGTAATATTGACCGTTCTGAGTCAAATAGTTAGTTGTAGTATGTACAACATCATACAATATTAACAATGAACCCATCTACTGTAGTACCTCAGTTGTCCAAAAAAACTAAGGTATTTGCTACAATGCTTACTTCAACCGAAACTAATGCAAAATGCATTTACTTTCATTGTGGTTTTATTTTATTAGTTTGACGGTCTCCTGAAAGTAACTGTATATACAGGACCCATTTTCACCCATTGAAGTCTCAACACCATTTGACTTTAGTGAGAAAGTTTCAAATGTGCTGATGATCATGATACTACAACTTTCTATTACGTTATTTTAACCAGAATTCAGTTTTTTAGGCATGCAAAGTGCTATTGCCTCTTAGTTCCATCATAACAGTTTATACTAGTCGTTACCAAATATCTTTGCCTGGTACTGGAAGCTGCTAGATTTGTGCTGTTGAAGTTAGTGGTTATCTACCCCCTGTAGATTATATTTCCGGCTGTTGAAGTTAGTAGTCGTCCACCCACTGGTTATCCTTGACAAAATGGTCGATGACCTCTTTCATGGCTAGGTTAGGGATCAGCTGATCCTTGGTCAGTTGTTGCCTAGTTACGGGGTCAAAATGGCCGACCCGCTGCAGAAAAACAAAAACGTAGAGTGTAGAGAGTACAAACAAACAAACACACAATAAACATACCACATCAACACATTGGTAATACTAATAGTAACATACAACTTTGGTACCTGTTTGTTTTTAAGTTCCAACTGTACAGCATATCACACGTTGCATAAAATTATGCACTTACGTTACAGCCAAATAAAAAAATTTTCTGTGTCACCTGTGAATTTTTTAGATCCAGACTTTTGTGTCAGTTTTTTGGTGCAACATACATACTTCAACTGTGAAGTTTTTATATAGAGCAATGGTTTTTTATAAACGATAATTAGACCCAGTGTTGACGTTACACTTCAAAGAAGCCACATGACAAGCTTCACTGGGTCAGTCTACTGAAGAAGACCAGAGTGACTGGTCGAAAGCTTTAGGTGATAGAATTTTTTGTGTTGGACCAAAAGTTTTAACTTAGTCTTTAGACAGATAAATAGAAAGCTTTATAGGAGTCCATGTAGATACATGTATCAGTTTTTTTTTTGTTGGCACACAATAATCGTTACTTTTTTATGCACATAGTACTTTTTTTTTGCACACAGTACTTTTTTTTTGCACACAGTACTTTTTTTTTGCACACAGTACTTTTTTTGCACACAGTACTTTTTTTTTGCACACAGTACTTAACCATTATGTACCTGTAGGTGTTCCTCGATGTCTTTGCGATCGTACGTGATACCACTTGGCGTTATTACAGGATCTCTCATCAGTTCAAAGCTAATCTGACAACATAGAAAGTCGGGGACGGCTCTCGTCTACGTACACAAAACATAAAAAGACGTGGTTACCACCGAGTGTCCACAGGGGAGTGTGCAGAAGGCAGGCAGTCGTTTTCCCACTACGGAGGTATGTGTTCTCCGAACTCTAGATTTTTTTTTGCTGTGAGTTCAGACTGAACAGGTCTAACTTGTACATGAACATCCCTAAGTGTTGTTTTTTTAAATCGAATTTGGGTTTTACAAATATTTTTCACAATGTACAAATCTTCGACAATATATGCTTTTTTTTCATGTGGCTCCACATAAGAATCAACTGGTGAGGTCAATTTACCAAAAGTTGTTGAAGTTTTCAAATATTTGGGCTAATTTTGATTCCCAGAAGGTTTTGATTCCCAACAGATTTTTCAACAAAAGTTGCGACAGAAAAGGACCAAAATTTGGTGGGCAAAAGGACCATCTGTTTCAGTGTTTGTCAGTGGTAGAAATACTTTTTTTTCAATGTTCTGCAATATTGCAGTTGGGTCAAAATTTAGTTTCGAAATTTGGAAACATTTACACAATCCTCCATACTACAATTGCAATCTACTCAACCTAATGCAAAATTGCAAAATTGTGTGATTTTTTCTTCTGTAATCTTGAAAATCTCTCTGCAAAATGCAGATGGGTATTTCAACACTGTTTGTCAATGTATTCGAAGCTTTTCTTTCAGAAGAAGAAAATGACGGAGTGACTTCTGCACAGGGTCCGAGGGAACACCTCCATCCCAACATGCAGCAAGGACATACCTGCAGGTGCTCCTCTAAGTCTTTTCGATCATACGTGATACCGCTCGGGGTTATACACGGGTCCCGCATCAGTTCGTAGCTAATCTTACCACACAGATAATCTGGAACCTCTCGCTTCTGAACACACATTGGGGGAGAAGAAAAAAACGGAAAATCAAAAAAATGTATTTTTCTAAAGGCATCCAATGTGATTTTAGAGCAGTAAAACTGGAAATATTATGAATAGGGCAATCTTTATGATATTGACACACAATGCTTCACATTAGCACATTTCAATTAGTATTTCATACTTTGGATACTTAAAACTGCAAAAACAAGCCCCAAGATGAGTCCTTTATTTTAGGGGAGGTACCCTAAAAAACAGCCCTTCCATTCCATCAGAATTTTGGGAATTTTTGCTCCATGAGGGTCAATATGCATTTGGATAGTGTGGTTTAAACTCTGTATGTAGATAAGTAACTAGAATATTGACTTTGAAAAATAGGGTTTCCAAGCCCTAAAAACTACACTGGATGCCTTTATTAATCTTCCCTCTGCTAACTGTGAGTGCAATTGTACTGCGTATGTCAGGGAAAGATGGTTGAATGTTAATCGAGTGCCACTGGTTTTGCATTCTCATTGGTTTATATAGGATCGGACCAATAAGAAGGCATTTATCATCACCATAAAAAAATAACATGATTAGAAACCAGTCAATCCTCAGGGACCTACTACCCAATGACCTTATATTTCTATAAAACTATCATATCTGTAAGTCATAAAGGTAATACAGTAACTGTATTCCTCATACATGTATAAATATGACCTAGAAGGAAAGATACATGTATGTCGCAATTATTCAAAGGCTACAAAGAAGTAATAAAAGGAAACCAAGGGAAGATTTCCTTTCCAAGGTGCAATTTAACTATTCAGACTTATTAAAAAAGATGTCTTCACATTAGTTCAGTTAACTGTGTGGAAACAACTGAATACAACTGAGTATAACTGATGCCCGAGTCTAACTTACCCTTCGTCTTTCATCCACTTGTGAGAATAATGTGTTCAGTTCGGCCATATAATGGTCCTGGGGGGTAAAGACAAAAATAATCATAAAATTAAGAGCAGACAATGAATCAGATGATTCTTTAACGATCCTCAAAGATGCAAACTTTTAAAATCACACACTCTCTGAGACAAAGATCTTAAAATGCTGGTTGTAGTTAAAGATATGTTTAAGATGAAGGGATACTCACATGTGTTTCTTCTATTCTTTTTATTTCATCAAGACATTTGTCATTGTCACTGCCTTCTTCCATAACTTCTGCTACTTCCCTGGAAGACAAAAGTCATATACATGTAATTAGCAGAAGAAATACAGCATTCTGTCTGTCAATCTCCCCCACCCATGTGCTGTCAACCTACACTGTCCAGACAAACAGACACACAATCTCACAGCTCAGGCACCCAAAACAATAGTTGTGTATCTGGAAGCAATAAACTTTTTTTTGTAGAAAATACCTTAGCATTTAGCAATTCCATGAAATGTAGATAAGATACATGAACATGTATAGACAACACATCTAATAAGTTAAGGCCACACCAATTTAATTTGTTGGTTCTCGGATTTTTTCAGAAAAAATATGAAGCGACAGGGCGAAAAAAAATAAAATAAAAACAGGTCTAGGCATCCTATTATAGGCTTAAATGCTACGAAATGAGCTATGAAGTCAACACAAAAGGCTGGGTTAAAATTTAAACATTGAATTTTGAACTTTTAATCAAACCACTGCAATGATAGATGGGAAAACTGTAACAAGTAGGAAGAAAAGGACTTTCCTCAACTGTTGGGGGCAAAACATGAGCATTTTTCAGTTGATACAAGACCAGAATCAAATTTTTTTTTTTTGCAAATCAGAAAAAAACGAAGAGGCGAATCCGAGAACCAACAAATTAAATTGGTGTGGCCTAACGTTCACAATTTGAGGTAAATATTTCTTGCATATGTTGATGAATTTAGGTACTTATCAAGGTAATAAGATACACCAAACAACAGTTACTCAACCAACTGGATATGATTTTGGAAATCAGACATTTCAGATAGCATCCACTACCTTTAGTCAGTGACTAGTGGATGTTGCCTGAAGCGTCTGCCCATTACCAAAATCATATCCAATAGCTTGAGTAACTGTTGTATGGCATATCTCTTGCACAATGTCTTCTGTATCTGTATCTGTAGCGCCAGTATAACCGCCCTTCAGTGTAACACACCAGCTTCACAGGCACACGGTGCGGCGGCAGTTGGCTACATTACACTGAACGACTTGTTACACCTAACCCTTGAACATCTAACTCTAAACATTGTTTAAAGCTATCTAATGATAATGCCTCTACTGCACTTGGTGACAGCGAGTTCCACTCTGCGATAGTTCTAGGAAAGAATGAGTTTTTGAACACTTACTTTTCCTTTCCGTAAATAATTTCATCAGGTTGGAAGATACTTAGGATATAGAATTTTCTTCTTACACAACCATAGAGCCACCTACATTGGCGTTAAATAGCGGCGAGTTGCAGAACTCCAGTCAGAAGCTCTGAGGAAGGTGTCTGATAGACATCGAAACGTAAGCAGGTGAGAAACTCTATGGTTGTGTAAGAAGAAAATTCTATATCCTTACTTTTCCTTTGCAGCTATGAGTAGTTTGTTGAGATAGGACTGTAACTCGATCTCCTGCTCTATTCTCTTCTCCTCCTGGACACTCCAGCGTTTTTTTCTGGCCATCCTCAACGCGCTGGCGATGTCATCCCCGTAGTTCAGCTTCTGTTCCTTAGCTAGCTCATGAGCTGTGGGAAGGATATTATACACAATCATGTACTTAGGTCCTGCTCTGTGGTCCTGCACTAGAATGCAAAGATTTGCTTGCAAATGTTGAATATTTCCCTTTCCATCTTTTCATGTACATGTACATGTCTGTAAGAATCTCGAATCATTTTTGGCAAGAAAAGCACAAATGTATCAGAAAAAAAATTATTTTTAGCCTCTACCAGGCTTTGGGAAGTGACTGGAAAGAGTAGAAAATGGCCAAGCACACAGATAATATACCAGGGGACTAACATCCTTGCTTAGTGCAGACCAACTGCCCTGGCCCCGGCATATGATCTGGTGTATTACTCTGAGGGGTGGTTATACCAGAACAGATACAGATAATAGATCTGTTTATTTGGCCAATTTCTTCTCTTTCCAGCTGCTTCCAGAAGACTGGTAAAGGCTAAAGATACATCTGGACAATTTCTAATCTTTCCAGCCACTTCCCAAAGACAGGTAGAGGCTAATGATACACTGTACGAACCTCTCTGGAAGCTTTTGATAGCCTCGTCGTGTGCGTCCTGTTCCATGAGACACTGCCCCAGGAAGAAGTGCCCCTTGACCGACCTGTTGTCCAGCTCGAGCGCCCGTCGGCAGTCCTGCGCGGCCAACTCCCACTGCTGAAGCTTCAGGTAGCACAGGGCGCGGTTCGTGAAGTACGTCGCTACCGACTGGTTCTTGATCTAGTTGTATGAGAAATGGTAAACATATTGAGGCCCATTTGGAGCACATCGGCAGAACGTACTGCACCTGCGCGAAACCTGTTATGTGTTGTACATAGCACTTTGGTAGAACGTCTCATATAAGGTCGTAATCGCGCATATAAGGAAAACATCTCGTCTGTAGTTTCCAAATGTTGTGTTGGAAAAGATATCCTCTGCAACAGGCAAAATTCTAATGCAACGTTGACCAAAAATCCACCGAAAACCGTGAAAATACAGGGTTCTGTGCAGGCGCAGTACGTTTCGCCGACGTGCTCCCATTTTGTGGTGTGTGTAGTGTAGGTCAATTGATAGAATACAAAATGTTGGTTGCCATTTTAGATTAAATGATCTTATAAAAGGAAAACACAAATCAATACTAATATCCTAAAGCCTGGCTACACCATTTAGATCATGGAGGTAGAAAAGAGATTCTACCTCCAACTTTAGATTAACAATGACATTTCTGCATTCAATGTACTTCCAGGGACGTGTATATTCATTATACTTGAAGTCTTCATTTTCGATACATGCATATATTTGCATAATGCTGGCGCTTATTAGCACAAGCAACACATTGCCACCACTGCTATGATTGACCTTTCGGTCACACTAAACCATACCTTAATGTAATAAATTTATTAAAGGTTATCAATCAATGTTAATTTTTGCTGGGTGTCATCAAATTTTGTATCGGTTGTAACATTATGGGTTGTACGTTGCACACACACACACACACATAACTGTTACAATCATATACTGATATCTGTGTTACAGAAAGTCGAAACGATGTGAGAAATACGCAAAACTCTTATTTGTAAATACAAGAACTGGTTAACAAATTATATTTTGTAGAAGAGCCATAAACTTACGATCGCCTTTGTGTAACATTTTATAGCATCGTCATATCTTCTGGCACTGAAGAATCGATTCCCTTGGTCCTTAAGCTCCGTCGCACTCATTTCTAATCCTAAATGTTGTTAATTTTGGACCAGAGAAGGGTAGGAAACTACTAGAACCTTCCACGGTAAAAACAACTCATCTCGGGCAAAAGGTTCCGGGTCGGAGTTTAATTCTGACCAGAGTAAGTGCGCAGTAAATCGCCGGAAACGTGACTTTGTATGGTATGTTTTGGCCGCGATATCCCTGAAATCGTAATATCTATGTACATATCTTTGTATTTTCTGAAAAGCCTGTTAGTTGTAGCCTTTATAGGTGGCGTAATGTTGGTGGTCCAGCTAAGACTTCCTGGTATTCGTCCGCGCGGATGGTTATGTGGCCTTTTCGCCTGACCGCCGGGATGGTACGTTCTATATGCGTTCTGGGTGTGTTCGGGCCATCGAAGATAGCGATAAACTTATCGCATCGATTTTAATTAAATTCAAATTTTGGAAACATTAGGTTCTGAGCTTCTTCGAGTACTAAGCCGTTACCCTGGGAAAATTCGTTTTTTCCATGCAGCCATGGTTAAAAATGACGAAAAAAATGACCCCGTTTTTCAAAATGTACTTTGATGTGCCTCATTTACCCCTAAATAAATTGGGCGCAGAAAATATCAATCAAGTGTATTGATAAGCGGCACGGCACCCCTTTCCACCAAAAGAGTGAAAAATTCCGACCCGCGTTTAGTACAGAAATGACAGCCCGTCGGGCTGAGGGTGTCAAATTGCTCGAAATACGGAGGGAAACTCCGGTCCGAGACCAAAATGGCTGACACCAGGAAGTGGGCGTCCCGACAGTCTCTAGAGGGTAAAGGTCAACGGGATTTCGCGGGAAATTTAAAGTGTGTCCTGGTTACCAGCATCATGTCGTGTGTTTGTTCCAGAACCGGTAAACCGTCTCATACATTTGTGTTTTCTGTCTTTCTCATTACAGGTTTGCGATAGCAAAACCTGTTCTATTTTACCTGGATTTTATGGGCGCCGCCATTTTGTTTCCCGTCATGCAATGGGGCAGGTCAAAGTTGAGTGAGGTGCATTGTGGGACCTGTCACAGGCCTACAGTGTAAGGACGACACCTAGCGGTATGTTTGGAAAGAGCAGTAATTGAAAGCCTACCTGGTTGTGTGTTCATTTTGGCAGAAGTGTATAGAGGCGATGGCTTTGACGTAATAAAGGCGAGTCTGATTGTGTTTAGCACTTGACGTAATTTTCTTAGCATGACGGGAAGGAAACTTGGCGGACCTAATGCGGCGGAACTTTAAAGTTGTTTTTTTTATGATGAGATGGTGAGGCTTTGGTATTAGTAGGGTGGTCTTGAGGATCTTGTCGAGGCCGAGCCTAGGGACGACAGATTGTCCTCAAGTACAGGGGTTAGTAGGTGGGATAAGTGGCATGAAGTTTTGGTATGAGTACACTTCCTGATTTCAAGTTCATTATGGAAATTGTAAGTTTTTTTTCAAGCTTACCAGTC
>NW_017802602.1:3004779-3005369 GCF_001625305.1 Branchiostoma belcheri
TTTCTCAAAGATTACAGTTTCGCAGTGCTTGGTGTAAACCCGCACTGAATTGCACTGCTAAAACAATTCGACAAATACATGGGTTACAAATTATTAAAGAAATACATAAATTATTAATAAAATACAATCTACAAATTAACAGATTAAAAGATAACCTCTGAGTAGACATTGTCAGAGGTTAAATACATATCGTGCATACAGATTTCAATAAGCCTATTATTAATACATTATTATTGATGACTTGTCATAAATGTGTATATTCAAACATATTAGTTCGGCATTGCATAGTGCTGGTTGAACTATTTTGGGGGACTAGAAATTTAATATTAGCAATCATTGAAACATTCCAGTCAGGGCCGTTGTAAAAAAACATATTATGAGAAAATAATCTCCAATTATTGATGAATTCTCGTATCATGCAATGGTTGAGACCATACGTCAAAATCTAATACGTTCAAGGTGATAATTCAGGTCAGGTAAAGATCTTTACATAAGAATTAAAATCTAATGAATTTCTTCTCCCAAACTTAACATATGTGCATTACAACATATTTGAATCGAAACTGCAAATACTGGTTGCATTATTGTTG
>NW_017802602.1:3005389-3051874 GCF_001625305.1 Branchiostoma belcheri
ACACACACACACACACACACACACACACACACACACACACACACACTCACATCCTTGTATATAGGTGACAAGATCTCTCCTGGCCTTGGCCATGTGGTCCACCTGGGTGTTTCATTTTAGGTCAGCTTGTATATGGAGCCCCAGGAGTTTAGCTACTTGAACTTGTACTAGGGGGTAGTTGTCAATTTTTAGTGAGGGTAGTGGTGGCACAGTTTTTGAGAAGTGCAGAAACATCACCTTGCATTTGCGAGGGTAGGTAGGTCGGTAGTTCGGTAGGTAGGTGGGCAAGGCGTGGGGAGGGCGCTGTTGACGCCTGCATGACCCTCAAAAGGTTAAAGGTCATGGGGCATGGAGAAGTCATAAAGAAGTGAAATTTTGTTTTGGGTGTAACTATTGTTCTTTTGTTAGTATATTGATGACGAAATTGTTTACAAGGTAAGTGGGGATTAGAAAAGGATGAGAAGGAACCCTGTAAAAGGTAAAGCACACACAAAAAACATATTGTAAGTTACACTACAATGACTATGTACAACGCAAACTTGTCTATATTAGCAACCGCTAATATTACTATCTAGTTAATGCTTATCGCTTGCTTTTCATATATTACAAGCAAATTTGTCTAAAACCGATGAATATGCACTTAATTATACTAGGCTTGAATGCCTAGAATGCCTGAAGAGCGACTGCCCAGGTATTTACTGGATTGGAAACCGAATTATCGGCGACGCTCAAGGGGAAGGCCTAGGAAATCATGGATTAACTGTGTCCTGGAAGATGCTACGCTAATTACTGGGAGGCCTAGTGCCAGTCTAGAAGAGCTAAAGGAATTAGCAAGAGATAGGAAGAAGTGGAGGGGACTGTTGACAGAGGAAGAGACGAGTTAGTGGGGTCGTGTGGCGCAGCGGCAGCGTTCTCGACTCGGAACCAGAGGCCCCGGGTTCGAGTCCTGACATGCCACCGATCTTGTGCCCTTGGGAAAGGCACTTTACACGACTTTCCTCACTTCGCTCAGGTGTAAATGAGTATTGTACTGTCCCTGTGTTGGTGTCGGCATTAATATAAGTTGAAAAAACTTGAGTGTGTCGTCACCACGTCTTGTGATTACATGTTTCGGAATAATAAAAAAAAAAAAAAAAGTTCTGTGCGCAGGCCACTCGAACGACTGACTCGAGGAGACCTCAACAAGTACAAGTAAGTAATACTAGGCTTGACAATCAGATATGAAATGAGTCACAAACTTGTGATTTGCATTTCTCAGTCTTTATTTCTTCATACAATAAATACTGTACAGTACAGACGACTGAAGAATACTTATTATTGCACACGTATCACGAAAAAAGTCAGAAACTATGGTATCAAAAGTATATAAAGTACGACTGAAATACTAGTATAACAATTACTAGTGACAATTAATTCAGCATTTTAGCTAGCTCTTTAGAACTATCTAAACTATATCTGTCCACTGGTTCCCAGGATGTAGGGCTCGGATCATCTAATAAGATGAGACGTGTAGAAACTCTACGTACGCGGTTCTCCACTCACTGTCCGTAGTTCTGAACGAAAACAAAACAACAAATGTTTAGAACATAAAAAAGAAATAAACTTCGTGTTTGAAATGTCTCGTGATGTACGATTTTAGTTACATCCAGATCATCTAAAATCTAACATCCAGACCGTGTTATGTGCCTGAAAGGGGCAGGGTTAGGATCAGGCACCTTTATGGATATGTAGTCTCCACGTATCCAAGATCACC
Organism: Branchiostoma belcheri; assembly: GCF_001625305.1. Lineage (NCBI taxonomy): Eukaryota > Metazoa > Chordata > Leptocardii > Amphioxiformes > Branchiostomatidae > Branchiostoma > Branchiostoma belcheri. The sequence continues at coordinate 3,007,143 of NW_017802602.1, forward strand.
GATGTGACCCAGACTCAGTTCTGGATACGCTTGGACTATCCAGAACCGTGCCTGATCAAAGTTTTTAATCCAAATTCAAAATTCTTTATTGACATATCAACATTACAGACGTAGCAACGTTGTCTGAATGACTTTTATACTTACAGTAAGTTACAAAAGCAAAAAAATGACACATATATACACATTAGCCTGACTGAACCTCGCTTTTCCCCGGCTCCCTAGTAGTCCGCCAACCTTGGGTGGCGGACTATATGTAGGGAGCCCCCCGGAGCTTGGGTTTCACAGGCTATATACACATGAGCTGATGAACTGTATATTCCAGATATTTACACGTACGTACAAGTATCACTATCGCTAGTTATGGATGCAACAAACCTAAAGCTAAACAGGGATACAGTACTGTTCTTACCCCGCACGGTCCTGGAACGCTCCATGGCCAGGTGCAGTACTGTGTCCCGGGGTGGAACACCAGCCCGCCCGGTGGACAGTCCCGGTGGACCGGCTCGCTGCTGAGCTGGGTGCACTGGTAGTACCGGCTGCAGCTGTCGGGGTCCGGGTAGTGCCCGGGCGCCCTCCCCGCACACGAGAACGGCCCGTCCCCGCTAGCTGGGAGCGTCTGTGTGAGGTAGCGAAGACCTTGGTTAATGGTTTATATTCCAACATGTAATCACAACACGTTGTGACGGCACAATCAAGTTTTTTTCAACTTATATTAATACCGCCACCAACACAGGGGACAGGACAATACTCAATTTCACCTGAGCTAAGTGAGGAAAGTCGTGTAAAGTGCCTTTCCCAAGGGCACAAGATCGGTGGCATGTCAGGACTCGAACCCGGGACCTCTTGATTCCGAGTCGATCACTCTGCCGCTTCGCCACACGATCCTACACACCATGGTTAATGTTGGTCACTATTAAACTATTAAGTCCTCCATTTTGAGAACTTGGTAAAAAAAAAGTCTAGCCGGATGTTCAAGTTCGTTGTAGAGTTTGAACCTTGTTCCAACACAAGAAAGGAACTCACCATACATTTTCGGTCGATCTCGTCAACCGTTGTCAGATGTTCTTGTGTTGGATTAAAGTTTTAACTCTACAACTATGGATTCTACCAACACAGATTTTAAGATATCCGAGCTTTCATTTACATATCTAAAAAATTTAGACTCATCTTGAACAGCAATCTCACACTCCGTCGAGCCGTTTTTTTGTTAACTCTGAACGATGAAAACACTGATGGGGCGCGCTAGCTACTTACGTAGTATCGGCAAGAGCTGGACACCTCGTAGGGCCACCTGCACTCCTGTCTGTCGGCATCGTACACGGTTCCACCCGGGGCACAGGGCCGGTGGTACACGGGGTGGCCCGTCACGCACTCGTAGTACATGGAGCAGTCTTCGGGGTCCGGGTACAGGCCCGGCTGCAGCCCCGTACAGGAGAAGGTGGGTAGAGCGGCCGGGGCATCGTGAGTCAGACGACTTGCTGAGGCATCGTCAGTCAAAACCTGTGGATATCAAATGTACATACAAGAAGGATAAGGTTAGATTGGGAAGGAAATAAAATGCCACCAAACTGACATCAAAAAACATTTTGTTGCATTTGCATATCAATTGATAGTTGATCTTGAGACCTCACCAGTTTCACTGACGAAAGGAAGTGGACGTACCATGAAACGTCTGACTGTTTCCCAAATCATATCCAGTTGTATGCTTGAGTAACTGTTACCTGTGTATCTTATTACCTGGATGTCTAACCTTCACCGACAATACCAAGCGTAAGCTAGAAATGAGAAACAATAGACGTGACAGTACCAAAAGTTTTCTTACGTTTGCACCCGTCCCGCACGGACCGGAGACTTCGTGGGGCCACATGCACCTGAGACTGGCGGGATCGTACACGGTTCCTCCCGGGGCGCAGGGCCGGCGGTACACGGGGTGGCCCGTCACGCACTCGTAGTACATGGAACAGTCTTCGGGGTCCGGGTACAGGCCCGGCTGTTTGTCAGAACAGGAGAAGGTTGGTAGAACGGCCGGGACATCGTGGGTCAGAAGGCTTGCTGAGGTATCGTCAGTCAAAACCTATTGTACATGTACATACAAGAGGAATATGGTTAGATTGGGAAGGAAATAAAATGATACCAATGTTATGCTCTCTCCTAAAACAATTTATTTGTACATGTATATTAATATAAGTTCGTGGTTACAAACCTGTTGATCTTGAGATCTCACCAGTGTTACTGACGAAAGGTAGTGGATAGTACCTAAAACTCTTGACCGTTTCCAAAATCATATCCGGTTGCTTGAATACTAGTAACTAGAGCTGTGTACCGGTACGCAGTACCGATACTGTACCGGAAAAATTGATTAGGTGCAGGTCCAAAATACCTAATCCCTCAGTACCGGTACTGTACCTAAACAATTTCACACCAATTTTATGCCTATTTGTGACCTCAAATGGGTCCCTGTGTAAGGACAGTGTGTTCATGAAAACAAAAACATCTTTAGTTTTGCCTATATTTCATCTGAGCATTCGCCATAAACAAAGAATAAACCTTAACTAACAAGTTTATTAATGTTTTTTTGTTATTGAAGGAGTTCAGAAGAGCATATAAATTGGTCGAATTGTTCAGGTACAGGTTCAGGTCCGGACCTGTACCTAAACCTGTGTACCTGTACCTGTACCTGTACCTAAAATTTGTTTAGGTACACAGCTCTACTAGTAACTGTTTTTTGGCGTATCTTATTACCTGGAAGTCTATCTATAATTGACGATTCGAAGCTCTGACAGATATCCTCAACCAGGCTTCGGTAGAACACGGCAAGATGTACTCTCTTGCGGACTAACCGTTCTCCCTCGGCATGTTATCTCTCTATTTGCTCAATTTCTAGTCTTTCGAGCCGTCTCCCGAAACCTGGCAGAGGCTATTTAATAGGCACAGTGAATTTGAAACAAATTGTACGAAGGGTCTTACGTTTGTGTTTGTCCCGCATGGACCGGACACTTCGTGGGGCCACATGCACCTGAGGCTGGCGGGGTCGTACACGGTTCCACCCGGGGCGCAGGGCCGGTGGTACACGGGATGGCCCGTCACGCACTCGTAGTACATGGAGCAGTCGGCGGGGTCCGGGTACAGGCCCGGCTGTTTCCCCGTACAGGAGAAGGTTGGTAGAGCGGCCGGGATATCGTGAGTCAGAAGGCTTGCTGAGGTATCGTCAGTCAAAACCTGTGCATATATACAAGAGGAAGATGGTTAGACTGGGAAGGAAATAAAATGCCACCAAACTGACATCAAAAAACATTTTGTTGCATTTGCGTATCAATTGATAGTTGATCTTGAGACCTCACCAGTGTCGCTGACGAAAGGTAGTGGACGTACCCTGAAACGTCTGACTGTTTCCCAAATCATATCCAGTTGTATATGCTTGAGTAACTGTTACCTGTGTATCTTATTACCTGGATGTCTAACCTTCACCGACAATACCAAGCGTAAGCTAGAAATGAGAAACAATAGACATGACAGTAAATGCCGGTAAGAAATTGTACCAAACGTTTTTCTTACGTTTGTGTTTGTCCCGCATGGACCGGACACTTCGTGGGGCCACATGCACCTGAGGCTGGCGGGGTCGTACACGGTTCCACCCGGGGCGCAGGGCCGGTGGTACACGGGATGGCCCGTCACACACTCGTAGTACATGGAACAGTCGGCGGGGTCCGGGTACAGGCCCGGCTGTTTCCCCGTACAGGAGAAGGTTGGTAGAACGGCCGGGATATCGTGAGTCAGAAGGCTTGCTGAGGTATCGTCAGTCAAAACCTGTGGATATTAAATGTACATACAAGAGGGATACGGTTAGATTGGGAAGGAAATAATATGATACCAATGTTAAGCTCTCTCCTAAAGCAATTTATTTGTACATGTATATTAATATAAGTTCGTGGTTACAAACCTGTTGATCATGAGATCTCACCTGTGTTACAGACGAAAGGTAGTGGATGCTACCTAAAACTCTTGACCGTTTCCAAAATCATATCCAGTTGCTTGAGTAACTGTTTTTTGGCGTATCTTATTACCTAGATGTCTAGAACCTCCACCATCGATAGGTAAGCTTAAGCTAGAAATAAGAAAAAAAGGTGAATGTGAAAGAAATTGTTCGAATGGTCTTACGTTTGTATTTGTGTTTGTCCCGCATGGACCGGACACTTCGTGGGGCCACATGCACCTGAGGCTGGCGGGGTCGTACACGGTTCCTCCCGGGGCGCAGGGCCGGTGGTACACGGGATGGCCCGTCACGCACTCGTAGTACATGGAACAGTCGTCGGGGTCCGGGTACAGGCCCGGCTGTTTCCCCGTACAGGAGAAGGTGGAGGAACTTCTGGCCACAGGACTTGACCTAGTTCGGAGGTTTCCGTCTTCCCAGGCCTTTACAATTGTCTGGAATATCAGTTCAGGAAAACGTTATAAAAGATGAAGGAAGTTTAGCAACAATTGCATAAAAAAATCGATATAATACATGTACTCCAAAATTAGCCCCTTCAGTTAAAAAAAGCCACTTAGGGCCCAAAATTACACCAAATTTTTCATGTGGCCAAGTGCTTACCATTGCATATTCTGCCACTCCAAATCCTTATTTAGCATATCCAGACCACGATATGCCAAAACAAGACGCCAGGGTTAAAAAATCTAACCATTCCTCGCACATCCTAACGTGAGTAGACTATAAAGCTATAAAGTAGATGGGAAAAAAAACTACTGACTCACCCCACAAGGGGCTGGAACGTTCTCGGGCCAGTCGCAGCGCTGCTTGGCGGGATCGAAGACGGGCCCTCCCGGGGCACAGTGGCGGAGGAACGCCGTGGAGAAGCCCGCTACACACTCGTAGTACTGGTGGCAGTTGTCCGGGTCTGCGTACAGACCGGGCGTCTTTCCGTCACAGGTAAATGAAAACTCTGGAGATAGTAATATTAATATACCATGTCAATGAGCATCGGGCATTGAATAAAGGTAGTGGATTCTGTATGTACCTGAAACGTTTGACCATTTTCAAAATCTATCCAGTTGCCTGAGAATATGTAATTGATTGTTCTAATATAATGACACATATGATTTGTTGGTTATTGCCCTGTGTGAATTTATAACGTGTTATACAAAGTGCTCTTAAGTTGATCGTACGAAGCTCTGGGGCGTAATGTTTACAGGGTTGATATGTAACTTATTTCTTTACACACATCTCCGCGTAACTGGTAAATACAACGTTGCTAAAACTCTTAATACGCTAAGCAAGTAAAAGAAAGGTTTGCTTACTCGGTGGCTCGGTGGTTGAAAGCTCGGTGGTCGTTTCGACCGGCACAGCTGCTTCTGTTGCATTGGTTGCTGCGCTGTCAGTGACCAATGGCGTGGACTGTGTTGTTGTCGTCGGCTGCGTCACGTTAACCTGTTCTGTAACGTTAACTGCTATTGGCTGCACTGTGGCGTCATCTTGTGCTTGCTGGGTCGCGTTTTGAACAGTTTCTATCACCGATTGAGTGCTGTTAACCTGGGAAAGAATTGAGCATAGAAATCAGCATTTTTACCATAAAAGAGATAGAAAATTTACGTTTATGCAACATGTTAGTGGGTGAAACTCTAGGGCTAAGAACAGAGAACGGCGTAAACTTACCTGGTCCGTAACAGGCACGGCCAGTGCCCCACTCATGATGGCCAGTAGGCAGAAGACGGCTGTAGAATACATACTGCTGGCTCTCTCTGTAGTTTCTCCTCTGCAAAGCTTGACTTCTTCTCTGTGGTGTGAAGTTGTGAATGTCCGCTACTCCAAACCGGTGCATTTTTATACCCCGCCATTTCCTGTACTACTCACGTGTGGCCTCGGACCGTTATCAGATGTTTGCCGTGCCGAGTGTTTGTACAGTACGGGCTGGGTCATACGTCAGCTGGTGACGACATGGAAACGTAATCTCACTCGATCCTTCGTACAGAGTCCAGAGGAATGCGCTTAATAATTTCCGGTATTGAAGGAAATGGTATTATTCCGTGTAGCAGTATTTCCAAGTATGTCTGGTTTGCTCTACAAATATGACGTCTTTACAGGTGTGTTTGGCTAACTTCCGGTCTTGAAGGAAATGTATTTTTCATGTAGCGGTATTTCCAAGTTGTTAAAATCCAAGTATGGCTGGTTTACTGTACAAGTATGGCGTCTTTACAGGACTGGTGTTTTTGGCAAATACTCTCTGCCATGATCACCTAAGCGCTGATTTTTTTTTACTAACATCCGTTCACACCTATATACGCCTATATACACACCTATTTGCGCAAACGACTCTGCTATGACGTTTATACTACATTACTTCGGCTTACGTGCGCTGCTTTGATGAACGAATGGTACGAATTTGTCGACACATTTTGTCAGAAACTTAAGGTTGACAGGTGGAAACTTAAGGTTGCTTAGAAATCAACGTCCATTTTTCTATGCTTTCCAACATTTTGGTAGCCTGGATGCAACTCTATTAGCTACGTTGCTTATTGCACTCGCTGCCCCGAAAATAACGACCTTTGAGCGCCAGCGATCGAGCCCCGTAGCAAATCATCGGCGAATGATGGCATTGTTTCGGTGTTGTAAATTTCTATTTTAATTCACTAATTCTGTTATACTTTGTTCAAATGTTGTTGTGGACTGTCCCTTTCGCATGTCACCACCGTACGCAAAGTTTTAACATGTAAATGTTCCGATATGCACGTGTGCTTGTACAGTAAAAAAGCTGAGTCAGGTAGCTGGGCGACAGGGAAATGTGTACGTGTGGCGACGTTAATATCGTACAAAGTGCAGAGGAATTTGCCGTAACTTCCGCTTCTGGTGAAGGAAATGAATTGGTACAATGTAGCGGCATTTCCAAGATACGGTCACTGGTTCACCCTACCTGGAAATATATGACGTCTTTTCAGGTGTGTTTTTGGCAAACATGATAGTCTTAGCGCTGATTTTTACCAACATCCGTTTACACCTATGCTTACGCAGACGATATTAAGTTGACGCTCCCCATGATGCATTTCTTACTTGATTGATTTGATTTGATTTATTGAAATTGCAACAGTGCAATACACGCGGAACATAGAAACAAATTTAAATACTGGACAGACAATACTCATTTTCACTTGAGTCTAGTGAGAAAAGTCGTGTAAAGTGCCTTTCCCAAGGGCACATGGTCGATAGCATGTCAGGACTCGAACCCGGGACCTCTTGATTCCCACAATGTGTCGTGTTACTTCATAACATGCAAGAAGTTTATACGTTTGCTGTAAACATTGTCTAGATCAGTGTCCAATAAACTCGTCTGTTGGTATAATGGTTTAAAACGTTGGCTTTTTACTCAAGGATTATGCCACTACTAATATGACGTTGCTGACGAAAAATAAAGATCTCATTCGTTGGAAATGTATGCAGTCTGCGGGGTCGTGTGGCGTAGCGACAGAGTGCTCGACTCGGGATCAAGAGGTCCCGGGTTCGAGTCTTGACATGCCACCGATCTTGTGCCCTTGGGAAAGGTACTTTACACGACTTTCCTCACTTCGCTCAGTTGAACATGAGTATTGTATTGTCCCTTGCGTTGGTGGCGGCATTAATATAAATTGAAAAAACTTGAGTGTGCCGTCACCACGTCTTGTGATTAGATGTTGGAATATATAAAAAAATGTATGCAGTCAAGTAATATAGTATAGACTTTATGGTAAACAAATACTACCGCACCGGGACAGACCACTATTAGTTACGTGACAACTTGTATATATTCAGAACCTCCCTGTCAGCTTTGAATTCGCTTCTTAAAAGAGATTCCGAGGAAATCATTGGGGTGACTCTCACTCCATTGACTTTATTTTTACCTGGCTCCAGACGGATCAGCGGTTATCGTGAACTGAACTGAACTGAGATCATGCATATTCAATACTGTGTCGTACGTGTTCAGTACGCGTTAGGTTATAAAATGGACAAAAGGATAAAACTCAAATTGATTATTAACACTGAGATGATCCCCTCATGTAGTTATTTTACTAATTTCGTCTCGTATGTAAGTGACAACTGTAATCAAGTAAAGAAACTTGATTAAGGCTATTCTGAATTATATAAACAAATAAAATGGTCGCTACAACGCCGAGCTACCGCTCTTCTGATTGGTCAACACTGACTAGTGTATATGTAACGATATTATCATAAACCACGGAGGCGATTCTGGAAGATTTCAGTAGCGGCGACTGTTCCAGGGAGCAGGCTGCTCTTTGGAGGTCTGCCGACCATCTGCCGAACAAGATACACGAGTGATCAAAAAGCAAGGTGAGACATTTTAGAATTCATGAAAGATGAATTAATTCGTAAACTCCGGTCTAAAGTGTTCCAGGTACAAATGTATTGGGAAATCTAGACATCATGGTGAACATTCTGTTTTTGAAGTGCATTACTGCCAAATCGTTACTATGTCTTGATGATGATCTGAAGTTAAGCTAAAAAGGTTTTTCTGTATCTGTATCTGTATAGCCGGTATAACCGCCTTTCGCCGTAACACACCAGCTTCAAGTTTGAATTGATCTGGAAGACAGGAACTAGAATGAACTATTTTTGAGCGAAAAAAAAATATATAAAAAAATAGAATGAACCATTTTATTGTGGATTGTACTCTATATAATAATGAAAGATTCTATTCAATTGTATAGAATATTACTTCCCTAGTTTTAGATTTTAGATAGAAAAGAAAAATTCACTTTCCTCATGAAACTCGATAATCCTCGTACTATAAACTCCATCTGTTCTTACATTTACAACTGTCTTAAGAAGCGAGAAGAAGCAGAACCTGTACATATGTAGTTTTACTATGTAGATATATTTTAGTCTACCATCGCTATTTACCATGACCTGTACTTAGTTCGCAATGAGCAAAAATGTACAATAAAGGTCTTTCATTCATTATTACTAGTACAATAATTATAAATTCAATTAGAAATAAACTGTGTGCGAAATTATTCAGTGTAAGTAATCAAATATGGTGGCAGACGAAAATACAATCTTATGGTACCTATTTTTTAAACCTTCAAGAAATTTTGTGTTAGCTTGCTTCCATTGCTATCTTCGTATATTGCCATTCAAAGTAGGTTTTATCAAAATCCTACTCATGTCCTACTAGTAGGAAAGAGTGTACTTATATATGCATGAGATGTAGCAGTTCCCTGTATGTTACCTCTGCATAGTTAAGCAATGAAATATAGCGTTTCATGGTCAACTTGCCCATGATGAGACCGTTGATATGTAGCCATACTCAATATAACAAAGTTAGAAAGATTATATTTTAATCTGTTTGAATTTAAAGGAAAGAGTTGATGACAACTTTAAAGGAAAGAGCCTGATGACATTCTAAACATTGTCACGTGTTGCCCAACCAAATTTTCATGGTGTTTTTTTTTTCTTTCAGCCTTTTTTTATTCATGAAAACCTGAAGTCTGCCTACTGGCCACTTGACATCGAGGGGTGCACTTCTGGTATATTTTTTTATTCTTTTAACCACATTGTTGATTGGTCCATTTTTCATTAATGTAATTTCCACATAACAAATAGCAGATATTAAAGTTAATATTCCATGACATGTATGCAATCATTGTTACGTTGGTTTTTTTTACTTTAACCCAAGCTTTATTTTAACCGAGTTTGTAAAACAAAATAGTACCATTATGCTAAACAACATTCTTTTGGGGTGACTAACGACATAGAACATGACATATTTAGAAGGTTTTCCTCTTTTTCAGGTTGCGCCTTAGCACGAAACATTTGGGTTGAAAATCTGCATATCACAGGCTGTGGTGAATCCACAACGACCAGCGGTGTAAAGCAAGGACATTGTAGAGAACGTTAGAGCTTAATTCCATGACTGCTTAGTACTAGTATATCCTAACCATTTGCATTGTCAGGCTTGAATAGATTTGTTGGGTGTAGTAGAAAACCATTGAGAAAAGATGCTGAAATGGCTGGCACAAAGTTGTCACTGTTTCTCTTCCTCGTGCTTGTGCCTGTCCCGTCCCAGGCTGGCCCATCTTGTTCTGAGCTTTGTGAGGTAAAGCATGATGGGTATTGCAAAACAAGTGGAGTGGAGTCGGTCCCTTTGCTTCGCAATTACCTGCCTTGTGCAGTGTGCAACACGACCGGGCAGGCGGATGAGAATCAGCTCGGGTGCCTTCCGTCCACGCTGAAGAAGCTGCAAGTGGCGGGGCACTCCGACAGGAGCGGCAAGCTGAAGCCCCTGCCCGGTCTGGCCAAGCTGCACACGCTGCTTCTGGGTCCCGGCCACATCCTGACGGCTGGTCGCGGAGCGTTTTCCTCCGTACCAAATCTCCTGGCTCTCTCCATGACCAACAACACCATCAAGGCCATCGGAAGCTGGTTCGAGGGAAGCGACAAGAAGCTGCAAAAGCTCCAGCTGTCATGGAATGACATCCAGGAAATCGAGAGGAACGCCCTTCAGCCACTGAAAAAGCTCTACTATCTCAGCATCAGGCACAACCGGCTCCGTGTTGTGGAAGAGTGGTACTTCGCAGGGCTGAGAAAGCTCGAAATCCTGCACCTGTGCCACAACAACATCTCACACATCGCCGGGAAGGCGTTCGATCAGCTTCCCAGGCTAGAGTCGCTCTACATGGATCACAACAAGCTATCGTTCCTCCCCGAGAGGTCGTTCCCCGCCATCAGCAGGATTAGGTCCCTCGACCTCAGGGGGAATCCTTTCCGCTGCACCTGTGCGCTAGGAAGATGGGGGCCTGTCTTCGAGCGCCACGAGTACACCGGCCCGCGGTGCGGATTCCCACAAGCTCTCTCCGGGAGAAAGGTTGCCGACGTCGAGATGGGAAGGGTGCTGCCGTGCCCTTCACCTGTGGCGACAGCCAAGGCATCACGTCAAGATCACGGAGCCACTCTCGAGTGTGAGGTCTTCTGGGAGAAGCAGCCAGAGATCGGATGGATGGATCCAGGCGGAAGGGCCGTGGGAGAGGGAGAGTCCATCAACCCATGTGGCGGTAAGCTAACCACACGCTTGGAGCACGAGTGTCCCACCAGGCAGTCTCCCGAAGGAAGAAAGGCACGCCCAGAAGATGCCCCCAGCCTACCCTACATCGGCAGGTCCACCTCCACCCTCCACATGGATCCGCAAGCCTACCGGTGCTGGACGGGGGGCAGTTACCGGTGCGTCGTGCAGTCTACGGCAGGCAACGTGGATCTACCGCTGAACAAGGCAAGCGTGGCAAGCGAAGGAGGGCAGAGACAAGAGCACACCACCATGGCATCCGTCTACATCACCACGACACCTGCACAGGAAAGCGAGAAGGGGGCAGAAAGGATCACCAAACCGCCAGACAAGAAAACCAAGCACGACGATACCACTCTAGCAGCTGAAAAGGCACGATGGCATACCGTGATGATGACCACTATCCACACTTCAACACCTGTCCAGCAAAAAGGAAGGGTCTCAGAAAGGATCACCAAACCGCCAGACAAGAAAACCAAGCACGACGATACCACTCTAGCAGCTGAAAAGGCACGATGGCATACCGTGATGATGACCACTATCCACACTTCAACACCTGTCCAGCAGAAAGGAAGGGTCTCAGAAAGGATCACCAAACCGCCAGACAAGAAAACCAAGCACGACGATACCACTCTAGCAGCTGAAAAGGCACAATGGCATACCGTGATGACCACTGTCCACACCTCAAAGCCTGTCCAGCAGAAAAGCAAGGTCTCGGGAAGGATCACCAAACCGCCGGACGACACCACTCTAGCAGCTTATACAGGAAGAGAATGGTACGGTGCGATGGTTGCCATCTACACCGCAATCGCATTCCTGGCTCTGGTCCTTCTGTACAGGGCGACGGTCGCTTGGCGCAAGCGCCGCGAGAGGCGGCAAGACCAGCGTCACTACCTACACGGCAACGCTATGGGAGGAATGCCGCCGCAAAACATCCAGCCACCGGCCGCTACCCCCTCCTCTGTCAACCCTGCACCTCCTCGCCACACGTATGCTGAGATCCCGGACGACGCGCCCATTCCTCCGTATGCCGAAACGACGCGCTTGGAAAACCCGATGTATGGCGCAGACCCTCCTCCACCATCCAACAAGTCTACGGCCTCATCACAGCCACAGGTCCTGGGCACAACTCCTGCGAGAGGGGTCCCAAATCCTCCCCCACGATCCGACAAGCAAGCCAACGTCAGCGACTCCACCTACTATCCACCAGGCACGAAGACGGCTCAAGCACAGAAGGTCCCGGATCCACTTCCACGTACCAACGGACGCGGCGACTCCAACGCCTCAGCAGCAAAACCACGAGGCTTGAGTAAGGCTACCATGACCCGGCAAAAGCCATTGGTCTTCGACCTACATGTGTATGATTTGGAGACGATCAAAGAAGAAGACGAGGAGGAAGAAGAAGAAGAAGAAGGCCCCAACCTTTACATGGACCTCAACGGACCACCACGCGACCCTAACGTCTCCTCACAGCCGGCCGGCTTGGGCAAACCAAAGGCTACTGCGACACGACACGGGAACTCCTCGGACACACAAGGCTTGGAGATGGACGGAGAAGACGACGACAAAGGCCCCAACATTTACCTGGACTTGAACGGACCACCACGCAAATCCGATTCGGAGAAGACCCAAGCAGAAGTCGTCCCCGACCCACTCCCACGGATTCACACATACATCAACTCCAGTGTCCCACTGGCACAGCCACAAGCTTCGGAGAAGACCCAAGAAGAAGAGGTTCCAGACCCACTCCCACGGATTCACACGTACGTCAACTCCAGTGTCCCACTGGCACAGCCACAAGCTTCGGAGATGCCTCAGGAAGAAGAGGTCCCAGATCCTCTTCCACGCACCAACATATACGTTAACTCTAACGTCTCACTGGCACAGCCACAGGAATCTTAGAGGCTAAAACAGATACCCCCACGACTCGAACCAAGACAAGAACGGTCTAAAACTAAACTCCTTACTGGACTATAGCTGTCAAACCTGGATCGATGTAATACCGGACAGCCCCGAATCAGGAACTCGGTCTAGCAAAGTGCACATTCTTCCGCAGATTGTGCTTATCTTTGAACAATAATGACTCATACCCCCCCCCCCCCCGATTCAAAATATTGTACATCTTGAGACTTCCCTGGAACTATTTTGGGCCATGTAACTTGTCATACATGGCAGGTTTTCCCTTCATGTCCAAACACGTATAAGAACAAATCTTAAGCCTGGGACAGGACAACACACAAGCCAAGTCTAACAAAATTTAAAAAGCCTACTTGGCACTTGCGTACTCAAACCTGGTACTCAAACAATCAAGTGCCCAGAAAACCTTGAAGCAAAATTTGGAGACTGCATGTGACTATGGGTACTTGTATCACTATATTGAAATATGACATATATCATATCCACTATTGAAAGTATACAACGATCTGAACTTACACTGTGAAACTGTGCATGCATCTGGCATGGCTAATAATATATAAGACATTTACAAAAGGGGAACCATGTTTTTGTGGCCTACAAGAAAGATGTGAGTGACAAACCTGGCATGGAATAGGACTACGAGTATGGACAACGATTCTGTTTCGATATTTTAAACTGTATATACTTGCTTTTGTTCGATGCATGTAGTGGTTGTATGGTCGATGTGTTCCTCAAGATATGGGTTCGATTCTCATATTGCCAGCATTGCAAAGCTTCTGTTTATTTTTCAGGGTTCGAACACAAGAGTCGCATGTATGATCACGATCATGAGGACTCAAAGGCTTATCCAGCATTGACAAAGGCTATTATTGTGATTATGACACACAGACCTGACTTGATACATATATTGATTGCATTGTCATGTGTTTGACTCGACGTTTTATACAGGTGAAGTGAAGCAAAAAAAAAGAACTTCTGTAATATATTCTGTACTGATTTGATGTTTATCATGTAGTTCTGATGAATTCATGTATATATGAAAAGAGGTTAAAGACAAGGTTCCTATCTTTAAGGATATGAGATCTTTAAAACCTTAAAGATCTTTAAAATATGTTTCTTAACGTCTCAATGTTCTGAAGAGGGAAAGATGTCAATTCACTAGAAAAAAATTCCTCTGTGTAGAAAATACTACAAAAGACGAAATGATGCTTACAAATGTTGTCTTATCAGTAATATCAGTGGTCAATAAAATGGTCTAATTATTATAAAATTCTGGCTCCCTCTTTCATTGATCAAAGGACTTCGTTTCTAGACAGTAGTGCAGCATTTTAGCAAGAACAAGGTGACTATCCCCTCCAGTAAAGAGTTTGGCTTTAAATACTAACAAGAAATGGAAATTATATCAATATTAATTAATTTAATTATATAATGTAATTATAATTTCATTAAGGGTAATGTAATTATACTTACATACGGCAAGGAAGTGACAGAGTTAAACGTGTCCTTTAAACAATGACAATGAAAAATATACAATGTATAGTCAACCACCTTATAATCAATTTGGTCCGAAAAATCATTTAGAAACTCCGTCAAAAGCAAAGCATTTAGAGGAAGACTTTATTTTTTCTTTTCTTATTATAGGCTTTATTGCTTTCTTTAAAAAATGAAAAAAATGTATAGTCAACCACCTTATAATCAATTTGGTCCGTAAAATCATTTAGAAACTCCGTCAAAAGCAAAGCATTTAGAGAAAGACTTATTTTTTTTTTTATTTTCTTACTTTAGGCTGTATTGTAAACAAACAAACACTGTCGTGTGAAGCCAGACAATAATACCTCAATTCAATTCCGGAGCGATGCAACTTGTATATATTCAAAACCTCCCTGTCAGCCTCGCTTCTTAAAAGAGATTCCAAGGAAATCATTGAGATTTCTTCACTCAATTAATGTTGTTTTTACCTGGTACCAGACGGATCAGTGGTTATCGTGCATATTCAATACTGTGGCGTACGTGCTCAGTACGTGTTATAGAAAGTTTATTGCAAATACATGCCCGAGGGCTAATTGCAGTTACAAACAACATAAGAAAGAAAATACAGTGGTATGTGAGACTACATCTATGTCTAACATTATACTATATTCTACAACATTCATGGTGCTATAGTTTTACTGGGTTTGACTTCTTCTTTTTAGGCAATGGAAGACGAATTTACCCACTTCTTCTATAATTTGTGGATTTTTTAAATTTTAGTAGTAATTTTTTTGTGGTAGGGAATGGTGGGGAAGTAAGGGAGCATTTTGGACACGGAGGTAAATAATTGTTTTCTAATGTCGTCATAAAATGGACAGTTAGAGATGAAATGAATTTCGTCTTCCACTGCATTTGAGGAGCAATATTTACAATTTCTCTCCGACACAGGTAGTTTCATATATCGCCCTTTTTTATTATATAATGGACAAAATGATAAATTTCAAATTTGTCATTTTCTTCTCAAACGTAGGATTTCAAAGTGAGGTGTCAATGCTTCCATTGTGGTAAGACATTGGTTCCTTATCGCTCTTTGTCACTAGCTTCTTCGAGTTGCTGAGACGTCTGCCAACCAGGCATACGAGCGCGGACACGACGACGACCAAGGCGACGACAACGCCCACCAACGCGTACTGGGTCGCCTGGATCTGCTGCAGTAACTCATCAACTCCGCCAGAGGACACTTCAGTACCGTGGCTGTCGTTAGTCGGCGGTTCGGCTGCAGGTTTCTCCGTGGCAGCCGCCCTGTGGCTGTGGGATCCGTGTGTAGTCAGCGCCGGGATGACTTGGCTCCAGAAGAACCTTTGAAAAGAAAAAGAACACACTAGACATGCGGGGTCGCGGAACGACAGAGCGTTTGGCTCGGAACAAGAGGTCTCGAGTTCGAATCCTGCCATGCCGCCGATCTTGTGCTCTTGACAACGGCACTTTACACGAATTTCCTCACTTTACTCAGGTGAAAATAAGTATGTCTGTTCATGCGTTTATCTGCGTTGGTGGTGGCATAAACTAAGTTAGAAAAACTTAGGCATGACTTGAAATAAATGTTGGAACTAGAAAGGTAACATTTGCAAAGCAAATGCATAATGTTTACCTTCGCATATTTCTGCTCCGTTAATTCTTACTCCAACACATTCATATATATGGTCAGACAGGAGTATAAATCCCTCCTGATATATATAAAATTGCAACATTATATAACATAACAAATAATATAAGGCCAACACCAGTTACCATGGTGAGAGTCGGTCTTCTTCAGGTCATTGACCAGGTCAGGGGTCACTGTTTGGAGCAGAAGAGGAAACGTAGCAAAAATAATATGTTTTCCTTCGGTAAACATAATAATAAATAAAACAAAAAAACTACCTTTGTCTAGGATACAAGTCGGATGTAACACTGCTGGCTGACATGCCGCCAAGTTGCAGGTACTGACGACCGAGTTCGTCGTAGGCTGGCCAGGTCACTGGCAGGGTGTCAGGACGGTTTGGGTCTCTGGAGAAAGTGAAAAAGTTGACTTACAGACATCCAATGCGGTATGGCGGCAATATTCTGGATTAAGAAAACTGTCTCATATTCATATCTACTGCTATGTCTCAGCTCATCTTCGTTATTATTTCACACTTACCCATAAATAGCTAGAAACATGCTGAGCAAAACAAGCAACCGTTTTCTGTTAATTAGCGCTTCTGTTGCATTTTTTGCCTCACAAATATCAGTATGCTATGGCACAGATTCAAATTAATGCATTAAAAGAATGACCAGAAAAGTGACTTTGAAAATCCAGCTTTGCTGCCCTGAAATTGCATTGAATGCCTCAAAAATGAAATGTTCTTAATTCGGCGCTTCCTTGTCATAAACACACAAAGAATGGATAGCAGAGAACGCCAACCTCATTCCTGGCAAACTTACCCAGTCTTCATGAAATTCGAGAAGTAGACCATCATCCGGGTACTGATCTCCAGCTCCTCTGACGTCACGGTCTTTCCGTTGACCTCTGGCCCGAACAGGAAGTACTTCTCGTCCCCGTGCGCCGCCTGGATGTAGGACGGTCTGGTGGAGAACGACGGCCGCGGGGCGAACTGGGAAATATATGCATTTTGCACTCACGTGACTATGACGTCATTCACTGCCCGCCATCTTGGTCGGTTGACTTTTTATGAAAAAAAAACTCTCCAAACTATTGAATCCCCTTTACCCTCGACGTCTCTCTGCATATCTAGACTATGAGAATTTTTTTCTTTAATTTATCATTTGCATGCTATAAAGGACCAGCCGCCATCTTTGATCTGCAAACTCAACCAACATGGCGGGAGTGAATACTATTATTATATAGCCTGGGTACCATCCTACTTGTATGCCGGGGCTCCCACACTCGCTTCCCTAACAACGCGGGCGACGGTGACTACTAGAACAATCAAATAGCTCATGCAACCTATACACCCCTATTCAATACCGACAGCGCAGCTTTACTCACGTAGTAGAAGTAGGTTCCGCTGTGGAGGCGTGAGTAGGTCTCGGCGTCCAGAATAGGCGGGACGGCGAAGCGCCAGTCTCCGTAGAACCTGGCAGCGCGCTCGGCGTGAGACGTGCCGTGGTTCCCGTGCCCGTCCGAACAGTACTCGCTAACGACGGCCTGGGTCACCTAGGAGTGAGGAAAGTTGAAATGAAAGAAATAATGATGAATCGCTTAATATGCAATTTTAACCAACACATCGGGTAGCAGCAAGTGTCAAATTAGTTTACAAATGGTTAATTGGTAAGGTACACGCACACACACTCTCTCTCCCTCTCTCTTTCTCCCTCTCTTTCTCCCTCTCCCTTTCTCCCTCTCTTTCTCCCTCTCCCTTTCTCCCTTTCCCCCTCCCTTTCTCTCTCTTTCTCTTTCTCTCTCTTTCCCTCATGTTCACCTGTGCTGCATTCTCCTCATAAATCCTCAGTTTGTCCGCGGCCGCGGCTTCGCAGTCCGCATGTGTGTGGATGGAGTTCAGCGTAGAGGTGCCCAACACCGACCCCTCGCTGCTGACGATACCCAACATGTAGTCACGCCGCTCGAAGTTTCCTTCCTGGAGCAACTCTCGGGGCGTCTTGGGCGCGAAGACGCTGTCTACGGTCGGTACAAACCTGAAACACGAGGACAATGGACCTTTCCTGATCGAACACGTCGAACCCCTCTGTTCTATTTCGAACACCCTGGACAAAATTAGCGCGGGAAACCAGGGGAAATAGAACAGGGGGCGGGGCTTATGGTGTTCGACCGGAAAGGTCCATAGAAGGGGGTAAGATACTAACGTGGCGTCATCTGGCCTTGGTGCTGAAAAGGTAATCACTGCGTTGGTCAACGTCGATCAAAGTCTCGCCTGTCCACGTGAATACTTGCCAGGTTTGGCGAAACGAATTTGAGCAACACAACCATCGTAATGATAACATTTCTACTAATTTAACATGCAGCTTTTTTTGCGAAAAGTGTCTATCTGGTCTATAGGCAGATCCTGACTGTCCATCACAATATTAGCAGATAAACCAATGATAGCGTGGCAATTAGCAGTTTGACCAATGACACGGTGGCTATATGTTCGGCAAATATTTGCATTTTTATGTTTTTAACATGCATTTCTAAGTTTTTTAAGTGGGGCTATAGCTTGTATGGTATGGCATGACGAATTGTAAACGCAGCATGGCATCCTCTAAATCTAATGTCTATACTATAATAGCATTACGCACTACGGGTTTGGAATACCTACTTGTAAAGAGAATCCGGCGGGGCCGAAACGTCCCTGGATCTTGAAGCAGAGTAGAGCTCGTTCACATCCTTACTGCGCATGCACTCTACCATGGCGGTTGTGTCGCTGGTGTCGCAGCCCACAGCTGCGCCTAAAGCCTTGGCGGTGTCCTGTAGTGAGAAACTCGTGCATGTGCATGCATATCGACATGTGAATGCTATTCTATTCTATTGGTAAAGCCATGGAGGTAAAAAAAAATCACAAAGCGAACAAAACAATTCCCAGTTTCTATTGCCCGTCATATCTACGGTCACAGCATTTTCCATTAGGCTAGGATTTATTACCTGTACGCTCACAGTCATAAATTACAACCAAAGCCAAGGAGCTATTTTAAAAAGGAGTTGCCGCAACATTAGTCTCCTTCGCAGTCTTGTTGGGCGTCGGCGTTATTTTTGAGCGCGAAACCTTCTCTCCGTGGCAAAAACTCCTCGCCTCCATCAAATCGTCCCTCGCGGCCGCATATTACTCGCGTCGCTCAGAGAAAAAATAACGCCGACGCCCAACAAGACTGCGAAGGAGGCTACCGTAACATAACAACAAGTCTAAAGCTCTATGTATCGATAGAGTTGTCAGTTTTTTTGTCTACGCCACAGGGGTGGAGCCTATAGTACCTTGTTTCTTGTTGTTGCTGTTGGTAGGCTGCCGTGGCAAATGAATGTATTGACCTGATTTCAAAGTCTAAAATGTTAGAAGCAGCTTAAGTACAGTACCTTAAGTCAGTTACGTCATACCTGTGGCTTGACGGTCAAGGTGCCCATCGATGTGGGTCCCTCACTGCCACTGATGGCCCGGCGGAAGAGTCCATTATTGATGGGGGAGAGAACGTGCATCCCTACAGCCTGGCCAGCGGCCGATCTGTGGTTTGTGGCAAATGATCGCCTGTTTATATAATATTCATCTGGAATAGACTCACGAAGTATGCGAAAATATTACATACTACAGTACTGGACATAATTGTTCAAAGCTGCTAGAGAGAGCAGGAAGGCAGACGCTAGGAGCAGACGAAAGGGACTTGTAGAGAAGAGCACCACACGGGAGTACTGCTGCCTGTTCTGCGGCAGAGCCTGCCGGGCCAGAATCGGCTGTACCAGCCACGAGACGAGAGGCGCTGCCCAGGCAGACCACCCAGAGAGCGACTGAAGCTGTAGATCGTCTGGCAAGACGACAAGGGCCCAAAGCAGTACTGGACATACATATCAGGGTAAAATGTTTTCTCAATTTCTTTCACTCTCAAATTGGAGAAACCTTATCTGTACCTGCCATATATGGTCACCAGGTCCGGATTTCCACCAAATGCCCGGATGTTGTCCTTGACCCACGCCATGGCAAAGCGCTTTAGACAAAACAAAATAAAACAAAATGCAAATAATATATGACCATTCAATTAGTTGCTAATGTCAATAGCGGTCTAGTTTCTATAAAGAATACAGGCAGCACGAATGAAGTAGAATGTGACATTTTCAAATAATCCTTTTTTTTTTCAAAATTTAGATCTACTTATATATTACCTGAATTTTGATTTTTTTTGTACAGCATGTAGTCTTCCTATTACAGTATCCCAATGTCTTTGACAGTACCAAGGACGAAGGCAGAAAGTAAGCTAAGGGGGGGGGCATAGAAAAGAAAAGAGTAGTTATGGTGACCGCTTCAAGAGACAGGTTTGGAGACAGCTGCCCATCCCCACTTCTACCTTGTCTCCCAAAGACTTAGTACCAACGAAACGACCAGGAAAAAGTCAAGGGACTAGGTACGTAGGTAGTTATATTACCTGGTCCATCAGCCCGTAGTTCCCGGGTGCGGCCTGGTCCCCCGTGCTGAGGAAACCGAACACGTTCAGACGGTAGTTGATAGCCACAACTATCACGTTTCCCGTCACGGCCAGGGGCGTCGGGTCAGGGTAGCCAGAACTCTTCGACTGGAAAATATGTGAACAGCAAGTAACTGTAGTTGATAGTCAGTAGATAGTAAGTAACTGTAGTTGATAGTTAGTTAGTAGATAGTAGATAGTAAGTTGAACAGTAGTTGATGGCCACAACTATCACGTTCCCCGTCACGGCCAGGGGCGTCGGGTCTGGATAGCCAGAACTCTTCGACTGGGAAAGATGTGAACAGCAAGTAACTGTAGTTGATAGTCAGTAGATAGTTAGTAGATAGTAAGTATCTGTAGTAGATAGTTAGTAGATAGTAAGTAACTGTAGTAGATAGTTAGTAGATAGTAAGTAACGGTAGTAGATAGTTAGTAGATAGTTGAACAGTAGTTGATGGCTACAAAAATCACGTTCCCCGTCACGGCCAGCGGCGTCGGGTCTGGATAGCCAGAGCTTTTCGACTGGCAAAGGTAAGATGTGAACGGTAACGGTAACTTCTGCTAGGGATACATACACGTATAGCTAGGGTCACATTTCCAAGCCGGGGCCCTGCCTGGCTGTTCACGGGGCTGAAGAGTATGGCTTTCATAACAATAATACTACAAAGTGAATATACATAACATAAAGCGAACGACTATTTTGCAGTTGTCATCGTAGCTTAACTCAGGGCATAGGCGGACCAGAAGGGCATAATATGAGACTGCTAAGCACAAACAACACACCACCCTCCAGTGAGTTAGGCATGTAAACTTTTGCAGTTCACTCACTCGTTTTGAGAAAAAAAACTATGCATACTTATGCCTGCCTAAATGCTTATAGCGCAACGCAAACCTATTGGTCGAAAACACAAGCATTTTAGCAACGGCCAGTGCCTGGTTGATTTTGCTTACGTACTTGGAAGCCGCCGCCGTGGATGTAGACCATGACGGCCAGCCCTCCCTCCTGGTGCTGACCCTGTGGTGCGTACACGTTCAGGTACAGGCAGTCCTCGCAGCACGCGTCGCCTTTCTGCGGGCACTCGGGCGGGGTGCGCGTAGCGTCCCGTACACCGTCCCACCCGGGGTGCGGCTGGGGGTCCCGAAACCTTAGTGGAGAAAGGGTTGAAAGTTAGGTTAAGTGATCTCCAAGCAGATCTTAGGGTGGCAAAAATACAGTATCAAATTGGCCAGGCAGTATCCATTGGCCAGAGAGGGTCGATGCGCGACCCAAGCAACACGCGTCGCCCTTCTGCGGGCACTCGGGCGGGGTCTGCGTCGCGTCCCGTACACCGTCCCACCCGGGGTGCGGCTCGGGGTCACGGAACCTGGGTGAGGAAAATGGGACAGCGAAAATAAATTGCCGATAGGAAGAAAATGTTATCTGTATACATCTGTATAGCCGGTATAACCGCCTTTCGGCGTAACACACCAGCTTCGCAGGCACGCGGCGCGGCGGCAGCTGGCTATATTACACCGATCGACTTGTTACACCTAACCCTTGAACTTCTAGCTCTAGACTTTGTTTAAAGCTATCTGTTGACAATGCCCCTACTGTACTTGGTGACAGTGAGTTCCACTCTGCAATAGTTCTAGGAAAGAATGAATTCTTGAACACCTCAATCCTTGGTTGATAACTCTGGTACTTGAAGGCATGGCTATTTCTTGTTCTCTTCTGGGCTGGTATTAGGTACTTAGTAGTTGGGACATCCACCAGTTTATTAGTCATTTTGTACATCATGCATAGTCTGGACATCTTTCTTCTGTCTTCCAGTTATGAAAAGGCAGCATGTCTCTGTCCGCTAATTCACAGTGGAAACCTAGATGGTTGAAAGTTTAGTTAAAGCCCTCCCGCAATCGTTAGCGTGGCCGCATATGGTGGCGCCCATGGCCATCTCCGTTTTGTAGCCCTGGGCCACACAATTTTTTTTATGTTTTTTTATTTATTCCAACATGAAATCACCAGACGTGGTGACGACACACTCAAGTTTCTTCAACTTATATTAATGCCGCCACCAACACAGGGGACAAATACATTACAGGACAATACTCATTTACACCTGAGCTAAGTGAGGAAAGCCGTGTAAAGTGCCTTTCCCAAGGGCACAAGATCGATGGCATGTCAGGACTCGAACCCGGGACTCTTAGTTCCGAGTCGCGCACTCTGCCGCTACGCCACACGACCCCACGATTGTGCACAACTGTGCAATCACTACAGCAGGGGGCTAGTCCACTGGTATTGGTGTGTGTTTAACTCCCATGCTCTTTCTCAAACGCTGAGTGCTAAGCTAAAATGGCGTCGCGTCCCGTACACCGTCCCACCCCGAAACCTTGATAGGAACAAAATAATCTTATGGAAAGGCACATCACAGCGGAACTAGACTACTACAAATCTAGAAAAAAAAGATAACAACAAATCCGCATGAACAATCCGCCAAAGGTTGTACATGACAAACTTATACAGTATAATGGATGAAACTCGATCTAATCCACGTCTGTTCCCAGTGTGTTGCCTAACATGATGATATAATAAAAGTTACTAGTATAACCATAGAGATAGAAAATTGTATATACAACGAACCTCAGCGGGCCAACAGGCGGGGCAGCGTAAGGGATCCCCCGAAACACCGACACGCCCGTCCCCTGGTAGGTCGTGGTGAGACCGCTGACGGTCCCGGAGGTAGTCTGTACCTGCACACCTTCAAGGAGAGCAGGAAACAGGAGGAATATCGTCACGAAAACGGTGACCAGTCCCGCCATTTCTTGTCTGCAGTTCCCTGTGTTAGATATCTATTGAAGCAAAGGCCCTTGTGTACTTGTATATTATTCTCTCTGTGTCTGTCAATCAGTCAGTCTCAAAAGACTTAACTGTGCAACCACAAAATGGTACGGTTCCAATTGTGTTTACAGATCACTATGTACACGGTATAATCAAAGGTCAGGCTTATAATAGCTTGATCCTTAGATATGGGTTTTAGCGTTAGCATACAGCATGTCGACGGAAAAGTGTTCTGTCAGCGTCTTTGTTTGAGGTAAGTTTGATCAAAGGGCAATGTATACAGTGTGTATGTATGTACGTAAAGCAAGCATACCCTTTGAACTATGGACGAGTCCATATACTTTTCAACTTGTTCTGCCCAGTTCTAGACAAAAAGACTACAGAACACCTGTCCAGTGCTTAACTTTGGGTGTATGGGGTCGCTACAACCAGAAACAAAACCCCATAAACATACATTGTCTCTTTGTAACCACTAACCCTGGGTATACTATTTTTGTTTTCTTAGGCCAGTTAGATATACGTCAACATGTTGTTTGAAATGGTCCCCTATTTTGTTTGATATCTCGACATATGTCTTTTCCGTCTGAAACAGCCTTAAGGACGAAAACGTCCAGGTACTGTTTAGTAGGCAAAGGGAAACGATGACGTCGTGTGTTTACAGGCAAAGACCGAATGTTGACCTTCGGAAAATACACAGACGCAGTGTGTGCATAGTTGACGTACATGTACTGCTAGTGTTTTTAACTATGGCGAGAATCTTTCAAGCTTTTCTTCTTTTCGGCCTTCTGTCGGTGATGGTCGGCAGTTGTCGTGCTGATGTCGTGAAGGTGACGACCTCGGGGCTTATTCGTGGGTTTGTAAACTCTCATAACGGAGTGGATGTGGAGACATACCTCGGTGTACCCTACGCCACGCCCCCCGTTGGTGCCTTGCGGCTCCGTAACCCTGTGGTACCCCACCCGACGTGGGACGGAATCCGGAATGCCACGGCAACCGGACCGGATTGTCCGGACGCGCGGCATTCCGTCTGGGACGAGGACTGCCTCCACGCGAACGTCTACGTCCCCCGGAAAACTCCGGACGACATTCTCCCCGTCATGGTGTACATCCACGGGGGAGGGTTCCAACACAAGGCAGTTTCATTTAGTGTTTTTCTCTTATTTTAACTCATACCAATTATTATAATCATAATCATTATTGCACTGTATTTATAACTTACATTACCTTACTTAATTGTCATTAATTTATACCGTACATTATTTGATTATCCTTATTGCATTATTTCCATTTTCTATTGTATTATTTCCATTTATTGATTATATTTAATTTTGTATAGTTTAGAGGAGGAGGGCCTTGTATAAGCATTCCATGCTTCTCCCCTCCTCCTGCACCTGTTTTATCCTTGTTTTGTACTACGTATTGTCTGTTTTGTTTATGTGCAAACTAATAAAATCAAATCAAATCAAGGCCACTACCGCAGACCCTACAGCCTTCGCTGCCACCGGTAACGTCATAGTCGTCGCCATCAACTACCGCACAAACGTTTTCGGGTTCTTCAGCACGGGTGACGAAGCCGCTCGGGGGAACTTCGGTCTCATGGACCAGCGGGCCGCGATCGTGTGGACGAAAGAAAACATCGCAGCGTTCGGAGGCAACCCGCACGCCATCACAATCTACGGGCGGTCCGCGGGCGGAGAGTCGGTGGGATTCCAGCAGTTGTCCCCGCTGAACAACGGTCTGTACCTGCGGGCCATCTCATGCAGCGCCGTGGCTCTTACGCCGGGAATCCTCACCAAACGCCCTTCGGAAACCTCGACGCATCTCGTCAACCTCTTGAACTGCACGGCGGATGACAAGCTTCAAGAGGTTAATAATATGTTATATGTATCATGTGTATTATGTATGTGATTGTAAACCCTGCATCAATTCAGCAGTGTGTGGGGTCGTGTGGCGCAGCTCGACTCGGAACCAAGAGGTCCCGGGTTCGAGTCCTGACATGCCACCGATCTTGTGCCCTTGGGAAAGGCACTTTACTCGACTTTCCTCACTTAACTCAAGTGAAAATGAGTATTGTTCTGTCCTGTATTTGTACTCTGCGTTGGTGGCGGCATAAAATAAGATGATATAACTTGAGTATGCCGTCGCCATGTTTGGTCATGAAATTTGGAATATATAAAAAAAATTCAGCAGTATTAAAGGCTGCAATTGCACGGGTAATGTTTGACCAATAAACCATTTATTGTTATTATATTATTACAGGTAGAATGCCTGCGCAGTGTCAACGCCGAGGATCTCCTAACGTACGCCTTACAAACCCCGCCGGCGTCGGACTCCATCTACACGTGGCTGCCCGTGGTGGACGGCACCTTCCTCACAGACACTCCGGAGAACTTACTCCGCTCCGGAGCACTGAAGAACCGCGACTACCTCGTGGGCAACGTCAATAGGTATGTCACTGTAGCTGCTATACTTCTTGGTTTGATTTATTCGTGTTACTTATATTAGCTTCTTTATTAGTTTATTTTGCTATAATTTTGTTTTTAATTGTATAATGGTTACTTATTTATTTACTATTTGTTGATATTTTCTCTTCATTTGCCTTGATTTTCATTTAAGTATTTCAGATAATCAGTTTAATTGTGATTGTTTTGTTGTGTTTAAGGAGAAGGGCTTGTACAAGCCTTTAAGGCTTCTTCGTCTCCTGCACAGTGTTTTTACTTACTTACTTCACATTGTATCTTTTTTTTTGTGCGAAATAAATAAATGAAAATAAATAAAACAGCGAGGGATCCGTATCCGGAACTGCAGTCTACCGTGCCGTCACGTCGGTGGATGCCTTCGTCACCACGGCTCGGTCTAAACTCTCCACAACATTTCCGGACAATTTAGAAAACGTCGTCGAGGCCACCAAGTACGCATACTGTTACGATGTCGACAATAACGTTAATCCTAACCTCCCAGCTCGGTACGTGGATTTCTACGGAGAGTGGCGCTTCGTGGCCTCCACCGTCCTCACGGCAGACATTTATGCCAAGCTTGGACACAACACGTACTACTTCTACTTCACGCATCGCCCGTCCTACTCCGCTAGGGACGATTTCATTGGCTGTGCTCATGGAGAGGAGAAGTTCTTCCTCTTCGGCCTGACTCGTGACGTCACTGATGACGAAATGGAACTGAGCACGAATATGATGACGTACTTCGCAAACTTCGTTCGATCTGGGTACGTGTTTCCAGATGTCTGTTCTTCATCATATTCTGAGCTGTACTTTTACGGGGATTATACACTTCACTTGCACAAAGTGTAATATTTTCGACATGTTTATCTCTTGTACAGGTAGAGTTTATGATTGATTCACACCATATCGTCTATATTTTGTTATTTTAGCCATCCATTTTGTATTTTCTATGAATTGCTGTTCCTGTGTTTCTTTCTAATTACCTGTTTGTTTATCATTGTTCTTGAGACTTCTGTAAGCATTTTGCTTTTGCCCAATCCTCATTTAACAGAACGGAGGGGCTTTTCCTACTTTTTCCTACGTTGTACATACATTTTACTTCTATCTATGACCTACCTACACGTTGTTGTCACATCTTCATCCTCTTGTTTTCATAGAGACCCGAACTACCCAGATCCGGTACCGGTTGAGTGGCCCCGCTACAACTCCACCAACCGACCATATTTGGAGCTTGGCGTCAACATGACGTCAGGAAACGTCCAGACCGACCTGCTGTCGTCACAAATGTTCTTCTGGAACAGAGTCATTCCGTCCATCAACGCAGCAGGCGTCACACCGGAAGTGGTGGTGGAACAAACGACGCCATTGGCTCCTCTTCGTACTACGTCATCTCCGAAAGGAACCGAAGATGGTCAGTCGGGCACGAACTTTGCCGAAGTGCTCCGAAGCACGCAGGCTGTGATGTACACCGTGTTGGGAATCGCGATTTCTCTGCTGTTGCTGCTGATCATCTTAGCATTTGTTTACCAACACGGTCTCAGGAAGGTAAACAAACGTATTAAGAAAACAATGGACCATAATGCAATGTCATAATCAAAATCGTAAGTCTGTTGTGTGACACAATGTACGAAATATTAATTTTCAATCCGAGCAAGTTATTACTAAAAGAAGAAGTGAGTCAAACTGCTATCGTCCTTTGTTAGTTATATACTGTACACCTTATCATTCTTCACCGCACATGTCATCAAGTTTTAATTTAGATAAGTGCGAATATGACATCGGCCGCCAGATGTCTCTTTTGCCATACAAAGTCATCTATTGTGATTACGTTCATATTAACGTTTGTGAAAAATAAAAAGAGGGCATTAGAATTTCAAGTTCTTAATTGGGGATGGGGGAGGGAACTCGAACAAGTCTTGAGGGTTTTATTACATCTCCAGCACATTCATTCTGTTTAGGTTATATTCTGTTTTATTCAATGCATTTCATTACATTCTGTATTCCATTTCTAATGTGCGTGTGCAAATAAAATAAAGTTTAACATAAACATGGCGGTAGATCATGCTCATAGGTGAATAGAATGATTTTAGAGGAATATAATATCTTTCTATATTACTTATCTGTTGTATTATACTTTCATGAAATTTGTATCGGCCCTTCGGCGTAACACCAGCTTCGCAGGCACGTTTCTGAACAACCGTCACATCTGCACATCCTGCTGCAACCATTGTTTAAAGCTATCAAGTGAGGATGTCGCTACTCCACTTCTTGATAACGAATTCCACTCTACGATGGTTCTATTCTGTTCTAATAGGCGCGTGTATTGTTAGAACACTGGCGTGAAGGTAGTCAAAAGGTGTGAAAGTGTGTCGAGTGGGCCATTAAATCACTTGGCTGCGAAAATCACATGCAATTTGGACATCCTTTCAAATTGTGATTCTAAGAAAAAGTCCTTTCTGGGTCAGGTTAAGAGGGTTTTGGTAAGAAGAACACTCGTCAGCGGTAACAAGCGCAGCTCCCTTCATTTTTCTTTCAAAAAAACTTGAAAGTTGCCTACCGTTATACGATATTCGATATTAGGAAACAACCGTCAAAAGTGCAAACGGTTACAAAGACGATTCTCAAAATTAAACTGCAAACGATTTGGAAAAGATAAAAATAAGGTAGCATGTCCAGATAGCGAGATATCAAAACTGGAATTTCCACTGCAGTACCAAGGGAAGCTAGTAGTACTGGGGGGGGGGGGGCAAAATCTCATCATTTCCAATCACACCCTACCACTAGCCTGAAATCCATCCGTGAACGCTGTGTCTCCGCTCTGTTCTGTGAAGGCAGAGTGGAGAAACGGAGCGAAGACACAGCGTTTACGGATGGATTCCAGGCCACCAACGCACCAAGTATAAAACCAATCCATCCAGCCGTTCTTGAATTC
Organism: Branchiostoma belcheri; assembly: GCF_001625305.1. Lineage (NCBI taxonomy): Eukaryota > Metazoa > Chordata > Leptocardii > Amphioxiformes > Branchiostomatidae > Branchiostoma > Branchiostoma belcheri. The sequence continues at coordinate 3,035,922 of NW_017802602.1, forward strand.
CTGTTGACTTACAGACAGACAAGCGCAACTGCAAATGACATTTCATGAATGTACGTTTAACGTCGACGTCCCCAAAAAGTGTTAACTACATCATACCCAACCTCATTCAAACACACTTTGGCCCAAGCTAAAGTTTTTCCTGGGTGCATGTCATATTTTGAATGAATCAAGAAAAAAACGCAGACGAACAAATTAACAGAAAAGAGGACCATATCATCCTATTCTTAAAAAGATGATACTAAATATGCACACTATACAATGCGGTTGACTAGCCGTCAAATGGTCCCTAGCTAGTGCGTGTACATCTAGGAGAATAAAAAGATCCGAAATAAACAAAAATCAATCTCCTTGAGATACTAGTATTTTCTAATGAAAGCCTCTCCAAGGCTAGCTCCTTAGTGGTTTATCCCTATCCCGACACTTTTAGGGTCCGCCACCGTTAGAATTTTCAAGGCCAAATGCAGGAACCACCTCTCATCCGATCACTAACTTTTGAACAATTTTTAACCTATCAGACTTTCCAACCGTTCCATCTTTGCTCTTCTCTTTTGACTATGGAGATTCTTATGATTACTATATTAATTTGATGATGATGTGTCTTCGATATTGTATAATGCACTGTTATGTTTTGCTATTTGATATTCGTAACTTGTTGTTAGGTCCTGTATATTGTATTGACTTGTCCTGTGTTGTGTTGTGTTGTGTTGTGTTGTGATGTGATGTGATGTGATGTGTTGTGTTGTGTTGTGTTGTGTTGTGTTGTGTTGTCGTGTGTTGTGTTGTGTTGTGTTGTGTTGTCTTGTGTTGTGTTGTGTTGTGTTGTGTTGTGTTGTCTTGTGTTGTGTTGTGTTGTGTTGTGTTGTGTTGTGTTGTGATGTGATGTGATGTGTTGTGTTGTGTTGTGTTGTGTTGTCGTGTGTTGTGTTGTGTTGTGTTGTGTTGTGTTGTGTTGTGTTGTGTTGTATGTACCAGTGGCAGCCACCACCAGCCTTATGGCTGCCTGGCTCCCACTTGTAATGCATTGTGGCATCACCAATAAATGAAATGAAATGAACACGGCTGCTACTTTGATGCCTCTCAGTGAAAGCAGACCCGTGCATGGATCAGATTTACTCTGTGAGCCGCCGCAGCCGGAAGGTTTCTTCTCTCCGCCTGAGGACGTCCTTTCATTTAACCCTGATTAAATTTTCCTCGTCTCCTCACAATGCGGTAAGCAGCAGCCACGACCCCAGTAATTGGCGTTATAAGATTTCGTACGCTCATTTCTGCGTGCACGGTAAACGGCGTTCGAGTAGCTAATTAGGTTCAGGTTGGGATCTCAAGTTGGTCATTAATTCTACTAAATTTTAGTAACCCAATTGGAGTGACTTACATTTAGAAAATGCCTCAAATCAAATCAAGAAATCAAGAAACAACAAGGTACTACTAGATACATGAACTACACTGAAATACGTTCAATAGAGACTGATTTTCTGCCGTATTTCGGATCTTTCTATTCTCCTAAGCGTACACGTACCGCAACTGTAACATTTGACTGCTAGTCAACTTATCTGTATATTATGAATATTTAGTATCATCTTTCAAAGGATAGGATGTCATGGTCCTTTTATTTTGTTAATTTTTTAGCGTTTTGTTTTCTTGATTCGTTCAAAATATGAAATGCATCCAAAATATGAAATGCATCCCAAAAAACTTTAGGGCCAAAAGTGTGTTTGAATTAGGTATTTCATTTTATGCTGCTCATCGCCTTTCCAAAAACGGGGGAAAGTCACCTCATTTGTGATTTGTCCAATATTACGCGCATGCTCAGACGCGCCTCTCTCATGTTGCTGTCTTTGAGGGCCTTTTCCTTAATTAGAAGACTGTCTTCAGCCGAACCGAACCGCTCTCAACTGCTTAGAAGCTCTCAGAACCCATCCTGTGCGGTTTGCTCTTTTCCAATCCGACGTTGCGCTCTTGAAAATGGCAAAAACATGTCGGGAGGAAAATTTGGTAAACACCAACAGCTGTTTGAAGCGAGTGTAAGCGTCTTCGCGCCTTGATTCGCGTCGATGGAGTGGATAGTACAGAAGACAGCGCGGCGCATTGCCGTACCTATTGACTCACTACAGGTAGGTGCAGGGATCTTGTTTTCTTTGTTGTTGTCGTTTTTTTTTTTCGAAAATAATTTTATCAGGTTGGTAGAAATATTGGCATTTCCTTATACACAACCGGGTATTGTTCCTACCTTGCTTATGTTTCGATCAGACATCTTCCTCAGAAGCAAAACTCCAGTCAGAAGCTCTTAGGATGGTGTCTGATTGACCTTGTTTGCAAGCAAGGTAGGAAGAATACCTGGTTACGTTGTGTGTGAGAAAATCCCAATACCCTTTCTTTGTTTATTGTCATTGTATATATTTTATTTCGTTCTAACATAATGTTTTAAACGTTTTGGTATCGTGGTCTTATTAACATTTGTATGTTGTACGTTCACACAATTTACGACTGCAAAGTGCAACATACCTTATCGCCCAACATTGTTTGTTTGTCTGTGGGACATACTATATCCATACTATGGCTCTTTAGAGTATCTAACAGGCAGTGGTAGCAATGAACATGATTACACTATGAAGACCATAGCATTTGAATAAATCTTACCTAGCTGATTGCACCACAAAGACGAGCTTTGAAAATCACACTAGCACAGGTGAAACGACACAAAATTCGAAATGTCGCTTTATTTTATAGCGTTAAAACAATTGATGTGAGAGAAAGAAAACCATTTTGATATTATCTTTTGTTTTTTACCTACTAACAACCTTCGAGAAACCTTCTTGGATAAACCAATTCGAAGCAATCATACAATCATCTGCATTCATACAATTACGAGGAAGCGATAGGAGGAAGTCGAAAGTACTTGTGCATACTAAACGTTCATATATATATATATACATCTATATACATCGTATATATGCATATGATTGCCAATAATTGCCGGCATGTGGAAAATAGGATAACAGGAAGACGAATCTTGATCCTAAGTACGTCGGTGAAGGTTAGACATCCAGGCAATGCGATACGCCAAAAAACAGTTACTCAAGCAACTGGATATGATTTTGGAAACGGTCAGACGTTTCAGGTAGTATCCACTAGCTTTCGTCTGTGACTGAGAGACCAGAGGAGAAAAGCAGGTTTATAAGCACAAACTATTGATTGATATGAAAATAAAGTGAAGATTGTTCCTAAGTACTTCAGCAATCATCAGGTGAAACACAGCAGCATGGTTTATATCTGAATACATGGAGACCATTATTATTGTACATTTTTGCCCCACTGGGCTAAGCACAGGTCTTAAGACTTAAGACATTATTTTGTTGCTTTGTTCTTCTTGCGGAAGGCCCCTAATAATTTTTTTTGTAGTTTAGGTAAGGTAGACGACAAAGTACATCTTACTAGTGTATTGTAGAGTGCCCTTTGTATGGTAGCGAAGAATTGTGTGTTTTTACCCCACTGTGCCAAAATGTTAGGATCAAGACTTTAAATATTATTTTTGCTTTTTTGTTCTTTCTGTGGAAGGCGTACATGACCGGCTACTAATAATTTTTTTGTATTTGTAGTTTAGGCAAAGTAGAAGACGAAATACATTGTACTATTGTACCGTATATTGTCCTTTGTATGATAGTGAAGAATTGTGCATTTTGCCCCATTGGGCCAAGCATAGGCCACATGTTAGGATCAAGACTTAAAATATTATATTTGCTTTGTTCTTTCTGTGGAAGGCGTACATGACCGGCCACTAATATTTTTTTTTTGTATTTGTAGTTTAGGTAAAGTAGAAGACGAAGTACATTTTACTAGTGTACTGTATATTGTCCTTTGTATGATAGTGAAGTATTGTACATTTTGCCCCACTGGGCTAAGCATAGGTCACATGTTAGGATCATCAAGACCTAAAGGCACCCAATGCGATTTCAGACCAGCAAAATTGGAAATATCATGAAAAAGACCATCTTTATGATAATGACACATACCGCTTAACATAAGCATATTTCAATCAGTATTCCATTTACTTTGGTTATCTAAAAATGTAGAAACAAGCCCTTAGATGAGTCCTTTATTTTATGGGTGGTACCCGTCTGCATTGGATGCCTTTAAGACAGTATTTTTGCTTTGTTTGTGCGTTAGGTGAGTCAGACGCTCTCCCCTCGGCCCAGCGCCAGTTCCATCGACATCCGGATGGACACGGACACGGTCCAGCAGCACAGGACAGCCGCCCGGGCCGAGCGGGCTAGCGAGAAGATGAAGAGAAGACAGGTGAGGTGGATTTAACTAACGTCTAGAATAAGGATAAGCTGGATTTTACTAATAAGTAAATGTTAAAGGTAGGGTACATTTTACTAACGTTAAAATTATGGTAAGGAACATTCTACCAATGTTAGCTTACTGTTCTAGCCAGACTAAAATTTTCCCGTCATCTCAATTTTGTTTGAAGTAACAACTAGAGCTTGAATGTGTTATAATATTTTCATTTCATTTCATTTTACTGTTGTGTCCTATCATTTTATCATTGGGTGGGAAATTTGGCCATTCGCTTGTAACATCTCTGTTCTTTTTTACATTGTGTACTTCATTTATTTTGTATCAGTCTATGTGTTACTTGTTAACTGCAAGTAGATCGTTAAAAATTTAAGCCCTTGCTACTTGAGTGCACTACCATTTCTTCTTTTAAAGCCAGAGCCTCACCAACGGAGGGAAACAGGAAGTTGTTTTTCCCGTGAGATGTTTTTGTGTTTAAATTGAAATTTCTCAACAACTTCTATTTAAGACACTATTTATGCCGAATACAGTGCCGTGGTCAAATTAGACTCAGAAACTCAAGAACGACCAACAAACACCGAATACTGTTAACCATCTTCCTCCTGTCTTAAACCGTAACCAATAGACTATTGGTAGTTTAAGGGCTATCTCAGTGTGCTAGCCTAACAGTTAATCACCTAACAGCTGTAGATGTTATTCTACAAAGCAACCTTCCAACATAAGTTCTATAATTACACGCACGTAAACAGTGACGCGTGCATGTATTGTTGTACGTTCTCTTCACCGTCATGGAAAACATGTGGCAGTGAAAGGTGTATTGGTTATTGACGTACTGACTTAATAGATGTGTATATATCGTGATAGTGGGAACAAAAGATGGCGCACACGAACATCAAGACAAACAGAACAATAACATATACCATGTATCAGCGCAAATATGTTTAAGATTTAACTACGAATATTAATGTTTCGCTCATTTTGCATACATAGCAAAGGTACACTAGCTGTAAGGCATGGCCAAGTTCTTCATTATAAAAATTGCTTTATTAAACTACTGCATGTAACGCGACAAAACGTATATGAGCATAATTGCAGAAAGTACACTTTTTGTTGTGCACTGCGTCCATTCTGTTCTTTTACAGGTGATCCTGATTTCGCTGCTATTTCCACTATGTTCTGTTGAAATGTTAGATTACAAAACAAACAAGTTCCTTTTAAACTAGAAAGTTCTGTTTTCCAGGTGATCCTGATCTCGCTAGTGTGTCTGCTTGGATCTGTGGGTATCCTGGTCCTGGTGGTGCTGTACCTGAAGAGTACAGTAGAGATGGTCTACCTCACGTCCCAAATACAAGAACGCACGGAGTGGCGAACTAAGGTACGATAGATATTCTTGGTTTCTTAAAGTTTGTAAAAAAAGGAATGTATATTCCCCTTGAGACTTATTCTTTGTTTCTTATTAAGTTTGTAAAATACCCCCTAAGACTTCATAATTCTCAAGATTTCTCAAGTTTAAAATGTATATATTCCTGAGACCCTGAGACCTGATTCTACCTGAATTAAGTCAGAGATTTTTAAATGGGTGAAAAAAGTAGGTCAGTTTCTTGAGCAATTAGTGAACATGTGCTTCTTCCGATTGTGCGATATCCTTTGTTCTTAAAGCGTGTTACTAAACCATGCACATCCCTATGAGACTTAAACAAAGGTACAATATTCTTGCTTAAGCTTATGAAATACATATTTTCCATGAGACTTGATGATTTTAAAGATTTTACCTGAATTGAGTCAGAGATTTTATTTCAAAAATAGGTTTTAAAAATGGGTCAGTTTGGGGAGCAATTAGTGGACATGTGCTTGTGCCGAGTTAGCGATATTACTTGTTTCTTAAAGTTTGTAAAAAAAGGCATATATATTGTCCCCTTGGACTTAAACAAAAGTACAATATTCTTGCTTAAGTTTGTAAAAATATATACCCTTTCCCCTTTGATACTTCACAATTTTGATGATTTTACCTTAATTCAGTCGGAGATTTTTTTAATGGGTTAGAAAAAATGGGTGAGCAATTAGTGAAGATATGCTGCTGATTTTGCGATACTACTTGTTTCCTAAGATTTGTACAAAAAAGTTTATGAAATACATATTTTCCATGAGACTTGATGATTTGAAAGATTTTTTTTTAAATGGGTTGAGAAAGAAATAGGTCAATTTGGTAAGCAATTAGTGAACATGTCCTTCTCTCGATTGTGCGATATTCTTTGTTTCTTAAAGGTTGCAAAAAAAGTCATAGAAATGTATATAACCCTGAGACTTGATTCTACCTTAAATGAGTCAGAGATTTTTTTCAAAATGGATTAAAAAAAGTAGGTCAGTTTGTGAGCAATTAGTGAACATGCGCTTCTACTTATTGTGCGATATTCTTTGTAAAAAAAGGCATGTATATGTTGCTGGTGTGTTACACCAAAGGGCGGTTATACCTGCTATACTGATACAGATACAGGTATATATTTTTCCTGAGAATTAAACAAAAGTACGATATTCTCGCTTCTAAAGTTTGTAAACTTATATATTTTAAAGAGTATAACTAAATTGAGTCGGGGGTTTTAAAAAATGGGTCAATTTGGAGAGCAATTAATGGACATGTGCTTCTGCAGAATGTGCGTCAGAAGTGGCCTAGATAGCAGAGCAGCTTTGTTTGCTCAAATTAACAATCTGTGGAGATGAGGTCTCGACGCCTCTTCAAAGATGTTCAGAATTGGAACAGCTGTTGTCTTTCTTAAGTGTCCGTCACGTAAGCCACAGAGTTTAGATATGGAAGATTTAATGGACATCATGAAATTACATGCCTTTTTATAACGAGTTTGCTCAGTGCAAAGCCACAATTGCAATGCCTTTGTTTTATGGGTGGTACCCTAAAGGTCAGCCAAGAGCTCTTCCAGTAAACATTTTCCGTCGGGTAATTTTGCTCCGTGAGGGTCAATCTACGTTGGGATAGTGTTGTTGCTGTTGAGTGTAGATACATGACTAGAATATTGACTTTAAAAACTGCATTGGACGCTTTTAATATGAGGTCTCTGAACTCTTCTTAGCTTCTAGTCACTGAACTAACACTCACTGCAGCAGCATCTCTTTTCCTTAAGTCAGAAACGTCAAGCATAAGCAAGCTTGACTAACTGACTCAGTAGGAGAAGCAGTGGTTACGAAAGCTTCGGGCCGCGAGAATTGTTTGATCCACACACAGCGGAAAGGACCCCTACTGGCTTTCTTTTCAGAGCATTTTCGCCATCGGCACTATTTTTATGTATCTCATTTTTCGTGCATATGTACATGTAAACAACAGAGTTCAGAGACCTCATATTAAAAGCGTCCAATGCAGTTTTTAAAGTCAATATTCTAGTCATGTATCTACACTCAACAGCAACAACACTATCCCAACGTAGATTGACCCTCGCGGAGCAAAAGTTCCCGACGGAAAATGGTTACTGGAAGGGCCCTTGGCTGATCTTCATGGTACCACCCATAAAACAAAGGACTCGTCTTGGGGCTTGTTTCTGCAGTTTCAAATACCCAAAGTATGAAATACTGACTCAAATGTGCTAATGTGAAGCAGTATGTGTCAATATCATATAGATTGCCATATTCAGAATTTGCTGCTCTGAAATCGCATTGGTTGCCTTTAAAACCGTTTTAAAATTAACCGATCCTAATGCCCCCCTCCCTCCGCAGGTAATGCACGCCATATATAGCCTGATAGAGGAGAGAGGCCTTACGGCGCTTCTCATCGTCTCCAAGCAGCGTCACAGCGACCAGGACATCGGGATCGTGCTGAGCAGAGTGTACGACGCGTTTGAGGTCACCGACACTGATATCACAGGTGGGGAGAAAGAGAACAGAGCTTTCTAATATCTCATCTAAAGCCCAATATTTCCTTAAAAATCTGTAACCGGGTCTTAGACCTACGCTGGATGGGCTGACTAAGTAATATTGTGTATATCTTTTGTAAATAATTTTATATGTGTCTTTTGTATATACGTTTTTTAGATGTATTGTTTTCCAACATTGATGTGACAAATTGTGCTTAATTCAGGGGGATGCGCTTCTACTCCCCCCCCCCTGCTGTTGTACATTTGTGAAAGAATGTATACATTGCTGTTGTACAAGAGTGTACATTTGTGAAATAAATAAGTAAAACTAGCTCACCGACACTGATATTACAGGAGGGAGGAAGAGAAATTAGCTTTCTAATATCTCATCTAAAGGCAAATATCCTTCAAAATCTGTAACACTCACCGTCACTGATATCATAGGTGGGAGGAAGAGAAATAAGCTTTAAAATTTATCACCACTTAAAACAACAACATTTCCTTTAATAATCATTAACACTCACCGACACTGATATTACAGGTGGGAAGAAGAGGACTGAGTTTTATAATGTTCCACTATCTAAAACTCAACATTAAATAACACACTACTACTAGTTCTGCTCCTTGAATAGTTTCATCAGGTTGGTAAGTCACTGAATTAAAGATCCTCTTTATCCAAGAGGTTTATTCATCCGACGTTTCGGTGACCGCCAATGTCATAGTCAGTGCTGAGAGCAAGATGATCCAAGATGGCGGCCCAACTCTCGCGAGATATTACCAACGAGCACGAGACCTGTATTCGCGCATCGCTTCACAAAAAAGACCTAGAATTGTTAGTCTTTTGACCTAAATTTAAGGATCTTTGATAAAGTTTTAATAATTTTAAGCTCCTTGTTTTGACCTTGTAGAAATCCCCGGCTGGCCGGACAAGGACATCGAACACAGCCCGCCGTCCAGCGCGTTCCACTCTCGCGAGAACTTCCTGCGGCAGCTGAACCTGCACCGCACGAAGATCGAGACGGGCGCCACGTGTGTGGGCATGATGACGTTCTACACGCAGGCCATCTCCCGACTCATCCTGTGGGTGGAGAAGAGCGTCAGGTCCGAGGATCGCAACAACGTCTGGCAGGTACGCGGTAGCATCTACCAGATCCTTCGGGAGGCGGAAAGAAAGAGTAGAAATTGGTCAAATAGAGAGATAACATGTTAAAACTGTACGTGGGGTTTTCACAACAGAATCTCCAAGCAGATTCGATGGCCGGTAACCCGGGGACTTTATATCGGCCGCCTGTATCCATTGACCGCCGATTACTTTTCACAGCAGACTGGGTAGTTCTTTCGATTTCGTTCTAGATTAGAAAGTCAAGAAACAGCTTCATTGCTGTACGTATGAGCATTTGAACATTGTTCACTTCGAATAGTGTTTGAATCTTTTTGTCTGGCCTGTACAGCTGATCTTACCATAGTCAAACACGGAGTATCCTCACGCCAAAGCTTGACACAAAGCTTGGATATGCAGAACTTAGTTCCAATTGAGTTGTTTATGAGAATATAAAAATTCATGCCAACAATAGTTACTCAAGCAACTGGATATGATTTTGGAAAAGGTCACTGACAAAAGGTAGTGGGTGTTACCTGAAATCGTTTTCAACATCATGTCCAGTTGCTTGAGTATACGGTTTTTTGGCGCATCTAATTACCTGCATGTCTACTCTTCACCGACATATCAAAGGTAATCTTCAATTCAGATCTCTATGGGGATTCTTTCAAAGATTGAACTTGAACATGAACTAATATTATAGATTACGTAATATATTTTTACCTGCACTTATATTTATGTGTACAATATTATGTATTTTGTTACTGTTCAGGTCCTGATGGCGTACGTTGACCTGCTGGTAGCGGCTGACCACGCGGACCGAGTGCGGATCTGGGGCGGCCAGTACTACTCTCAGGGCGGGCTGCCGGACACGCTCTTCATGCTCATGTCACACTCAGACTACCACAGGTCAGTAACTAGATCTAACCAGCCTCTAACAGGCCTGTACAGTCTGTATTAAGATGCAGTAGTTGTAGTAAGTAGCCAAGTAGCCGTAGTACCTGCAGTGAGTAGTTGTAGTAGCGGATCTGGTCAGTAACTAGCCTCTACCGGATTCAGGAGGCGGCTGACAAGAGTAGAAACTGGGCAAATAAAGATATAGATATAAATCAGCATAAAGATATAGGCATATACAGGCTGTATTAACTTAAGATGCAGTAGCTGTAGTACGTAGCCAAGTAGCCGTAGTACCTGCAGTAGGTAGTTGTAGTAGCGGATCTGGGGCGGCCAGTATTACTCCCAGGGCGGGCTGCCGGACACGCTCTTCATGCTCATGTCACACTCAGACTATCACAGGTCAGTAACTAGCCTCTACCGGACTTCTGGAGGCGGCTGGAAAGAGTAGAAATTGGACAAATAGTGATCAGCATAAAGATATACATGTAGGCTGTATCAAGCTGCAGTAGCTGTAGTAAGTAGGCTGCAGTAGCTGTAGTACAAGTAGCTGTAGTTGAGTGAGTAGCTGTAGTGAGTGAGTAGCTGTAGTACAAGTAGCTGTAGTTGAGTGAGTAGCTGTAGTGAGTGAGTAGCTGTAGTACAAGTAGCTGTAGTTGAGTGAGTAGCTGTAGTACAAGTAGCTGTAGTTGAATGAGTAGCTGTAGTGAGTGAGTAGCTGTAGTACAAGTAGCTGTAGTTGAATGAGTAGCTGTAGTGAGTGAGTAGCTATAGTACATGTAGTTATAGTAGCTGTAGCGAGTCAGTGAGTAGCTGAATTAAAACCTATTAAAAACTCTCTTCTAGTTAACTCTGTTATATTCTATTATAAGCCCCTCGCTTCTTCTAATTTCAGCAACGAGTTTTTAGCGTCGAGTCAACGTTTCTCCCAGGGAACAGGCATGGAGTGTAGCGAGGGGGTTCGGGCTGGGTTTGGAGGTGCTACGAGTCATCAAACTCTGTTATATCGATCATGATCAAGGACGTTGAAGCTTCTTGGTCATATTCTAAGCTCATCATCTCTTCTTGTTTCATCTCCTTAGCAACGAGTTCCTAGCGTCGAGCCAACGTTTCTCCCAGGGAACAGGCATGGAGTGTAGCGAGGAGTTCGGGCTGGGTTTGGAGTTGCTGCGCGGCGCGGGGACGTCCACGTGGTGGGAGGCTCTGGGACAGAACCGACCCGTCACGCCCAGCTTCAACCAGTCCGTCACCTGGTACGACAACATCACCGAGTTCGTGCAGGAGTACGTAGGAATCCATTTTTTTCTGATTGTAAATTTTATAATGCAAAATATGTACTCCAGTCGGCCGTTCAAGTTTCACTCAATGATTTCAGTGAAGCAGAATCCTCGACATTGCTTGATCGACTTGCTGGACTTTTTTGGTATCGGTGATTGCAAAAGGTTCAAGATTCATCTTTATGATGCCTGAAAACGATATTGCTCTTGTTACATTGGCAAGATGCATCAAAACTACCTATGGCTCTCATTGCTTCGTATAATCTACGCATTAACTCCTAATCCTAGACAGACTGTCCTAAAAGATAAGCTTTTCACGTTCCAAGGGGGTTAAAGGCATCCAATGCAATTTCAGCACGGCAAAACAAAAATGTTCCGGATGAGGAAATCTGTTTGATACTGACATTTCCTCAACCCCAGCCTGCACAGTTGCCAGACGTACCTGTCAGACTTCACGACAGCCGAAGTGTCTGACCAGATGACCCACCTGTACCGGACCCTGGCCCTGCAGACCTCACTGTCGGTGGTCGTGGTGCTCTGCTTCTTCGGCGTCGTGTCGCTCGTCCACAAGATGATCGTCTGGGTCAAGAACTTCGCCGCCATGTTGGAGCAAAGGACAGAGGTCAGTCAAGGTGGCAAGTAACACCCGAGCAGATCTATCTTTCGGTGGCTGCAAAGACAAGTGGCCAAGGCATAGAATACTGTCTGGCAAATGGATACTGCCTGGCCAATTTGAAAATATCATTTGAGCCCCGAAAGATCTGCTTGGAGATTCGGGTGGCAAGGGTTAGGATTGTTGACTCAGAAGTTGAAGGTTTGAACCCCTGGCAGGCCCCGGTGATGTGCTCTTGAGAAATGCAATACTTATTTCCTTACTCTGTACTAAGTACAAAGTACTTTGTTAGGGACGCCCTCTTAATTGTTCTCATTTATGTATCTCAAAATGCATCCATTTTGTTGTTTATTTGTTTGTTTGTTTGTTTGTTTACTGTAGGAATTGCGTAAGGAGAAGAAGCTGACAGACCGCCTTCTGCACGAAATGTTGCCGCCCATCATCGCTGATCAACTGAAGAAGAGACAGCCGGTAGAAGCAGAGAGCTACGATCAGGTAGCGATGGTTTCAGTAGAAAATTATCATCGTGTCGTTTCGTGGCAAATAGATCTAAAACCAATTAATTCAAAGACGTCACAATGTCGGCGATCCTCCTGTTTTTTAATATTTCTAGATCTGAAATCTTTGACAGATCGTTAAAATGATGCATCTTCCTTCGAAGAGGAAAACATGCCATTGTCTGTCTTTTTCCAGTCCTTCAACGTTTCTTTTGTTTTCTGTTGATTACGGGCTTTTAGAATTGTTTTATCTGGTTTTGTGGGCCATTTATATACAGAAACTCTACATTTGTGGTCTCGGAGACCTGGTATTACACTGAAACGATCTGAAATTTGGTATGGATGTGCCTCTGATTCATACCAATTGCCTAACAAATGTCTGCCGTTCTAGTTTTAAATCTTTGTCATATCTATTTCCCGCCAGGTGACCGTGTTCTTCTCTGACATCGTGGGGTTCACGAACATCGCGGCGTCCTGAAATTTATAAGACTAAATACAATAAAACAAGAAATTCACAGCAACTAGAGATACGGCTCCGGGCGGAGCTGTAAAATCATTGGTTTCCTGTTTTTACTAAAATCTACAAAAATCTTTGTCATCTCTATTTTCCCCCAGGTTACCGTGTTCTTCTCTGACATCGTGGGGTTCACGAACATCGCGGCGTCCTGCACCCCCATGCAGGTGGTGGAGATCCTCAACTCGCTGTACGTCTGCTTCGACATCCGCATACAGCTGTACGACGTGTACAAGGTCGAGACCATCGGCGACGGGTTAGTCGTAGTTTCAAAGTCATGAAAACTCTCTCTCGCTCTCTGTCTTTTTTTCTCTCGCTCTCTTGCTTGTTCCCTCCCTCTCGTTCTGTCTCGTTCTCTCTCTCACTGTCTCTCTCTCACACACACTTTGTCTCTCTGTCTATCTCTCTCTGTCTTTCTCTCACACACACACTCTCTGTCTCTGTCTCCCTCTCCCTCACACACACACACACACAATCTGTCTCTCTCTCTCTCCTCTCTCTCTCACTCTGTCTCTCTCTCACACACACACTCTGTCTCTCTTTCTCTCTCTGTCTTACTCTCACACTCTGTCTCTCTCTGTCTCCATCTTTCCCTCTCTCTCTCACTCTCTCACTCACTCCCTCTATCTCTCTCTCCGTGCAGGTACATGGTGGCTAGCGGTGTGCCCGAGCGGAACGGAGACCGCCATGCCGAACAGATCGCCATCATGGCCCTGGACCTGCTGGTCGCCATTGATGAAGTCACCATCCCGCACTCACCCAACAAGAGGCTGCGCCTGCGCATCGGCATACATACAGGTGGGTTTTCATCGCTCCTGAAATACAGAATCTGGTGCTTTGCAACCCTTTCCACGTAAATTTTTTTCAAGCAACCGTTGAAGATAGATAGTATTATAGATAGTATTAGTGCAACTCACTCAAGTTTCGAAGTATTTTTACGCTACCGCTTACATATAACAAAAGCTGAAAAGGGTTATAAATAAGTGGTCCCGTTGCATGCTGGGAGTCGCGATGCACTATGGGTAACGTACGGCTGTTGTCGCGTTGGCCAACTGAGAGAAAAGAAATCTTACGATTGATCACAACCAGGACACAAGTTCTTCGTAAATTTCTTACGACAATTCGACAACAGTAGCCCGGGAGAGGCTTGTAGCTTCAAAAACACTCCCCTGGTAAATTGTTCTCCCTATTTGGATAAATGTCAGCCTGTTGGAGTGATCTGAGGCACTGCCTCGTGTCTTATATGAGCATATTTTTAGCTTCCAGCGGTTTGTTTGCCTCCTGCTGTGGTGCAGAAGTTAAGTGCGCAGTTGACAGTGTATTATTAGAAACAAGCTCGAACAGCCTACAGCTAGAGTATTAAATGCTCTATTGTAATGATAAGTAGATGAGTTTGATAACCTCAACCACCGATGTTTTCTTGCCAATTTGCATAACTCTGCACGTAGCGTCCTAAAAAATTAAACCCTTAAATAATTCCCTTCCCGAAGATCCATGCAATGTACATACAGTCTAAAAAGCACTTTTCTACCAACAGACTTGCAAGTGGCGCGTAATTGAAATAATACTCCTTACATGGATGGCCTCATTATATAATAATAAGTAGGCTCTACGAGGTTGGCTTTTTGGGTGGAGGGGGTTGTTTTTGTGTTTTTGCTGCTTGTTTATGCCCACAAGAAACCTAGCAACAAAAAAGAATCCGCCATTAGAAAAATAAATGCACATTATATATTTATATATGATATATATAAGCCCCAAATAAAATTTTAAAAACCTGCTGATTTAGCCTGGTAAGGATGATATGTTTATACATGCTGTATTTATGTCTCTGTAAGGTTTCTCACATTTGCATTGGCGGCACGTACGGACTCACTTAAAAGAGAGAAAACCTTTATATGGAGGCGGCGTAGCTGCAAGGGACCACGTAAACGTTTCCATGGAGATGTTTTATTTAGGACATGAGTGGTGACAGCAGGTGTCCGGTACGACACGGGATATCTGACTCTGGTTAGCCGAGACGGCGGGAGGTTAATCAGGAACCTTTGCTTTCATTAAACAGATGAAAACGACTCGGCCGCAAAGGGAAAGTTCTGAAGCACGAACGGAGAAGAGTCGAGAAGCGGTGGAGGGCCGTGTTTTGTGAAAATAACAAAATGAAAATAAGGAATGCAAGAGAAATCCATAGACAGAAAAGATGCAGGATAAATTCGAAACGAAAAATAAATTACTTTGCTTTGATTAAACAGATGAAAACGACTCGGCAGCAAAGGGAAGGTTCTAAAGCACGAAGGAAAAGGATCGAGAAGTGGTAGATCGAGGGCCGTGTTTTGGGGAAATGAAAATAAGGAATACAAGAGAAATTCGTAGACAGAAAAATGCAGGATGAATTCTAAACGAAATAGATGTTCAGCTTAATGTAAAAAAATCTGCTGACATTTTAATCGGTACAGCCCATACCTACGTTTTTTTAGGTTTCTGACCCGTACCCAAAGCTTTTTATCAAATGAAACTGAATCCCAGAGCGTATCCAGAAGACAAGTAAGATGTCTAGAACCATATCTGGGACAACGTACCACTGAACGACAAAAAAAATATACACAAACTCTTTAAGTCTAATAAGCACACATTTTGCTAATATCTTTACCAGTATAACCGAGAAGGTTTAAAAGGGATTCTTTGAAACCTCCTTGGTCTAACCAACCCCATACGACTTCAACAGTTTCTTACGTACACAGAGCTGTTTGAGTAAACAAATCCGACCTCCGCCCGAGGCGTGCCCTGAGGAAATGTGAGGTGTGACTAGTCTCTACCAGACTCCTTTGCAGGCTGAATAAATAGTAGAAATCGGCAAAGGGGGAAATCATTGGCCAGAGGAGTTGGCCGGCCACATAGAGGGTCCAGTTTGC
>NW_017802602.1:3051894-3062514 GCF_001625305.1 Branchiostoma belcheri
AAAAGCGGAAGTTGCTGAGTGTACCTGTGCGAGACCGTCCATTTTGGGGNGTCACGGCCGTACTTAGCTTGGNTTGGAACTCATCATGTTTCCTTCGGATAGAGGCAGAAACAGACTCAAGTGCAGGTGAGTTTTATTGTGTCTATTGATAGAGATGCGTGAGATAAAAGTTTTCAACATGTCCCGGTGCGTGACGCCCGACTCAGACTCTATACGTCTCATACTCTCACCATGGAGGCTCTCAACCTCACCAACCACTTGGAGGTAAGTTGACGTTACATGTAAAAGACTTGTATCTCCTTACTTTACCCTTCAAAAGCCAGCCTGGATGCCAGACCCATAACACGCGCGCTTTACGCCCAGAATTAGCTAGCGATCAAGTTCCAAGTTCTAACTGACGGGGGCTGATCGCTAAGTGTCAGTAGTCTCTACCAGTTTGCTTGCACGTGCAGGCAAACTGGACCCTCTATGGCCGGCCAACTCCTCTGGCCAATGATTTCCCCCTTTGCCGATTTCTACTATTTATTCAGCCTGCAAAGGAGTCTGGTAGAGACTAAGGTGTGACGTTCACAACAGCGAACCGCGCCCGGCAGCCACAGGGTGTGACGTGATCAAACACATCATTAGACGCTTTGAAACGTTCTCTTGACGTCCGCACCTTAAGGCGATACTAGTACTGACGCGATTCGCTAATAAATGGGAAAAATATACTACTGAATGTACGTGTGATGTGATTAGCATTTATGTCAGTTCCTGCCAAACCATTTTAAGAATTGTCCGCTTCGTGTAGGATAACTAGCAGAGGCATGTTTTTCATCTATGTTGTGAAAGAATGGTTTTCTTAAGGCGATACTAGCTGAAGCGATTCGTTTAAATGGGAGATATATATACAATTAAATATACGTGTGATGTGATTAGCATTTATTTATGTCATTTCCTCACAAACCGTTTTGAGAATTGTCCGGACGTTTCTAGTGTTTGTACTGGATAGCTGACAGAGGCATGTTTTTCATTGCATTCAAGTTACGAAAGAAATGTTTGCTACTTGTTACGAAAGAGTTGTTCCCTATATGTTACGAAAGAAAGCCCGATGTTGTGGCCTTGGGAAAGGCACGTTACACAACTTCCATGTGACGCCCACCAGACCATTCGGTTATACGTGTGTCCAAACACTGATGCGGGCACAGCACGGTGGACACAGACAGATCTGGCATCACCAATGTGCCAAGATCTGCACATTTGTCACTAAGATCCGCACACATATTTTACGAAAGAATTTTCGAAACAATAAAGCATAAAACCTCATTAAGCAATAGACTATTGTTATTGTCTTTTCTTATCCGTATGTTTTCATTAGTGATGCCTCGAATAAAGAAATAAAGATAACAAAAATGGTTATAATGTAGAAGGTGATAAGGTAGATAATTTATGCATCATGTGGCGGAAAGTGAAATTCCTTTTTAATTTTTTTTTTCATCCACATTTCCAGGCCCTGCGGTTGCAGCTGTGGTGGGGGTGAAAATGCCGCGGTACTGTCTGTTCGGCGACACCGTCAACACAGCCTCGCGAATGGAGTCGTCCAGTCTACGTACGTAAACGGTTCAAAAGCGACACCTGTCGACTTCTGTTTTCCCTGCAACCGTGTTGCCTTGGCTGTTGGTTGTCTATTTGTACATGTGTGTATGTTTGTGAACATGTCTGTTCTGCATCCATTATAGTACTTCCACAGGTGACGTATACTCCAATGTGCACCGAATGTGATGGCGTGGCCATATTTCCCCTCTCCCAGGTTTGCACTCTAGTCTCTACCTTCAACCCAATTCAATCCGCACTATATTATTATATTCTTATTAAAGTTGAACATGTAAATAGTAGATCACATTAGTATAGTTTAAGTGTGTCATTGCTGTATCCTTGTCTATTCATGACCTGTACTTAGCTTGTTAGTACAATAAAGGTATTTCATTCATTAAACGTGTATTGTCTTGTTAGATTTTGTCAATTAAGAACTTCAACAAGTGTTGGCTCAGGTACAGTTACCTGGGTCCGTTTCCAAAATTAGTTGAGAAAAGACTCTTATACAGGAAGTTCGTTTCATTGTTTGAGTTATTAACGTTTTCTTTGAGTTATTAACGTCTTCTTGTCGGTAGATAAATTGAAGATTTTGACTGAGATTTTTTTACAGCACAGAAAATCCAAGTGAGTAACGAAACCCACACGGCACTGAGGAAGAAGGACTGTTTCATGCTGCAGGCAAGAGGAGACGTCGACATCAAGGTAATAATTAAAAATGGTTTCTGCACTGTTTACTGTAGAATTAAAGTTACCAACATCACAAATTTTGATCAACCATTCCATGGTACAGAACAGAAATGTTTTCTTGCCTTCTTTTGTTTCAGGAAAAGAAGTCAAACCTCTCCAGTTAAGATTTAGTATTGAAATTAAAGTATTCGAATTCTTCTTCATTGTTTTTCCTACAAATATTCTTCGGGCAAGCATTTTTTACACAATAAATGTCTTAATAATAATTATTCTTAAGGTTTGCTTTGGTAAATGCCATATTGATGTGTAGTTTTTCTAAATGGGAACGAGCCCAGTGAAATGGAGACTACTAGTACCTTTATAAAATTATGTCAGTCACAGGACAGGATAACCAGTAGACGTCCAGCTAAGAATTATACTTCACAGATGCCTTCATTCATTCGGTAATGATAATTGTTTTGACGGTTCCCAGGGAAAGGGAAAGATGAAGACGTACTGGCTGATCGGACACAAGAACCACCGAGAGATGGACGTGGAGACAAGTCTGGTCTGCTCACACCAGCGGTCAACAAGGTGGGAACAACAAAACAACTCTTCATAAACAAACAAACAAAATAAAACAACCAGACAACACAAACAATTGGAAGATATTGAGAAAATGAACTAAGCCTTTTGCAAGCAATACAAATAAGTAGAAATAACGTACACTAGATGGGCATATAGGGGTATACAAGAGTTCAACAAACAAACAAAATAAAATCAAAAAATAACAATCAGACAACACACAATGAAAATATATTGAGAAAATGAACTAAGCCTTTTGTAAGCAATACAGTGAAATGATGTTTAAAGGAGGTTAGGTCGACGAAAAAGTGGCGAAAAGACGACACAATATGGTTTCACATACACAATTGTCAAAACGTTAACTAGATGGGCATATAGGGGTGTACAAGAGTTCTAGTTGGGCATATAGGGGGTGCACAAACACACGTGCCCATGCCCAGTATCCCGACAAATACACAAAAGACGTGAGAGCATGCTTTATACATGTTGAGGCATCTTTGACACACTACTCACGCTACTCTCCAAACAGAGGTTGTGGGGAATTATCAGTAGCTTTATATATGGCCGTTTTTCTTTCCTGACCCCCACGGTGGCCGGCGACCTTCTCTGGCTAATGGAGACTGCCTGGCCAATTTGATACTGACTTTTTGCCAAGGGATCTGCTTGGAGATTGCCCACGCGCAGTCTTATTTTGGAACCAACCTTTATAATTTTATGTTTGTAATTTGCAATTAGCCCCCCGGGCACGAATTTGCAATAAACTTCTTCTTATAATTTTTGACGACGTTTTTTTTTTTTCTTGACAGGTTCCTCGCTAAGGAGTACAGCCTGGACAAGCAGCGCCACTCCGTCCCGAACCTGCACGATCACTTCGAGCCGCTGTTCTACAGCGACAGTGACCCGATGTCGTCCCCGGGCAAGTCCAGCTGCCGTGGTGAGAACACGCTCCGGGCGCCGTACAATAACTTCATCACGCGCAACGGGAAGGTCTGGCCGTCCTAGACCTTCGGTAAATATTTGATACAAGCGGACAATTTAAACTCCGCTTGTCTCACAGTATCTGCTTGGAGATTGGGGTTTGTTGTATCCTAACCCGGAACCTGACCCTAACACTAACCCTAACCTAACTCTAACCCTGAGCCTGACCCTAACCCCTAACGCTAACCCTAACGCCTTCCTTACCCTTACCTAAACCTAACCCTAAGCTTGAGCCTAATTGTAACCCTAAGCGACCCGGCGTCGTCCCCGGGCGCGGGCAAGTCCAGCTGCCGCGGTGAGAACACGCTCCGGGCGCCGTACAACTTCATCACCCGCAACGGGAAAGTCTGACCGTCTTAGAGGTGGTCACGGAACAATTCAACATCGGTTTATTGTATTAAGGAAGTTTAAGATTTTATAGTACACCTCTGTACACAACCAAGGAAACCAGAATTTTGCTTTATCTACAACTATGCTTAGGCACTGTGGCAAAGGAGTCAGTTGGAGACTACGTTCGTGGCCTAAGGGTCGTGGCTGGCCAGATGGCCATGGTTATTAAAGTAGGCTGACTCCAAAACGTTAATATCATTTGAGAATGAAATTGTAGTACTGCTGGACAGAATATGGATTATTGTATTGATATAAATGTATGTAATAGTATCATTTCTGTCAACGTCGTATTAGAGATATTCCAAGTATCACAGTTCAATCCCTTGAACTCCAGAAAAGTAAGAAGGAATATCAGATCCATAGATAGTAATAAAAGTGTGGCTCATGTTGTTGTTCATCTATATAGAGTATATCTATATTCATAGTACACATGGTTTATGCATATGGTGATTTTCTTTTATTGCATGTGCTTGATTTGTATGTCTTTGAAATCTGTTTCTCATTGTTGAATGTGCCGGGGGCACCTAGAAATCTTTTCGAAGATAAAGAATAATAACTGTTGAACAGAAAAAAGATTTGATATCAACAGAAGCGACTACATTTCTCTTGGTGTTGTGATGATACAGATAAACAGTAAACTGGCACAACTGTATACTTGTATATATTGAAGTATGTGTTAACTACAGTATCTATTGTTGGAATTCTACCCAGTTCTGTAGTTTCGTCACACCAGCTTACGTCCAGTGCAGATCATTCCTGATTATTTTAGTGGGGAAATGCCAGTTCTACATGTCTATATGTTCCTAAGAATTTGATGCAGGTTGCAAAGGCTATAATAGTGTATTATTAGCGAATGACAGTGTTGCCTTGGAGTAACTTGCTCCCACAGTACAATGTGTAAACAGATAATGCTGTCAGAAAAGTAAAGTTTCCCATCAAATGACTGTTTGTGTGACAATCTTTACTTGTTTCATTTCACTACTTCTGTATGCTTCAAGTCCTTCAAAACTAGATAAGGCTAAACAAGTGAAATTGATACTTCCATTCCTAGAAGGTCTTGGGTATTTCTAGTAGTAAATTGTCAAAAACGACGTAACAGTTAAATGGTTCTTGGTTAAGATATATCCTACAAAACTATTCTACGTTCTAAAACCAGCAAGTATACAACTCTTGTAAATTTTGAACAGCTAAAAGCAAAATGGTCTAGCTTTTGTTACCTTAAAGTTTAGAATATCAGAAAATAATGCAGTTGACAATTGTCTCCCGAGGGAAATACATGAGGCAAATAGCTAGAGTCTAATATTCTGTAGAAGAGGTAAAGCCTAGAAAGTTGCCTGAGCTAATAGGCAAGCCGAGATGGTTTTCCATCGACGGGTCCATCAGTTTCCTGGCAGATCTTCACAATTCCAGCCTACAGAATGGGGTAAAACAGCAATAGTAAGATGGCGCATCTAACAAACGAGATGTGTGAAATTAAATCAATCAACAACTGTTACTGGTACAATGTATAGCAAAAAGGAAACAACTGGAGTAGATACATGTACTATACTAACATAGAATTCTAACAGAGCTAGTCTAGTAAATGTTGCTTCAACTCCTGTGCGCAGCTTTTGGCATAGTACCGCAATCTACTGGTATAGGTGTGATACAAACTGGTTCAATGAGAGTTAAGCTAAATAAAACAACAATATTGAACACCACATGCACACATGCATTGTTATGGATATTGGTCACTTCCACACCTATCATTATCACAAAATTCATTATTGCAATAATGTGCATCATCAATAGACAAGGCTTGAAAGTGAAGCAAATGTTCAACCATACTTCTACCGACCCTTACGTACCAGTTATTCCTGGTAATCCTCCATCCAATCCTCAATGGTTTTGTCCAGGAGCTCACGTACTGAAAAACAAAACGATATACTTTTACTTTCAACAACCTTGTAAATACCTACGAGGAAGTCAAACTTTCAAATATCAAATATAAACTATGAGCTAATGCTATTCTAACCTCGTTTCCTCTGGAAATACCATTATTCGTGTTTAAAACAATGATAGTTGATACTGGAAAATTGCATTTCACTTATGAGGAAGCCTACAATAAGGTAGTGCAAGCTACTGGATCACCTGGCAACCTACTGACCACTGTAAAGAAACGCTGAAAGGCTGAGATGGTTTGGTCATGTGGCAAGATCGTCAGGGCTTGCAAATCTGTACTACTAGGGACAGTGAAGTCGAAAAGGGGGGTTCGCAGAGAAAGAGGTAGGAAGACAGCATAAAAGAGTGGACTGGATTGAAGCTTAGCTGAAGCCATGAGAGCGGCGGAGGACAGGACAGAGTTAAATGGAGGATCGAGGATAGTGGATCAAGTCATGGTGCCTCAACGACCCCCAACGAGGTCAAGAGATAGGTGAGGATGCTGTTTGAACTAGTTTTAAGAATTATAGTAAAAGTTGATTCACCAGTTTCCAATGTTTCCTCCGGGTCCCGACCGGTCCTCATCCCGTCTTGGCCCTTGATGGGTTGCTGCTTTCCGTTCTCCACAACCTCCACCTTGTAACACAGGTGTGAAATCAAATCAAAGTCAATAAAAATGACTCAAATTTCAAGGAGAGTGAAACCACGAAGGCGGTAAAGTGGGTTAATGATGTCCGTGACTGCATGGATGGGCATGCCACTGGCAGAGTCCTCTCACAGGCCCAGAGACTGGAGAGAGTGGAGGAGGCTGATACTGGATACCATCACAGTCCCCGACCCTCAGACATGAGGATGGGACAAGGTAAAGGTAAAGATAGAGGGGAGCTACAGAAGACTTCATCAAAATGTTCATAACAACTAAATGATAGAAATAAAATGACTAGTGTTGGTTGGCCTCCAACATACGTCCTAATAAACTGCCATGCTATTCATGTAGCAATTTTCTTCATTTTTACAATCTAATACTGCTGGAAACACTAACCTTATGTTCTCCATTGTCCTTTCCGTCGGTTTCCCGCACTTCAGACATCCTCTTTGTCGACGTACCTGGAAGAAATTACAATTTTAACGTTTGTTTGTGTGTCTGACTTCATCTGTCTTACTTACTCTCTCCTCTCCCCCCTACCACCTCCATTTGACGTTTGAAAGAGTCAGAATGATTGTTTTAAAGTAGTCTAAGAGACTTGATACAAATATATTGGAGCTTTAGATTATATAAAATTCCAGCCAACCACTGACCTGTTTCCGAGCAGAACTTCCAGCGCCCGTCGCTGCCCCAGCCTGTTGAGTACCCAGCATAAGACACGCGGATTGGGTTGGGATCCGTCCACGACATGAACGGCAGAGACTCACCCCCCTTTCCGACAGAAATGGTTCCGTCTGAGGCCAAGTTTATCCAAAAGGTCCTGTACTCTGTTGGCGAGTTGATAGCTGTAGGGAAGGTTGACGTCAATCATAACTTTTAATTTTCATTTCAAAATATGCAGTGAGGGATATTGACACAAAGATAAAACATGGAACTTGTTCTTGAGCATGCACAACACTCAACTATCTATAACAACCAGCAATTGAAGGACAATTTCAGATTCCAAAACAAACAGATTCTAACGCTGACCTGGTGTGTCGACATTTGTGACGTCGGAGCCTAGCTTTCCCCGGCGTATGGCCGACTTTGTGTTCCCCCATCCACCGAGGACGATTTCGTACATGTCCGTAGCGTCCTGGTTGGCTGGTGACAGACCGATGTGGGCATCGCTGTTGGCCGATACTTGAAAAGTGAAGCGCGTTCCCGTACGCTGGGGCAAGTCCCATCGGTATTCGTAGGTGGTGTCCGTTGTTTTGAGCATTGTCATTGAACAGTCTGCAAGATATCAATCAAGCAATCAATCTGTAATCTAAGTCAAACAATTTGCAAATGACAAGTTAACATTTTCCCATTGACGTAGCGTTAGAAATACGTCTAGGCAACACACGAACAATTTGAAAGCCTATCAAGTGTCCATATCATAGACGACAAGTGAGGTTTTGAATTTTGCAGATTGGGAACACTATAGTGTATTTAAACAGTGTGTGATCATGCAACAACAGTGTGGTAACAACGTAGGGTAGGGTTATAAGAAGCTGATTTTGCTTTTGTCTTTTTTTTAACAACAGGATGGTGGGGCACTTTTCACTTACGTAGCTCAGACGTGAAGTTAGCAACGAACCCAGACCTCGTCACTGAACCATCACTAGTAAAGACTAGAAAGGCGCTGTTCCCAGTGGTGGTGACTGTTCTAGCTGAGGAACCACAAAGGGTGACAAGCACAGGAGCAGTAGCGTCTGGACCATCATGCACAACGAGGGAGTCAAAGCCACAGTTTCTGTTATACTCCAGACTGAACTCGGTAAATCTGCAAGTGTTTCATGTCATATCTCATTATTTCACATGCGCTAAGATGCCTGTAACGTAGATAGCATTATTATGGGTTCACCACACCACGAAGTGGTGTGGTGAAACCATATTGCTTTTTCTGGTGTTTCTTCTTCTTCTTCTCCTCCTCCTCCTTCTCCTCCTGCCATTTTTTAAATGGATTCAGCTTCTTCATTTTAGGGCCCAAGGTCCTGAAATTTGGTATGGAGGTACAGTGGGCAAATACCCCTAGGCGTTTTTTAAATTTTTGTGATACGGGCTTTTAGAATGGTTTTATTTGAGTTTTTTGGCTGTGTTATAGCTAATGTATTACTGTGTTAGTGTGCCATGTTTACCACGTTTGGGTATGAGTCATCACAATGGAATGCAGGGCATCAACCAATAGGCATGCAGCTTTCCTCTATTCTTCTTGCTGATTGGCTGTTGGGATTTAACTTGATTAACAACTGCACAGTGCATTTCCACTACTGACAGTATGTCTGTATTCAAGTGTTTTGGTAGGTATTTCAAGCTTTCCTGCTCCAGCATTGGAATGCGGGGCATGAACGTTATTTTTATTTTGAAAATCAACAGTTTGCATTATGCAATTAAAAATCCTAACCAATAAAGTAGGGAATAGCTATCCAACTGTTGTTTTAGTCGTATGTTAGTTCATATTATAGTTATATCAATGTAAATCATTGTTTTCCCTTGTGTTTCTCATTCTTTCCCTGCCATGTCGTAAAATGTGGTGAACCCATCGCTGTATTTGCTCCAAAGCAAATATTGGCCTTTCTAGTTATGCTTATCTTCGGAGTAGGAAACATATTGTATTTGCTCTTTTTTATACGTATAAATAGAGCAGTAGTTTGTTAGGCTAGACCATGTGAAGATAACCATCACGTGAAACAAGATTGAACTGCAATTGCCAACACAAAAATTGGTCTCATCCAATTTTTCGACAATACTACTACTCCAGTCTTTGTCAAATGGAGTTGTACAGTCGAAAATTTGGGTGAGTCCATTTTTTGTGTGTTGGCAATTGCAGTTCAATCTTGTTTCATAATGACTTCTACCAACACAGATGAACTTTCAAGATAACCATCATGTCTTTGCTTTTAAATTAAAGATGTTACCTTTCTAGCTACATGATTATTATATGTTAATTTCACAGTTGCTGCGCACCGTCAAATGACTTATGGGAAATGCACAAAACTCCAAGTTACTGTGTTTAGTGTTAATACGTAGTTTCTGACCAAAAGGGTGTATGAAACCTAATAAAAGCGAACACCTACCGGATGGTAACAACGTCACTTGTACTGACAGATATCTGCCAAGTACAGTAAGCGTTGTTAGGGTAGTTTCCTGGGTAACCCGGTGAAGTAAAGCTGCCAGAGTTCCCATTCAGTACAGTAGGGTTGTCACATTGCACAGTCGGTGTAGTTGCTACAACTTCAGTGGTACCTACAGTGGTACTGGCTTGTGTTGTTCCTGCACATTCAAGTATATCATTGCCCGTCACTGATTATATTCAATGTATCAATCTACGTTTACAAATTTTCTGAATAACAACAAGATGAACAAGTAACTAGTTGAGCACGTAACTAGGTGAGCGACATAACCGTAGCGCCATCTCTGATTTCCCGCCATTTGTTTACTTCGTGGATGACATTAAGACTCCTACAATGGTGAGGGTGAAGGCATTAGTGGCAACAACTTGGACACTAGAACGGCAACGTTCGCAAGTAAATACAGCATAATGGACTCTTCCGTGCGTCAAACATTTGCAGATATGTTTCCAAAGCTCTCTCCCTCTCCGTATAAGAGAGGATATATATATATAGAATACAACACGGTGTATTCCGTATCGCCCGAGGTGCCAGCCCGACCGCGCGTCGGATCGCCCGACGGCCGAAGGCCGGAGGGCGATCCGATCCGCGGGAGGGCTGGGACCGAGGGTGATGCGGAATACACCGTGTTGTATTTTATTTATGTCATACCCACCCAAGAAAATGTGCCTTTCAATGCGAAATGAGCGAAAATTTGGTGTCCCT
>NW_017802602.1:3063873-3065018 GCF_001625305.1 Branchiostoma belcheri
GTGTGTGTGTGTGTGTGTGTGTGTGTGTGTGTGTGTGTGTGTGTTTGTGTCCGTGTGTGAGTGTGTACGTTTGATTATGATAAACCACTGACCTGTTTCCGAGCAGAACTTCCAGCGCCCGTCGCTGCCCCAGCCTGTAGAGTACCCAGCATAAGACACGCGGATCGGGTTGGGATCTGTCCACGACATGAACGGCAGAGACTCACCCCCCTTTCCGACAGAAATGGTTCCGTCTGAGGCCAAGTTTATCCAAAAGGTCCTGTACTCTGTTGGCGAGTTGATAGCTGTAGGGAAGGTTGACGTCAACCATAACTTTTAATTATCATTTCAAGATATACAGTGAGGGATATTGACACAAAGATAAAACATGGAACTTGTTCTTGAGCATGCACAACACTCAACTATCTATAACAACCAGCAATTGAAGGACAATTTCAGATTCCAAAACAAACAGATTCTAAAGCTGACCTGGTGTGTCGACATTTGTGACATCGGAGCCTAGCTTTCCCCGGCGTATGGCCGACTTTGTGTTCCCCCATCCACCGAGGACGATTTCGTACATGTCTGTAGCGTCCTGGTTGGCTGGTGACAGACCGATGTGGGCATCGCTGTTGGTCGATACTTGAAAAGTGAAGCGCGTTCCCGTAAGCTGGGGCAAGTCCCATCGGTATTCGTAGGTGGTGTCCGTTGTTTTGAGCATTGTCATTGAACATTCTGCAAGATATCAATCAAGCAATCAGTCTGTAATCTAAGTCAAACAATTTGCAAATGACAAGTTAACATTTTCCCATTGACGTAGCGTTAGAAATACGTCTAGGCAACACACGAACAATTTGAAAGCCTATCAAGTGTCCATGGGCGACAAGTGAGGTTTTGAATTTTGCAGATTGGGAACACTATAGTGTATTTAAACAGTGTGTGATCACGCAACAACAGTGTGGTAACAACGTAGGGTAGGGTTATAAGAAGCTGATTTTGCTTTTGTCTTTTTTTAAACAACAGGATGGTGGGGCACTTTTCACTTACGTAGCTCAGACGTGAAGTTAGCAACGAACCCAGACTTCGTCACTGAACCATCACTGGTGAAGACTAGAAAGGCGCTGTTCCCAGTGGTGACGACTGTTCTAGCTGACGAACCACAAAGG
>NW_017802602.1:3065038-3070654 GCF_001625305.1 Branchiostoma belcheri
ACATGAACGGCAGAGACTCACCCCCTTTCCGACAGAAATGGTTCCGTCTGAGGCCAAGTTTATCCAAAAGGTCCTGTACTCTGTTGGCGAGTTGATAGCTGTAGGGAAGGTTGACGTCAATCAAACTTTTAATTTTCATTTCAAGATATGCAGTGAGGGATATTGACACAAAGATAAAACATGGAACTTGTTCTTGAGCATGCACAACACTCAACTATCTATAACAACCAGCATTTGAAGGACAATTTCAGATTCCAAAACAAACAGATTCTAAAGCTGACCTGGTGTGTCGACATTTGTGACGTCGGAGCCTAGCTTTCCCCGGCGTATGGCCGACTTTGTGTTCCCCCATCCACCGAGGACGATTTCGTACATGTCCGTAGCGTCCTGGTTGGCTGGTGACAGGCCGATGTGGGCATCGCTGTTGGTCGATACTTGAAAGGTGAAGCGCGTTCCCGTAAGCTGGGGCAAGTCCCATTGGTATTCGTAGGTGGTGTCCGTTGTTTTGAGCAAGCAGTCAGCATCTGCAAGATATCAATGGACCGGTCAGGAAGCTAAGTGAAACGACCACATACCTTCGCCTTTACGACTTACAAATTACAGATATTTCGCATTGTTTAAGCAATGATGAAGCAAATAAGACCCTCATTTGCATGAATCTAATTTGTTGATTGTATTATCCACCCAGTCTTATCTTTAGTTACCGTTGGGGAGACAATTAATGATCAAGTAAAAACTTATTTAAAAAATGGGCCTGCAGGTCTATAAAAAAGCTAATGGGGGATGGGGGTGGGGAAAACTGACTTTAATTTTTTCCGAGCACAAGAGCTATCTACCATTCAAAATTACAATCATAACATATTCACACTCACCAGTTGGTTCAGGATCTCTTTTCTCGGGAAGTCGGGCCATTTCATCAACATCACTGCCGCCATTGTTGTTCGCCATCCCTTCTTCTTCCAACAATTCTGTGTGAAATAAAAAAGAAATTCGTCTTTAAAAATTAAGATGACAGAACGGACAGGCGGACAGAACGAGGAAATACGTTTAGCATTGTTAAGTAGCAAACTGTAGCAAATAATCAGCAAACTGTACTATCTAGCGGACCTACTCCCTTGGCATGTTATCTCTCTATTTGGCCAAATATTCTTTTCTTTTCAGCCGTATCCCAAAGCCTCTTATAGGCTAAGCAAACTGTACTAAAATAAACAAAAGGAAATATACATATTTATACCCCGGCATAAATGCCGGTCTTTCTTTCTTGCCATGAGTTGGTTTTATATAAGACATATAAGATAATAGGACGGGGGTAATTTTTGTATTTGATATATACCTAAGTATATAATAATAGTGTAGCTGGTCACCTTCGAGTTCTTCCAGCAGAACCTTCGCCTTCTCGGAGTCAGGACGTTGTCGCCCATCATTCGGACGTTGTTCCTGGGCAGGCACGCTCTTGGCTTGTGGACGAAAATAAGTTAAAATCATATTTCAACTGACTGCCTGCATGTTATAGACTTGCTCAAAAACTACGCATTTCAACTTACAGTACTTTTACAGTCAATGCCATGGACTGGACTCGAAGAGAAACAAATGTTTAAAAACCGAAATGATAAATTCTTTCTTTAATTTTTGCATTTTATATCATGATGCACAAAATGACTAATAAAATGGTTGACGTAACAACCACTAAGTATCTGATACGTATATACCAGCCCAGAAAAGAACAAGAAACAGTCATGCCTTCAAATATCAGAGTTATCAACCAAGGATTAAGGTGTTCAAAAACTCGAATATTTTGCAAGAACTATCGTAGAGTGAAAGTCGTTGCCGCCAAGCACAGTTGGGGCATCATCACCAGAAAGCTAAAAACAGCTCCTAGCCTGCAATTAAATGTGCAAAGATTGGGTGTACAGGGTATAACAGGTCGCCACGCCGCGTGCCTGCAAAGCTGGTGTGTTGAGCCGAAGGGCGGTTATGCCGGCCATACCGATAGATACATGTACAGAAATGTTTACCTGGATACACGGCTCCAGCCAGAAGTGTCAGAGCCAGGACAAGCGCAAAGTGACGGGTCATCTTCAACCTTCGTCCTGTCCGGTGACTCTGTATTTTAGAACAAAAAACTTTAGCGGGTTACACGTATACGACGCTACAGAAAATAGACACATGGACTTTATGTTAATGCTAAGCTAGCTGTGATTGGTTGCAGAATGTGTCAGCATAACTGCTTGTCACCGGACCCGCGTGAGAACGAAAAACTCGCTCACTCAAGGAATGTTTAGGAAATCAAAGGTGCTTTGCAGGCAACGTTGAAGAACGCCAACACTAGACTCCGCCAGTTTAAATATTTTCATAGTTCAAAGTTTTTTTGCTCATAATCATGACCGTGAACACCACGGATGGGGATTCTTGAACACCACGGATGGGGATTCTTGAACAAAGTTAGACAAACTCTATTTTCTGAAAATACTTCAAATAGTCAAGCTGGTGAATAATTGTATAGCAATGTTTTTTAAACTTGTCTTTGTTATTCAGTCATTTACCAACCACTTGTTTGACAAGTGGTTGTGAATAAGAACTTTGCTATTCAAAACTATTTTCTGTTGTTGTTCCTCAGTTGCTTTGGCCGAGGAACTAACACTTGACATTCAGACAAAAGTTCAAGATTGCCGCAGAGTCAGAGTAAAAGACAGTAAAAGACAGTCGTTCTTGGTGCCCTTACCGTCATGGTTACAGCGTGTCACTCAGAACGCTTTATACATAGATCGTTTGCTCACTCATAGATCGTTAAAAGTAGTATATCCAATTTTCAGGCAAATCGACACACTACACTGCAGAGCCATGTATCATGAGGCAACTAGCGAGCACTTCTAGTTGGCCGAATGGTCACTTGGACAACCTGTACGGCTGCATATGTGAAGGCATTTACTTAGATCTAGTGATGTACATGTTTAATTATGCACACTCCTCTGGACAGGAGTGGCAGTAGATAAACTAGCGACTCAAATAAATTGAGAATCAAAATTCCCACATGACATAAGATTCTGAAGTCTTACACTTTTAAGCTTTTAAAGTAAAAACTAGTAGAGCTACGCTGAATAGCTGTTGATTGCATAATTACGACCAAAATGTAATATGCAACATGATGGTCTTCGTATCTCACCGTGTACTTGGTGGGTCAAGATGACGACTTTGTCTCTGAAGTGTCTGCCGGTGGCCTGAAGACAACAGTGCCTTGATCTGAAGCAGACTGCCGACAGTGGTAAAATTGCTCCTCTTTATAGCTTCGAGGTCAAGCTGCTACAGGTACATCGTGCCTGCATGTTTACTAAAGCTCGAAAGAAGTCTACCCAGTCATTGTGGCACCTGCCATAACATGCTTGCTTTATTTGATAAATTGTAAACATGAAGGCACGATGTCCGCTTCCCGAAGCCTGGTAAAGACTAATACAGCCTCGGTCGGCAGGTGTGTCGTGGCCTTTCGAGTGGTAAAAATGTGCGTCGTGGCCGCCGTGTAAACTATGACTGGTAGTGTTTCCCTGTAGACCAAACAAATTATAAGAGCGTCAAGGTGTCGAAACAGCAACTCACCAGCTGAGAATTTCAAGGGTCCAACGTCTTCATCGGAACATGCAGCATCAACAGACTGAAGTAGCCATTTTCTTCCCTTATTTTGACAGGGGCATTATGTACCATTTCTGCACCAAAAATTGAAATATTTCAAATGAAAGAAATCTTTGACTTTTTGACGTACGTGTGTATTTAATGTGTGCAGTTTCTGCTCCATTTCAGACACCAAAGGTAAAAGGCAAGGAATTTGAATCAAGGAAACTTTGAAAAGACTGACCAACTACAGAAGAGGGGATTCGGTAAGTGGTACTCAAAGCCCTTCCCCGTTCCTTTGTTTTAAAAAAAGCGGAAGAAAATATTGGCAACATCAGTCTGTTGATGTTGTTGTCGTGGTGACGTTGGGTTCTTAAATTCTCAGGTGGTGACAAGTTGTTTTCAACAACTTGACTTTACTCCGTGTGTTTATACCAGCTGGCAAACACGGTAATCATTGCCAAAAACTTGAAAGAAGTCTGCCATGTCACTGTGGCACCTGCCATTAAATGGACGATTTATTTCAATAAATTGTAAACATGGAGGCACGATGTACGTTTTGGTTGTCTTGTTTTGCGTCAAGTTGCGACCTTACGCATTCTGCCTTCTTGAATAAACTTGAAAGAAGTCTAATATGTCATTGTGGCACCTGTCATTAAATGCATACTAGCTTTAAATGAGTTGACATGGAGGCACGATGTATACGTTCTGGTTGTGTTGTTCTGTGTAAAATCGTGTGCGTACGTTGTTTTAAACTATTTCTACTGGTGCCAACGTGATGTAAATATTGGCTCATCTAGGAAAATAAAAAAGGGGCGGGTGCCATTTGCAGTGTCACGGTCAGAACACCAAGTGCCCTTGTAAGGAAACGTATGTTGGAGTAGCCTAACTACCAAAACTACTGTATTTGTAGACAAGAGAGACTCAGCAGCTAAAATAACTTTGGCAATCAGGCTAATATTGGAGAGACTGAAAGATCACTCAAGGCCAGGGCCTTAGCGCAACAACTTCGGAAGATTCACGACATATACATATAGAATCACCTGGACATTCGGTCTTCAAGAGAACATAGGTTTTCAAGAGAAACACAGACATATCAAAGACACCTCCATGTTCACACAGCTACATTTTCCTGTATAATGTGAAAAGGTAGCTAGGCTCTGGTCTTGCTCACAGTACAGACTCAAAGTAAAGCTACATTTATGTCACATTTATGTTGCATAGTTGTGACATAAATGTGACATAAATATAGCTGAACTTTGAGTCTGTACTGTGATACAACTGACAAATCCTCCCATTTATTGTACCACCTACTTCAATTTGTTATGTTTTTATCTGTCGAAAACCTGAGTTCATCAGTAGACAAAGACTCCATATCAACACCAGACAAGATATATGATAGACAGCATGTTTTATTTCTATCAGGTCATCTTCAGTTTTCTTCCTCTTCCAGCTTAGAACTGGATCATCTGTCCCTGTAACACAAAAGAAGGACAAGTCGTCAGGAAAATTCAATGTACACACTGTTAATGTTAAACTACACGTTAAACACTTTTCATATTTCTAACATAATATTAGGTATCAGGGTTCTCACCAAGACTTTTTACTGTATTACATGTATATAGTAGACCTGCTTCAACTGTATACTTCAAACACAGGATAAAACTACTCTTTTTTCCCTCCCACTGCAAAATTAAATGCATTTACAGTATATGGTTGAAAGAGGGAGGGTAGGAGTTGTAGCTATGTTGCCTTGAAAATTGTGTTTTTAGTTTATAGTCCCTTGTTATAATTAGTTGTCTCAGAGGTGTCCTAAGAATGTTTATGTCAACATGCCAATATCCAGGCAAGTCAGGTACAATACTCATCATTGACAACAACTTTTGTACATGAAAAACTTTATAGTTCACATTTCGAACTGTGAATTTGCAGTGTGACGTTGACATAAACAAGACAAACAAAACACACCTAACAGTTAGACATTAGCCTCCATAGCAGCAGGCTTATAGAACT